>NC_086258.1:2189755-2524651 GCF_021018805.1 Prinia subflava | reverse complement strand
CTGGGACACAGGGACCCTGCAGGGGCCAGGCTGCGGGCTCTGCGTGGAGGGGATGGTTTGGAGCTCATGAGGAGGAGTTGGGTTCCCAACTGTTCAGCAGTTCAGTCATTCTGGAGAAGGGAAGGATCTGGGGAGATCCTTTCAGTGCCTAAAGGGGCTTCAGGAGAGTTGGAAAGGGATTTTGGACAAGGGATGGAGGGACAGGACACAGGGAATGGCTTCCACTGCCAGAGGGCAGGGATGGATGGGATCTTGGGAATCAGGAATTGTTCCCTGGGAGAGTGGGCAGGCCCTGGCACAGGGTGCCCAGAGCAGCTGTGGCTGCCCCTGGATCCCTGGCAGTGCCCAAGGCCAGGCTGGACATTGGGGCTGGGAGCAGCCTGGGATGGTGCAAGGTGTCCCTGCCATGGCAGGGGTGGCACTGGATGATTTAAGGACCCTTCCAACCCAAACCAGTCCGGGATTCCATGACTGAGCATCTCATCAATGCCAGCATCACCCCCAGCTCCCTGGAGCATCCCTGTGCCCGGCTCCATCCTCTGCCCATGAGCATCCCTGCCCAGGGAGGCATTTCCAGGAGTATTTCCAGCACAGAGCCTGGCTCCAGAGCTGCCCTGATGCCTATTTCCCACCCTGAGGGAGAAAACATTTGTTAATTGAAGTCATCAAACCCCAACCCCCCCCCCGAGGGCCGCCAGGGCTGTGGGCAGGGGGTGCAGGGCTGTGCAGCCAGGAGGAGGTAGGACCTGCCTCCCACATCAGTGATACTCTGGCAGGAAAACACGATTTTCCTGCTTGGCTGTGGCCTGGGCACTCCTGGGCTGAGCCCCAAGTCCCGGCCGTACTTGGGAGGGTGAGAAATTTCCTGAGGAAGGCGGTGCCAGAGCTGAAACCCGATCAAAATCAGGTGTTTTAGTGGGCATTTTAGATGCTGCCCAATTTCTAAAGGCTTCTTTCATTCCTGGGAACTCTGGGTAGCCTCAGTTTTGCCTCAGTTTTGCCAGAGCTGCTGTAATAGGGTGGGATCTGGAGCCTGGGTTTCACTGAGGGTTTCCATCTTCCCATGTTGGATTAAATCTCCTGAAAAACTGCTCTTTTCCTTTTTGTTGTGCTGGGGGTCTCTGAACTCATTGGGCTGAATGTGCCCCCTCAGTCCCCTTTGTGTGGGGCTGGGTGCTATGACCCCTCATCCCCCTGAGGATCATTTCTGGATGAGCTCAGCACCCCAGAACCCCCAACCTCCAACTGTGAGCAAAACCAGCTCTGGATAAAACAGGAATCGATCTCCTGCTAACAAGCTCCCAATTTTTATCTCTGATTCACCCTCCCAGCTGCTGGGTGCTGCTGTGGGACACAGGGGAGGTGTGAGCCCCTCCACCACCCCCTCTGCCAGGGAAGGTCGTGCCAGGAAATCCTCTCCTCCCTCTCCTCCTCCTCAGCATGTGATGGAAAACCTTCCCAAGTGGGCAGTGGCCAAGGAGGGCTCGGTGCTGGGCCTTCTGCATTCCTCCAGCCCAGATTTTCTGTGACATTGTTCTTTCTGCCCCTCTCTGCTCCTGGGAGCTCCAGGATCCTGTTTCATATTCCATGAAGGCTCTTTTGTTGTTGTAAAGCACTTGAGGTTGTTTTGGTTTTTTTCCCCCTAAATTAGAGGCTCTGTTTCTGCCTCTGGTTGTGATTCGTGTGGGAATTTTCACCTCCCTTTCTCAGACTGTGTTTGTGCAACAGCAGCTCCTCTGCAAGGACTGGGGATGTGCAGATCAGTTCCTCACACAGGGTCAGCCTGGAGCCCCTGGCTGCTCCAAAACTGTCCCTTGTCCAGCCTGGTGTCACCTGGGGCTGGGCAGGTCCCACCCTGAGGGCTCTTGCCCCTTGTTGCAGGATGCTTTGAGTTAAAAGGGACCTTAAAGCCTGTCCAGTGCCACCCCGCCCAGGCAGGGAGACCTCCTGCTATCCCAGGCTGCTCCAAGCCCCAATGTCCAGCCTGGCCTTGGGCACTGCCAGGGATCCAGGGGCAGCCACAGCTGCTCTGGGCACCCTGTGCCAGGGCCTGCCCACCCTCACAGGGAACAATTCCTGCCCAATATCCCATCCATCCCTGCCCTCTGGCAGTGGAAGCCATTCCCTGTGTCCTGTCCCTCCAGGCCCTAAGTCACACATTGATGAAGGGAACTCATTAAATTTGCCCTGACAAGTGCCACAGGGGCTTCTTGCAGCAGCCCTGCCCTGGCAGGGTGCAGGGCTGGGGACAGACTCAGGGATGTCCCCAGGCTCAGCCTGGAGTGAGTAACCTTGGGAAGATAATTCGGGGGCAAATCCTGCCCCAGGCCCTGCAGGGCCAGAAGGTGAGAAGTTGTCCCACCTGGGAGGGGATCTGAGCTCCCAGGAGCTGTGGGTGGAGCAGCACCAACCCCTGGAAGTTCAGTCCAGCTCTGGCTCCCACCCAAGACTGAGAAAGGAACAGATTTTACTTTCTCAGTAGTTTTTTTTTCCCTGATTATTAAGCTGCCCCTTAGCAAAAGCTGCTTAGGCTTGGAGTTAATTTTAATCACCTTAGAGAAGTCTGTACGCCCTGGGAGAGATCTGCTCAGTGCCCCGGGCTGTCCCTCTTGGACACCTGGCCCTGTCCCCAGCACTACCAGCGTCTGTGGGACGTGTCAGAGCTGAGGGGATGATCCCTGGAGCCTCCCAGCAGGGTCACCCTGCCTCAGATCCCACCCTGACCCCTCCTCCGGGCATGGGGAGGGGAGCTGGAGGTGGAGGGTTCTCTCCCAGGGTGTTTCCCTGTCTGCCAGGGATCTCCACAGCCCGGACATGCATGGGACATGTGGGACAGCTCCCAGGCTGTCCTGCCTGCCCGCTGTCCCCATCTCCTCCTGGCTCTGGAGGCTCCCAGCCCTGCCCCTCCTCCTGACGGGTGCTGTGGCAGGGTGGGGGTGACACCTGAGCCCCCCTCGTGCTGCAGTGACCCTCCTGGGACAGCCTGGCCCTGACTCACTCGTGAGGCCTCTTGGCCACTTCCCTCTTCCCTTCAAGCCACACTGGGGCCCATCCCACAGTGCTGGGGGCTCACTGGGTGCCATGTGGGGTTGGGGGTCACTGAACCCCCATCCTGGTGAGCCCCTGCTCCTGCTGTGCCTTTGGAGCTCACTGAGCCCTCAGGTCTCTGTGCACTCTTTGGGGTCACTGAGCCCCCAGGTCCCTGTGCTCCCTTTGGGGTCACTGAGCCCCCAGGTCCCACTAAAATGCCCACTAAAACTGAGGACACCCTTTGGGGGTCGCTGAGCCCCCCATCCTACCCTGCCCCTGCTCCTGGGTGTCTCCCTGCCCTCGAGGTGGCTCCTGAGGGGATCACTGCACACAGCAGGAGCCCCCCAGCCACTCCCGCCCCCCACCCTGTCAGGGGCAGTGGCTTGGGACAGGATCCCCCAGTCCTGGTGACAGCCCTGGGTCCGAGGGTGTGGGGGAGGCACACAGAGGTGGGCTGGGGGTGCGGGGCCGCCCCTCATCCCCCGTTCCAGGCTGCTCACTGTGCCCGTACCCCCGGCAGGGATCTCCGAGGACTCCAGAGTGGAGGCCCCAGCCTTCACGGACGCCATCCGCATGTACCGGCAGTCGCGGGAGCAGTACGGCACCTGGGACATGCTGTGCGGCACCCAGAGCCAGGTGAGCGCCGGGGACACCGCCAGCCCGGCACGGGGGACACCGCCAGCCTGGCACGGGGGACACCGCCAGCCTGGCACAGGGGACACCGCCAGCCTGGCATGGGGGACACCGCCAGCCTGGCATTGGGGACACCGCCCGCCCGGCACGGGGGACACCGCCAGCCTGGCACGGGGGACACCGCCAGCCTGGCACGGGGGGCACCGCCAGCCCGGCACGGGGGACACCGCCAGCCTGGCATGGGGGACACCGCCAGCCTGGCATGGGGGGCACCGCCAGCCCGGCACGGGGGGAACTGCCAGCCTGGCACGGGGGACACCGCCAGCCTGGCACGGGGGGCACCGCCAGCCTGGCATTGGGGACACCGCCAGCCTGGCATTGGGGACACCCCCAGCCCGGCACGGGGGACAACGCCAGCCTGGCACGGGGGGCACCGCCCGCCTGGCACGGGGGGCACTGCCAGCCTGGCACGGGGGGCGCCCAGCGGGTCCCCACAAACCTCCTGCCTCCGCAGGTGCTGAGCAACCTGGTGATGGAGGAGCTGCTCCCCGAGCTGAGGAGCGCCATCGGGCCCCGCCTGAAGGGCAAAGCCCCGGAGCGCCAGCGGACCTGGATCCAGGTGCGGGGCTGGGGGGTCCCCGCCGCCTGCCCTGCCCCTGCCCCTGCCCGCACGCCCTCGCCTGTTCCTTGCCGGGCTCGGTGCCCGCCGCCTGCGCTGCCCCCTCCTCCCGGCCCCTTCCGAAGAATCCCTCCTTTCTCTGCAGCGGCTTTTTAAAGCTCCTCGTGTGCCCCTGCCAGCCCCGCCCGCGCCGCCGCGTCCCTGGGGCTGGGGAGGCGAACTGGAGGAAGCCCAGCCCCGGAGCGAAGCCCGTCCTGGCTAAATTTAGAGAGCCATTTTTAGAGCAGCGCGGGCTAAATCCAGCCCAAACCCTTGCGAAAGACTGAGGGCTCTTCAGAACTGCCTGCTCAAACCTTAAACCCCGATAGATAATTACCACCAGGCTCGTAATGCGCCACTTGAGCGGCCGAAAAACACACACGCTGCTTTTCCAGTGGCTGCGGTGGCTGGGAAGCCAGGGGAGGGAGGAGGGGAAGGGCTCTGCATCCTGCCAGTCCTGCCAGCCCAGAAATCGCAGCCTTCGGCAGCAAAGTGAGCGCAGAGCCTCAGTGAGCGGCTCCATCCTGCTCAGGAGGTTGGCTCTGACCCCAGGAAGGGTCAACAGGGCAGGGGGCAGATTCCAGGGTGGTCTGGGGCTCTCCTGCTTGGACCACCACTGTCCCTGGACCACCAGCACCTCCAAACCTGCAGCATCCCCAGCCCTGCAGTATCCCCAAACCTGCAGCATCCCCAAACCTGCAGCATCCCAGACCTGCAGCATCCCCTGCCCTGCAGCATCCCCAGCCCTGCAGCATCCCCAGCCCTGCAGCATCCCCAGATCTGCAGCATCCCAGCCCTGCAGCATCCCCGACCCTGCAGCATCCCCAAACCTGCAGCATCCCCAAAGCTGCAGCATCCCCAGATCTGCAGCATCCCCAAAACTGCAGCATCCCCAGATCTGCAGCATACCCTGCCCTGCAGCACGCCCAGCCCTGCCTGGGGCAGGTTGCCTGAAGGAGGCAGTGCTCTTTGCCCTTCCAGCACCACTTGGGAGCAGTTTCTGCACTGCAAGAGCTCCATCTCCCCCAGCTGGGGGGTCCCTGGTGTGGAAACCCCTCCCAGGCTGTGAGGAAGGGTCCTGTCAGGGCACAGCTCAGCGGGGCCTGCAGCCAGCTGGTGCTGCAGGCGATGGTTGGGGGTGCTGCTGGAGGCGTGGGGGGTCTCTGACCCCCACCTGTGCCCCCAGGTGTCAGATGCTGTCTACAGGATGGTCTATGAGCTGGCCAAGGCACAGTACGAGGCAGTAGTGGCCAGGTGTGAGCAGGAGCGGCCGCAGCTGGAGAGCACCATCCGCACGGACATGGACCAGATCATCACCTCCAAGGAGCACCTGGCCAGCAAGATCCGAGGTACAGCCCTGCAGGGACGCACAGGGATGTGGGGCTGTGCTGTTCCCAGGGTCCAGCACAGCCCCTGTCACCCTTGAGGGTGCATGTCCTCACTGGCACTGTCCCAGCAGGTCGGGGACAAGGTGGGCAGTGTCCCCCTGGTGTGGCAGTGGGGCAGGGGTGGGTTCAGTACAGACCAGGGGCACTCTGCAGGAATTCCTTGTGCTGTCATGAAAGGGGGAGACTCCTCCTGGAGGGGTTTGGGAACAGGGGCAGCTCCTCCTCCCTGGGGTGCGTTTAGGGTGTGATGTGAAGGGCTGGAAGGACAGAGCAGCCTCACCATCCCTGTCCCTGCTCTCTCCCAGCCTTTGTCCTGCCCAAGGCAGAGGTCTGTGTCCGTAACCATGTCCAGCCCTACATCTCCTCCATCCTGGAGGCCCTGATGAGCCCCACGAGCCAGGGCTTCTCCGAGGTGCGGGAGGTGTTCTTCAAGGAGGTCACCGACATGAACTTGAACGTGATCAACGAGGGCGGCCGGGAGAAGCTGACAGAGGTGAGACCTGCTGGTGCTCCTTGCCAGCGTGGGGGTGACAGGGCCAGTCCTGCTGCCACCCCCAGTCTGGACAGCACTGGGGGACCCCAGGCTGAGAAGATTCCACCCATATGGGGTGGAATGTCCCTGCCCTGAGCACGTGGAGAGGCTGAGCTTGGCTTTGTCCCCAGTACATGAAGAAGCTCTCCCACCTGGCCTTCCACCCTGTGAAGATGCAGTCATGCTATGAGAAGATGGACCAGCTGAAACTGGAGGGTCTTCAGCAGCGCTTCGATGTCTCCAGCACGTCTGTCTTCAAGCAGAGGGCCCAGATCCACATGAGACAGGTGGGGTGGGGACCAGGGTCCTCCCCTGTCCCCCTGGGCTGGGAACAGAGGTTTGGGGAGCCCAGGCTGGGATGTCTGTGCTGTCTCAAAGGGTGGATGATGGGGCTCCTTTGGTCCGAAGCCCATGGTGGGCTTGGGCATCCTGGCACAGCTGCTCCTTTGCCACCGAGCCCACTGGCACCAGCAAGGCCAGCAAGCCAATGCTGGGGTCTGATCCAGCCTAACCTGGAGTGTAGGAGGATGAGGGGGTGCAACACCAGCTTCGAACAACCTCCTCTCCCAGCACCCTTGGTCCTCGGGGTGAGGGCAGTGGATGGGATGTCAGGGATTTCTCCAGAGTGAAGGCTCTTTGCCTGTTGGGTATTGGGCAGGAATTGTTCCCTGGGAGGGTGGGCAGGCCCTGGCACAGGGTGCCCAGAGCAGCTGTGGCTGTCCCTGGATCCCTGGCATTGCCCAAGGCCAGGTTGGACATTGGGTCTTGGAGCAGCCTGGGACAGTGGGAGGTGTCCCTGCCATGGCAGGGGTGGCACTGGATGAGTTTTAAGGTCCCTTCCCACCCCAAACCAGAGTGGGGTTCTGTGCTAAGTCTCATCTCGGTGTGGCAGTGCCCTGAGAGCCCCCTGCCCACCCTTTGTGTGCCCCCCACGCTGACCAAGTGCCTCTGTGCCCCGCGCAGCAAATGGACGATGCCATGTTCACCTTCGAGACCCTGCTGCACCAGGAGCTGGGCAAGGCCCAGGGCAAGGACGACCTGTGCAAGTCCATCCAGCGCATCCTCGAGAGGGTGCTCAAGGTGAGGCAGGGGGGCAGGGCCTTTGGTGGCCTTTGGTGGCCTTGTTCCGTGACCAGGGAAGAGGCCAGGAGTGATGTTACCTATTCCAACAAAAGTCTTCTGGGGAAATACTTCTTTATATTGAGGTTTCCATGGATTTTTCTGGGGGCAGGCAAGTGGGAAATCACCTGGAGGAGCCAGGTCCCCTCTGACCCCTTCTGTAAAAGCCCCCCAGGGTTCAGACTGGCCCCCAAACCCTCCTGCAGCCAGCAGTGGATGGGCTGGCTCCTACCTGGGCTCAGAAACACTGGGAAGCAGTTGGGGAAAGGGATGTGAGGCCAGAGGGGTCTGTTCACAGAGGGGGCCTGTGCAAATGGTTTGGGGGGCAAATCTCAGGGGTTTGTGCCCGTGGGCAGGGGGCTGCCAGCCCACAGCCCTGGGTGACCTGGGGCACCCTCTCACCCTGCAGAAATTTGACTACGACAGCAGCACCGTGAGGAAGAAGTTCTTCAGGGAGGCCCTGCTGCAGATCACCATCCCCTTCCTGCTGAAGAAGCTGGCACCCACCTGCAAGGGGGTAAGAGGGGAAAGGTTGGGTGCAGGGAAGGACTGTCCAGCCCTGTGGAGGGGCTGGAGCATCCATTCCCACCAGCCTGCTGGGCTGAGCCGCCTCTCCCCCTGGCAGGAACTGGCCAAGTTTCAGGAGCTGATCTTCGAGGACTTTGCCAGCTTCATCCTGGTGGAGAACACCTACGAGGAGGTGGTGCTGCAGTCAGTGATGAAAGACATCATGCAAGGTAGGGTCCTGTGGCACCTGTGTGAGGAGGGGGTGACCCTCTGCAGGGTGCTGGGGCTGTGTGAGGACAGGGTGACCCTCTGCAGGGTGCTGGGGCTGTGTGAGGACAGGGTGATCCTCTGCAGGGTGCTGGGGCTGTGTGAGGACAGGGTGACCCTCTGCAGGGTGCTGGGGCTGTGTGAGGACAGGGTGACCCCGTGCAGGGTGCTGGGGGCTCTCTGAAGAGGGGTGATCCCATTCATTCAGGGGATCATCTCAGGGCTGTACGAGGCGTGGTGACCCCGTGCAGGGTGCTGGGGCTGTGTAAGGACAGGATGACCCCGTGCAGGGTGCTGGGGACTCTATAGGGAGGGGTGACCCCATGCAGGGTGCTGGGGCTGTGTGAGGACAGGATGACCCCGTGCAGGGTGCTGGGGACTCTATAGGGAGGGGTGACCCCGTGCAGGGTGCTGGGGGCTGCCCCAGAAGCAGCTTCCCGTCCCGGCTTCCCCAGTGGCAGGGCTGAGCAGTGGGTGGGATGCTGACCCCCCGCCCAGCTCCAGCCCCTCTCCCATCACCCACGGGGAGGACTGGGCGAGAAGCCCCCGTGACCTGTCGCTCTCGTCCCCAGCTGTGAAGGAGGCGGCGGTGCAGCGGAAGCACAATCTGTACCGGGACAGCATGGTGATGCACAACAGCGATCCCAACCTGCACCTGCTGGGGGAGGGCCTGCCCATCGACTGGAGCGAGGAGGGCGGCGGGCAGCCCGAGGAGCCGGCGGCAGAGCGGCGCCGCAGGGCCAAGCAGGTGGTGTCGGTCATCCAGGACGACGATGGGGCCCTGCCCTACGGGGCCGAGGCGCTGCTAGAGCCCGGCTCCCCCGAGCCGGGGGAGGCACAGCCCGGGGAGCCCGCCAGCCCCCCGGACACGGTGCAGGAGATCCGGGAGGCGCTGGCACAGGAGAGCCTCGGGGAGGAGCGGCTGACGAACGGCACCGGAGCCGGCGAGGAGGGGGTGCTGCTGGCAGGGGCTGCGCAGGGGGATGTCACACAGCAAGGTCCAGCCTGTGACGGGGACGGCGTGCACTGCATGGCATCGCCAGCATCTGGAGCTGAGACCCCAACAAGGACCGGGAGAGAACGTGCCACACCAGCATCGTCACCTGTCCCTGGAGCTGAGGTCCCATCAGGGACCGGGAGAGAACGTGCCACACCAGCATCGTCACCTGTCCCTGGAGCCCAGGTCCCATCAGGAGCTGGGACACGCCGGGCTGCCCCAGCACCGCCCGTGCCTGCAGCTGAGGTGTCATCAGGGGGGCAGTGTGCCACTCCAGCATCCTCACCTGTCCCTGGAGCTGAGGTGTCATCAGGGGGGCAGTGTGCCACTCCAGCATCGTCACCTGTCCCTGGAGCTGAGGTGTCATCAGGGGGGCAGTGTGCCACTCCAGCATCATCACCTGTCCCTGGAGCTGAGGTGTCATCAGGGGGGCAGTGTGCCACTCCAGCATCGTCACCTGTCCCTGGAGCTGAGGTCCCATCAGGGACTGGGAGAGAACATCCTGGACCAGCATCACCTGTGCCCAGAGCTGCTGCCCCATCAGAGGCTGAGGTGCCACACGCCACACCAAGATCATCTGTGCCAGCTTCCCCCGTGTCTGGAGCTGATGTCCCATCAGAGGCTGAAGTGCCACATGCCACACCAAGATCATCCGTGCTGGCGTCACCTGTTCCCAAAGCTGATGTCCCATCAGAGGCGGAGCTGCCACACGTCACACCAAGATCATCTGTGCCAGCGTCTCCTGTGCCCGGAGCTGACCCCCCATCAGCGCCCAGCGTGCCCCACGCCACAGCAGCACCACCCAGCCCCCGAGAGCCCCAGGAGCCCCATGCCACAGCAGCACCACCCAGCCCCCGAGAGCCCCAGGAGCCCCACGCCACAGCAGCACCACCCGGGGCACAGAGCCCATCCCCAGCGTGTCCCCAGCGTGGTGACAATGAGACAGGCGAGCTCAGCCCCCCACAGCCCAGGGGCACCACAGAGAGCGGTGAGGGGGTGCAGACTGAGTTCTAGCCCCAGTGTCCTGCCATGGACTGGTCCTGGGGTCACTGGGGCTGGGGGAGGGGGATAGGAGCCCCCGGGATGGAGAGCAGCACCACGGGAGAGGGAGGGGATGGGGACACTGGGACCTCACAGCCTGATGGGGGTCCCACAGCCACAGCCCCCACTGGCTGGGCATGGGGCATCCCCTGCGCTCTGCTCTGTCCTTCTTCTTCCTTTTCTTTTCTACTGAGGAGATGCTTTACTGAAGAGCTTTATCTGCCCCCCACACCAGGGCCTGGGGCTGCCGGGGGGGGGCTGGCACTGGCCCTGCTCAGGGTGGGCGTGCGGGACACTGCTGGCTGTCCCCGGGGCTGTCCCTGCCCCAGTCCGGGGCATTTCCTGGGAGCTGCCCGCTGCCATCCCACCCCGGACATTTCCTGGGAGCTGCCCGCTGCCATCCCACCCTGGACATTTCCTGGGAGCTGCCCGCTGCCATCCCCCCCCGGCCGGCTTCGGGAGCACCAGCGGGAGCAGGAGCTGCAGGGGATGATGGAAAACAGAATGGGATGGGGACATGACAGGGACAGCAACGCTGAGGGTTTGAGCCACTGCTGAGGGGAGAGTGCTGAGACAGACACAGGCTGCTGGTGCCCAGGCTGAGCTCACAGTAGCCAGGCTGAGCTCACAGCAGCCAGGCTGAGCTCACAGCAGCCAGGCTGAGCTCACAGCAGCCAGGCCGGGCTCACAGCAGCCAGGCTGAGCTCACAGCAGCCAGGCTGAGCTCACAGCAGCCAGGCCAGGCTCACAGGCAGCCAGAGCCCACCCCTAGCCATCCTCACCCCAGGGTCTCCTAGGAGCTCTTTTAAGTTCAGGGTTAAATCTCTGAGGGAAGGTGGCACTCGGGCCATGTCCCAGCTGTGCCTGGCAGCACTGGGATAATTCCAGGCTCAGCTCGCTGTGCAGTGGAGAGATCCCAGCCTTGCCCTCCACATGTCCTCAGCCCCTTCCATGGATGGCTCCTCCAGCTTTGCAGGTTTTGGCACCCGGCTGAGCAAAGAGCGGGGGTTTGCTGAGCTGGGGCTGGGGACAGGACAGGGATGCCCAAAGCCCTGGAGGTGCTGGGGGTCTGCAGGACTCCTGGGTGAGACACCCAGAGCAGGGACCAACACCCCAACACCCACCCATGCTTAGGGGCCACCGTTCCTGCCTCAGAAGGGGGGTGCCCAGCCTAACACATTCAGGGGGTCCCCAAAGTGCCTTGGGAGGCCTCGCTCAAAGTGCCTTTCTCTGTGAACTTCAAACCTGTCTCTTCCAGGATATTTTATTAAGAAAGTAATACAAATGTTTAAAGATATAATAATTAATAAAATGGAAAAGCTTTATTTAAAGCCAGAGGAGACTCTCTTTATTCCCAAACCACCTCCCTGGGTAGGGCTGGGGGTCCCCAGTCCCAGTGTGACCCAGGGGTGCCCACCCTGAGCAGTGACACAAACCAGGAGTGGAGCTGAGATGATTTTATTGAAAGGGGTGTCCTGAGGAAGCAGCAAGAGGCACCTGGAGCAGCATTTCCCCCTGGCACAGCCCCACCAGCGGCTCGGGGGCTGCTCCAGCCCCATCTCTGAAGCGCTGTGCAGGAGCGGGGCGGGGGTGGCAGGACCCCCCCGGTGTCCCCAAAGGCACTGTGTGAAGAGGGGCTTGGTGCAGGGCAGCTCTGGGCAGGAGAGCAGGGGTCCCTGTCCCCAGCCTGTCCCCTCCCCCAGCAAGTCACCGGAGCATTCCCGTTCCAGCCAGGATGGAGCTCCTCGAGAAGCAGGGAGGGGAGGAAAGGCCAGCACGGCCCTGCTGCCATCACCCGGACAAAGGTCCCTGAGAGCCGGGGACAGCCCCAGCACAGGCCAGCGCTGGCCACGGGGCCCCCGACCCCACAGCGGGGCCAGCCCCCAGCAAGTCCTTGGGGCTCTGCGTCCCACAGAGCACGGGGACACAGCCAGACCCAGCAGAAGTGACAGCAGCGGTTCCAGACAAAGGAGCAGGAGGTGGCACACGTGTGCCACCAGCGTGGGGGGCTCTAGCCCCGGCCCAGCAGCGGGTACACCATGAAATAGCCCAGCGTGGAGCCCGCGATGGCCCCCAGGAAGATCCAGGCGTTGTAGGACATGACAGCCAGCATCACCATATAGCCCAGCACCACCTGCACCACGTGGAACAGCGTCTGGCCCACGTGGAACCAAAACCACCTGGGGGAGGAGACAGGAAATGCCATCAATGAGGGGCTGGGGCAGCTGGCATCGCCCCCCACCCAGGGCCTGGAGTGCCCAGAGGGGGTTTGGGGAGCAGGGAGAGGGGGCTGCAAACAGCAGCTCAGGTGGAAATCCTGCTCCAGAATCAATGAGGCTGGCAGTAAGAGCGGCCTCAGGAATGATCTGGGATTAATTAAATACAAGAGGAAGGATCCAGGGCTTGGCTCCAAAGGAAGGAACTGCTTGTGGGGACTGAGTTGCTGCCTGTGCCCATCCCAAACCAGCAGGACCCTCCTGCACCCACAACAGCTCCTGGAGGGGAACATGAGGCTCCAGCCACCACCCTGGACATCTCCCAGAGGATCTGGAGGGGCTGGGCTGCCCCAGGAGCCACCTCCCCAAGCTGTGCCCACCCCCCTTCCCTGGGAGCCTGCAACTCCTGCTCGCAGCCCTCCTCCCCTCTGTGCTGGCCCTGGGTGCCCACCCCGGTGGTGCCCGGGGTCCCTGTGGTACCTGCCCCGTGCAGGGCTGCTCTCCTCCTCCTGTGGCTGGGCCAGGGCCTCCTGGCTGAGGCTGCGGGGCAGCGCCAGCAGCGCCCGCCGCAGCAGCACGGCCTTGCCCATCTTCACGGCCTCGTAGAGCACGGACAGCAGCAGGATCACCAGCACCGAGAGCACCATCCCTGCACGACAAACATCCCACACTGCCCGCACGGCGAGGGGCTGGGCACGGGGAGCTGGGGGATATCCACGGGGGGAAGCGCAGGGCTCCTGGCACTGGGGTTGTTAAGTGTCAGGAAATGGTGTAAATAGCTTTTTAATTCATAGAATCATGGAATTAGGTTGGAAAAGCCCTTTGAGATCATTGAGTGTCACCTGTGACCACACCAAACACCACCTTGTCACCCAGACCATGGCACAGAGTGGCCCATCCAGTCCTCCCTTAAACACCTCCAAGGACAGTGACTCCAACACCTCTCTGGACAGCCCCTTCCAATGCCCTTCCTCTGAACAGATTTTTCCTAATGTCCAGCTTAAACTACTCCTGGCTCAGCTTAAGGCTGTGTCCTCTTGTCCTGAGAGCTGCTGTGACACAAACACGCAGCTTTGCATCAACTGCACAGAAAACATGGGAGGTAAAATATGATGTTGGGAGGATAATCACAAACAGAAAGAAAAGTGTGAAAGTGGGAAGCTGAGCCATCCCTGAGTGATCTGGGGGGTTGGCAGGCAGAGGGGGTGCTTCACACAGCTCCCTGTTTGCTGGGCTTGGCTTGGGAGGACCAAACCCTGCCTGGGGCATGCCCAGGGCAGGGCAGGGCCTGCCAAAAATGCTCCAGGAGCTGTGGGGTGAAGGCTGTGAGGAGCCCACAGAGCTCTACCCGGAGCTCTGCAGTGAGTGGATGGAGGGAGGGATGGATGGATGGATGGATGGATGGATGGATGGATGGATGGATGGATGATGGATGGATGGATGATGGATGGATGGATGGATGATGGAGGGATGGATGGATGATGGATGGATGGATGATGGATGGATGATGGATGGATGGATGATGGATGGATGGATGATGGATGGATGGATGGATGATGGAGGGATGGATGGATGGATGGATGGATGGATGGATGGATGGATGGATGGATGGATGGAGAGATGGATGGAGGGATGGAGGGATGGATGGATGGAGGGAGGGAGGGATGGATGGATGGATGATGGATGGATGGATGGATGATGGATGGATGGATGGATGATGGAGGGATGGATGGATGGATGGATGGATGGATGGATGGATGGATGGATGGATGGATGGATGATGGATGGATGGATGATGGATGGATGATGGATGGATGGATGATGGATGGATGGATGGATGGATGGATGGATGGATGGATGGATGGATGATGGAGGGATGGATGGATGGATGGATGGATGGATGGATGGATGGATGGATGGATGGATGGATGGATGGAGAGATGGATGGAGGGATGGAGGGATGGATGGATGGAGGGAGGGAGGGATGGATGGATGGATGGATGGATGGATGGATGGATGGATGGATGGATGGATGGATGGAGAGATGGATGGAGGGAGGGAGGGAGGGATGGATGGATGGATGGATGGATGGATGGATGGATGGATGGAGGGAGGGAGGGATGGATGGAGGGATGGATGGATGATGGATGGAGGGATGGATGGAGGGATGGATGGATGGAGGGATGTCCCAGTGCTGGCAGCCTACCTGTGGGGCTGTGGACATTCCAGAAGTCAAAGAGCAGCACCACTGTGTCCGAGAAGTAGAAGGTCATCTGGAAAAGAGGGCAGGGAAGGGGCAGTGCTGGAGCCCCCCGGGTGATGGGTGCCCACCCTGTCAGCAGGTCCCTGCACTCCCCACCCCGGGGTGCTCATCTGGGGATTCACCACATGGTGCAAGTTTTTTCCCCAGCTCTGAAACGGGAAGAGGAACTGTGACAATCACAGTCACGCTGACTGGGCTGAACTCCTCCCATGACCGCCAGCAGGACAATTTGCATCCCCAGCAGCAGCTCCTGTGCGTGTCTGGGCTGTGACAAAAAGCCAGCCTACCCCTGTGACAAAGAGAGGTGAATCTCGGGCTTCATCCACGTGGATTTGAGGAGGGAACAGGGCACAGGAGGGGGGGAAGCTGTTGGGCAGAGCCTCTGCTCCCCTCTGCCTCCAGGGCACAGAAACCTCCTGCACTGCCAGGACACCCAAAACCTCAACACCAAGGCACCCAGAGCCACAAGAGTGACCACCCAACGATGGGGCCAGGTCCAGGGCTGCCTCCCTGGCAGAGGAGCATCAATCCCAGCATTGCCAGGACCTGCAAAGGCACCACCCCTCCTCCTTCACCCCACTGAAACAGGAGGAGCAGGAATTGCTCTTGAGTAACAGCTCCTACCCAGCTGCCAAGTCTTGCTCAAAAGGTGGAATTTTGTTGGGATTTTTGTGCTTCCTTTGGTGAATCTCTCTAGGAGGTGTTTGTGGAGCTCACGGTTGCTCCTCTCCTGCATGGATCCGTGTTTGGATCCGTGTTTGGCTGCTCTTTCCTGCCTTTTCCAACACCAGCAGAGGTGACTGACAGGACCAGGACCGGCCTCAGCCAGAAATACCAACCCCATTCCTTGTGGGTGTTGAGGCCACAGCCTGGCTCCAGTTACACCCCTCGGCCCTTGTTACCCAAAGCACATTAGCACACGTAATTGGCTCACCCTTTTAAGCCTGCTTTGGCCACAGATTAATGATAATTAGACTGTAAATGAAGCTATTTCTCCTTTACAGCTTTCACCCACAGGTCTGCAGGGTGGTGGAAGGAGCAGGTGACTGTTTTAGGGATGGGGAACAGAGGTGATGAGCAGAATTAGTCATTAACTTTGGAAAAGCCCTCTAAGATCATGAAATCCAAATGTTAACACAGCACTACCAAGGCCTTCACTAAACCCTGTCCCCAAGTGCCACCTCTCTAAGTTTTTTGAACAATTCCAGGGATGGTGCTTCCACCCCTTCCCTGGGCAGCCTGCTCCAGAGATCCAGCGGATCCCTCTGCTGCCCCAGCCTGGGGTGCAGCCACACGTTTTTGGGTGCCCAGCATGGGTGTGACACCAAAATGATGCTCCTTGGGCCAACAGCCCCTCTCCTACAGCAATACCACAGAGAGATTTCTTGGTGGGTGAAGGTCAAGAAGGCAAAATCCTAAAAACCCCAGCGCTTTTCCCAGTAGTGAAGAGCCACCGCTGCCAGGGATGTCCCAGGCTCAGGGGTGTTGTTCAGAGGGAGGGGACCCTGTCCTCCTCCCCTGCCCACGAAGCAGGGATTGAGCAGGAGCCCAGGAGAGGCAGCACCCATCTCCTCCCCCGCAGGAATTCACAAGCAGCTGCTGGGAACGCTCCCGTGTGCATTTAGGGCCGGACCCGCTGCAGCTTTGGGGTTACTCTCAGCAAAACCAGCAGTGCCTGCCCAGAGCAGTGCAGGCTGCAGCCCAGCCTGCTGCTCCAGTCCAGCTGGGATGTCTGATCCTGGGGCACAGCTGCCCTCCTGCAGCACCCACGGAACCGCACAGGTCCCAGCTGCAGCCCCACCCTGGGGACACCCGGTCATGGGGGCGTCCCCAAACTGGGATCCTCCTGGGGACTGGTGTCCCCCTCCAGGCCCGGCTGCTTCAGGGGCTGCTGCCAGCAAACCAAGGGGGCTGAGAGCCCTAAACATCAAACAGAACCATGGAATGGGTTGGGTTGGAAGGGATCTCAAAGCTCCTCTTGTCCCATCTCCTGCCATGGGCAGGGACACCTGCCACTATCCCAGGGTGGATATCCAAGCCCTGTCCAACCCGACCTGGACACTTCCAGGGAGATTTATGGAGTTCTGGGGGGATTCATGGGGTTCCAGAGTGGATCCTCATGGTTCCAGCAGGATTTAAGGGGTTCCAGGGAGGGATTCATAGGGTTCCAGGGACATTTAAGGGGTTCCAGAGCAGATCCTCGGTGTTCCAGGGACATTTAAGGGGTTCCAGAGTGGATTCTCAGGGTTCCAGGAGGATTTAAGGGGATTCAGGGGGATTCACAGAGTTCCACGGAGATTTAGGGGGCTCCAGAGTGGATCCTCGGGGTTTCAGGGAGATTTAAGGGGGTGCAGGGGATTCACGAAGTTCCAGGGGGATTCGGGTTCTAGGAGGGATTCACAGGGTTCCAAGGGGGGGAATTTATGTGGTCCCAAGGGGGGACCACGGGGTTCCAGGGATATTTAAGGGGTTCCAGGGTGGAATGACCCGGTTCCAGTGGGGATTCACGGGGTTCGAAGGAGATTTAAGGGGATCCAGGGAGGGATTCAGGGGGTCCCAGGAAGGTTTCTCGGTACCGGCCGAGCCGTGCCCGTCCCTCCCCGGGGCTCACCTGCATGGTGGCGGTGGCGGTGGCGGCGGGCGCGGGGCCCGGCCCGTCCCCGCTCTTGTCCCGGCTCTGTGTCGCTGTTGTCGCGGCGCTGTTGTTGCTCTTGTCGCGGCTCTGCTGTTACTGTTGTCGCGGCCCTGTGTCGCCGCTGTCGCGGCGCTGTGTCGCCGCTGTCGCGGGGCTCCCCGGGAGCTGTAGTGCGGGGCGGGCCGGGGCGGTGCCGTGTCCGTCCCCTCCTCCCGCATCCCGGTCGGGCTCGGCAGCCCTGGGGACAGCGCTCCGCCCCTCCGCACCCCGGGGTTTCGCTTTCCCTTCGCTCCCGGCTCCGGCCGCTTTCCCCCGCCCCGTTCCCGCTCCCGCAGCTCGTCTGAAGCGCCCGAGGGTTTTTCTGTCACCCGGGGTTTGCACCTTCCAAATGCTGAAAGATTTTTGGGGGTGCTCAGCTGGAGAAGAGAAGCTCCAGGGAGAGCTCAGAGCCCCTGCCAGGGCCTGAAGGGGCTCCAGGAGAGCTGGAGAGGGACTGGGGACAAGGGACAGAGGGACAGGACACAGGGAATGGCTTCCACTGCCAGAGGGCAGGGATGGATGGGAGATTGGGCAGGAATTGTTCCTTGGCAGGGTGGGCAGGCCCTGGCACAGGGTGCCCAGAGCAGCTGTGGCTGCCCCTGGATCCCTGGCAGTGTCCAAGGCCAGGCTGGACAGGATTTGGAGCAGCCTGGGACAGTGGGAGGTGTCCCTGCCATGGCAGGGCGGCACTGGATGGGCTCTAAGTTCTATTCAACCCAAACCATTTGGGATTCTGTGATTTTATTTTCCCTGTAGACAGGCAGGACAAAGGGGGAGTTTCCTTCCAGCTGTGACTAGAAGCACACAGATGTTTGCTGCATGCTGGGACATTCCAACAAGCCCCATTACACCGGGGAACAGGGAGCACTGAGCTGCCCCTGCCTCAGTTTCCCCACGTGCCAACAGGTGCAGATGCCCACAAAGGCACCCAGTGCTACACCACTAAAATGCCTCTCAGTGAGATGGACACTCAAAACTGAGGCAGGATTTGGGGGGAATTAACATTTTCACCCCTTTGCAGCAATTGGTGCCTGGCTGGGATGGAGCAGCACCACCCTGAGCTCTCCCAGGCTCACCAGGGCCACTTCCCAGCCCAGTCCTGGGGAATCTATGCTCCAACCATTTGTGCACTTGACCCTGGCAAAGAAAAGCCCATTTCCTCCTCATTTCCCAAGCTGCCACTAGTTTTGCTCCTTGTTTTTCTTTTTTCCTTTACAGACAGTTCCCAGCAATTATAATTACAAGAATCTCCCCTGAGCAGTCATTAAATCAGCACCTTCTCATATATAATATATACATATATAATATAGATATAATTTATAGAGAAACGACTTTTGTAAACAATATTCCTCTGCTCCAGAAGGAAGTGGAGTCCAGGACAGCTCCAAGCACGGAGCTCAGAGAGAACTGGCAGTTCTGTGGGGCAGGTGGGAGCCCCTGCCACCCCCAGCCTCCCCTTGTCCCCATTGGGATGGCTCCTGGGTGGGGACAGAACCGGCTGGCTCGGTTTGGGTGGCACCGCTCTCAGCTGAAGCAAACTGGTCCGACTGTGAAACCAAACTGGTGCGAGGCGTCGCCGTTGTGGAAGACAGCCAGGTCCCGCAGGGGCAGCAGCCACAGCTCCTCCGTGCTGAACTGGAAGATGGTGTCGGTGATGGAGGACTCGTTGTCCAGCTGAAATGACCACCAGGGACAGCTGAGTGGCACCAAACCCCTCAGCCGAGGGCCTGGAGCTCCCTTGGCTGCACCCAGTCAGCATCCCCAGCCTTTCCTGGGTTTTCCAGGGTGGTGACCTCCCCCAAGTCCCCAGGGCCCACCCCATCCCTTGCCACATCCCAAGACCAGGAGGAGCTCCCTGGGCCCGAGGAGTGGATGTTCTCCATCCCCATCCCGCCGTGTGCAGCCTCATCCACGCGGCCCATCCCAAACTGTGGGGTCAAACCCTCTCCAGAGGGCTCTCCACATGTTGGGGGGCTCTTCCAGCACACGGGCTGCTGGGGGCAGGCTCACCGGGCAGCCCCGCAGGCTGGCTGCGTAGCTGCGGTCCCGGGAGTCGGCCAGGAAGCGGATCTCCTTGTCGGGCTGTGGCGGGCCGTGCTGCGGGGCCGGCGTGCAGGAGTACCAGAGCTGCTGCGCGGCGCGGCGGCTGTGCAGGCGCAGGAAGCGCAGCTGCACCGGGCTGGCCCCCGCGTACTCCAGCTGCGGGACAGAGGGACAGAGCACGGCAGCGGGGCTGCTGCGGGGGGCTCACCCTGCCAGCGCCCAGCCGCTGCCAAGGCACCGGAGCTCCTCGCAGGAGGAGGTGTCACATCCCTCTGTGCACAGCCAGGGGGCCTGGGTGCTGTCCCACCACCGCAGGGTGGCACTTGGGGACCCCCGACATCACCTCTGTGTCCCCTTGGCTGCTCCAGCTGGGCACTCACCAGGAAGCCCCTGGGCAGGGTGCTGAACCACTCAAAGGTGTTCTCAGATCTGTAGGTGCTCAGCCAAGCCTTGACGGGGATCTGAGGGGAGCGGGGACAATCGTCATGCTGTCCCAGCAGGGGACAGTGGCACTGGCAGGACACGGAGCCAGCACAGAGCCTGTGCTTGTGGCCTGTCCCTGCAGCCTGGCACACACCGTCACCAGGATCCTCACTCCAGAGTGCTCCAACAGCTCCCTGCCAGGGACTGGGCATGACAGAGAGGGACTGGGCACCACAGCGAAGGACTGGGCACCACAGAGAGGGATTGGGCACCACAGCGAGGGACTGGGCACCACAGCGAGGGACTGGGCACCCTGTCCCTCTCCACCCCCACCAGCCCTTGTCCCCACCCTGAGGGGTCCCTGGGGTCTGAAGATGCCCCACAGAGGCCACACCGTACCTGGTTGCGGACGGGGGCTATGCAGGTCTCCCCCCCAGCTGTGAAGTTGCAGAAGGCCAGCAGGGCGTCCTGGGGGCAGCCCTGGTTGGGGTCGATGTAGTATTGCCCTGGAGGGAGGAGAGGAGAGCCCTGGCACCCAGGTTTGGCACAGGGAGGGTGCCAAACAGTGCAATTTCCCCACAGCCGGTGGCCTGGCTGCCAGCCCATTTCTCCGTGGATGCCCACGAAGCCCATCTGACCTCATTCCCCCAAATCCTTATTCCCCCTTTATTTCAAAGAGCTGTCTGTCCCTTCACAGGCTCTGGAGACCAGGCCAGGTCCAGGAGTGCCCCCCATGCCCCCGGTACCATCAGGCAGGCCGGGGTGAGCCAGCAGCAGCTCCTTGCAGGTGGTGGCTGGGTTGGTTTTGGTGCCATTGGGATGCTCCACGAGGGCTTGGAGCTCCCGGCTCAGGGTGTCCAGCAGAGCCCAGACCACGGTGTAATTCAGGTGGTTGGAAGAATAAATGAGGTGCTGAAAGAGGAAGGAGGGGATACCACCATGCTGACCATGGATCCCCCCTCCAGGAGCATTGTCAGGTGTTGAGGAGGGGGATGGCACGTGCAGGGAACAAGGACAAGCATGGAGGGAGAGGGAGGAGCTGGATCTTCTTGGTCCTGGTGCACAGGAGACCTTGGAAGCAGCAGGACACGGGACAGCATCGCTGGCAGCCCCTTCCCTCCTGGCCAAGGCCCACTCACCTGCAGCTCCTCCTGGGACAGCTTCAGTGCAGGCCCCCTGGGACCAGGGGGGCCAGCCAGACCCTGGGGGACAGTGACAGTGCTGGTGGCAATGGCTGCTGCCCACGAGCCCCTCAGCACCTCCTTCCCCAGTGCCACCAGCTGGCTATCCCCATGGAATGACAGCATGGCGTGGCAGGGCCTCACTGCCACGTTTAGTGGAGCGAGGGACCCAAATTTTGGGATGGGGGGCGTTTGTGGCTCTGCTTACCGGCATTCCTGGTGTGCCCCTGGGGCCTGGCAGGCCCGGGAAGCCTCTCAGCCCCTGCCAAAGGAGGAGGTGGAGAAGGGAAGGAAAGCAAGGTGGGAGATGCTGCTGTGCTGAGCTGCATCCCCTGCCCCCCCGGCACCCCTGGAGCGGGAAGGAGGGAAGGGATCCCATGGCAGGGCTGATCCCGCTCCAGCTGCTCCCCATGACTTACTTTGGGTCCAGACAAGCCCTGGAAGGAAAGGACAAGAACAGGATGAGAGAGAGGCAGGTGGGATCAAAGCTGCATCCCTGTGGGGCCAGGAGTGAACCTCAAACCTGTGGAGGGGAAGGACTCACCGGTGTCCCGGGAATTCCAGGGTGTCCCTGTGGGCCAGGGGGGCCAGTGTCCCCCTGCAAGGACACCAGAGGAGCTCAGGACATCCCCCAGCCCTGCATCCTTCTACAACCCAGCCCCTTCCCCAGGTGGATTTTATAGGAAAAAAAAAAATTCACCCCAAATACTCATTTTAGTCCCTGACATCCCTCTCCACTCTGCCCTTACCTGCTTTCCCTTGGGTCCCGGCCTTCCAGGGACACCGTGGGGTCCTGGCTTGCCCTGGGAAACGTGGCAGGATGTCACACAGGGTGACAAGGGACCGGGGGGAGGAAAAGAGCAAAACCTGTCGCACACCTTGAAGCCATCGTCCCCTTGCTGGCCCAGGTCACCCTTGCTGCCCTTCTCGCCCTAGGAGAGAGTCAGGAGAGCTCTGGTGGCAAAGGGAAGGACAGAACCCCCAGGACACCAGTGTGGGGGGGGAAATTCCCAGTTATGGCTGGCTGCAAAACTTCTGGAGCAAAAACCCCCAAAGAGCCATCCTTTTGGTTCCACAGAATTCACTGCACCCACACTGCTGGGGACAGAGGCAGCAGGGGGGATGGTCAGCTCCAGACTGAAAGGATCATCCCAGACTAAAATATCTCCCAGGAAAACCTTGGAAGTTGCCAGGAAGCACTGGGAGAGAATAAAGATTATTCTTGGTGTGCTGAAACCAGAAGCAGGGGAAAAATCCCAGCACAGCCTCCCCTCTGCCTGCCCTCCCAGGAGCTGCTCACTGAGCTCACAGGAAATTTAAAGTTTTAATGATTCCAAAGGTTTCATTTTCCTGAAGGCTTTGAGCAGCTTCTCATTGCCAGGGACTGCTCATCACTCTTCTTTAGGGCTGTGGGGCTGAGGGATGGGATAATGGGATAGTGGGACGGGATAAAGGGACAGGATGTTTGGGATGTTCTCAGCTTCTCCAGCCCAGGGTCCATCAGAAATTGAGCCATTCCTCACAAGGGAGGTTCAGCTTGTGGTGCATCAGCATCAGTGCTGAGAGCAGGGATTAAAAGGCTCTACACTGCTGCTTGCAACTCGAGGAAGATGGAAAAGCTGGAAGAGGACCGGATTTGGGAGAAAATCTAAAGGTTCCATCTACCAGCACCTGGGGACATGGTGGCCAACCCCCAGAGAAGGATGGTGCAGCCATCAGGGTTCAAAAGGAGGGGAATAAGGGATGGCATTCAGCAAATTAAATGTGCCCAGCATCCCTGCTGTGCCTGGCACATGTCCCCTACCTTGTGTCCTTTCAGTCCAGGCTCTCCTTTGATGCCCTTCAGCCCCGGGATGCCCTAAGAGAGAAACATGGAACTGCCTCACCCTGTGGCTGAGCTGCTCCTGTCAGGCCCTGGCAAGGAGGGATCTCCCCACACCTCAGAATTCTGAGGATTTCAGGCAGTTTTAGAAACTTTGAGGCATTTTCTCATTGTTTCATTGACTTTTGCTTTCAGAAGGATGCCTCAGCAAAGCCCACTAAAAATGCATGGAGGTGCCTTGGCTGGCTGAGAATATCCAGGGGTTTTTTTTTGTAAAGTTGCCAAAGTTGGGCTTTTTTTTCCTGTTTTAAGCAGAGAAAAAATCAATTTCTAGTATTTTAAATAAATATTTGAATCCTTTTTGCTGGCTGCAGTTTGTCCTTCCAGCCATGACAGCTCTCTGGGAAGGTGGGCACAGTCTCACCAGTGCTCAACACTGCCTGGCATCAGACATACACCTAAAAGGAAGGATTTGGCCTCCAGAACTGCATTTTGGGAGTGATGTGATTTGCCTGACTGCACAGACACTCTTGGGCTTGTAATTTGGGAGGAGAAGACAGCAGGAGATGGATGAACCACTTAAAAACTTCCTTCATTTTAAACAGGCCTCTGCTTTGGGTCCCTGCAGAGCTGGGTCACACAGGAAGCAGCCAGCACCCCAAAACTCCAAGCTGATACTCACGTAGAGTCCCTGGGGGCCCTGGGGTCCTGGAAGCCCTTTGTCACCTGGGTAGCCCTGAAATGCAAAGGGAGGAGTCCTGGCTGTGCTCAGGGTGATGCTCCAGGGCAGGGAGAGCAGCCACGGGGGCTGTGGGTGTGGGAGACACCCCTGTTGGGCTGGGAGGCTCTGGGGGGACAGAGCCCTCAGTTATCAGGGTTTATTCTTTTCTAAATTTGGGCTCAGGCAGGTGGGAGCACCCCCAAACTGCCAGGGGGGCAAGGCAGCCTCACACAGCCACCTACCTTGTGTCCCCGGGGACCCCGTGGGGGCTGCTGGCCCATCTTGCCTCGCTTGCCCTGGGGACCACAGATGAAAGACTCACGGGTAGTTCCAAACTAATCCAGACACCCCTTGTCCCTCCAGGATCCCCTCTGCAGGGAATCCGAGCCCCCAGAACACTGGGACCCCCTGCAGGGGCTCCAAGGAGCAGCCCCCTGCTCCCTGCCACCCTCCGTGGGGACAGCGGTGTCATTTACCCGTCTGCCAGCCTCTCCTGGGAGCCCTTGCTCCCCTTCCTGGCCCGGGTCACCCTGGGGAAGAAGAGATGGGAATGTGGGTGTCCAACAGCTCAGCCACATCCCAGTGCTGGGGAGGAGCAGCTGCTGCCTGCATGGAGACAGGGACAGAGCACACCAGGCACTGGGGGATTCTGGAGGTGGCACCAAGAGCTGAGCACAGAGCACCCTGTGTCCCCCAGGGCCACCTGAGCCAGGCTGGAGGCAGGATCTGCCTGCCCCTGCCCAAGGGCATCCTGTGTTTTCCAGGTGGGGAAAAATTGTCCCCCTGGGTAATTCTCAGTTTTCTCTCCACGGTCCCCGGTGGGATTGACCAGCTCAGGCTTGCCCATCCCACCCTGTGCCCCCTGGGCAGTCCCCCTCAGGTGCCATGCCCAGGGGAGGATTTTGGGGTACCTTATCTCCTTTGCGGCCTTTCCATCCTTTAGGACCAGCTTGTCCAGGAGACCCCTAAAATCCCAAAGGAGATGGAAAACCCTCTGTGAGGACGCTGTGCCAGGGATGCCCCTCTGGCTTCCCTCCTGCCTTGCCCCAGTGTGCCCAGGAGGATGTTCTAAGCTGGAATCGCCCCTTTGGGATTTTCCCTCTCTGGAGCAGGCTGGGCAGAAGGGGGCTCTGGGAGGGTTCAGCAGGAGCAGGAGGTGGTGCTTGAATTGGATTTTTACACATCCAGGAGATGCCAGCATCCCACAGCGTCTTTCAGGGAGAACCACCACGGCTCCATCCCTCTCCTCACCATTTGTCCTGGTTCTCCCGGCTTGCCTGGCTCCCCTTTTGCACCCACCAGGCCCTAAGAAGGAAAACAGAATCCAAAACTCGGGGTTATTCACCCAAATCCCAGGCAGGCTGTCAGAGGGACACAGACCTGGGAGGTTGGAAAAGCTGGAGCAGGGAATGGGGCAGAGAGGAGCCTGCTCACCTCAATGCCACTCAGCCCAGTGGCTCCAGCTTCACCCGGTGGCCCAAGAGTCCCCTGAGTTCATTTGGGGACAAGACATGAGGCTGGCACCAGGGGAAGGCAGGAGGGCACAGCTGGGGCCGTTGTCCCCAGGGAGAGCTGTGCCAGGGGTGTCCCCTGCCCATCCCCGTGGAGCAGAGGCGTTACCTGCCGGCCTGGCTGTCCCTTGGTGCCCACCACTCCTCGGGCTCCCTCATGCCCGGTGTAGCCCCGGAGCCCAGGGGCACCTGCCAGCCCCTGAGCCCCCTGCGAGCCCTGCAGGGCACAGAGATGGGGACACTGCTCACCCCCAGCCTCAGCAGGGCCCGAGCAGCCACCCCTGAGGGACTTCAGCTGCACTGAGCTTTGCAAATCCCCCTGGAGTTCATTCCACAGCAAATGCTCCTGGAGTTTATTCCACAGCCAATCCCCCTGGAGTTTATTCCACAGTGAATCCCCCTGGAGTTCATTCCACAGCCAATCTCCCTGGAGTTCATTCCACAGCAAATCCCCCTGGAGTTCATTCCACAGCCTGATCTCTCCCAGCAAGTCGCCCAAGCTAAAGGCTGGGTGCAGCCTGGTCTGTGGAAGGTGTCCCTGCCCATGGCAGGGGATGGAGTCCAAGGAGCTTTGAGGTCCCTTCCAACCCAACCCGAACCAGTCTGGGATTCTGGAATTCTGTAAGGGCACGTCTTGCCCGGGCAGAGCAGCACTGCAACGTGGGAAAACTGGGATGCACGTGGGATTTATCCTGCAGCTGAGCTCAGACCATCCGTAACACATCTGTGGCTCTCTGTCATGACCACAATCCCCATCCTGGGGCACCTCAAGTGTTCCAGGCAGCTCCCGGAGCCACAGGGACACCTGTGGATCTGCTCCAAGGACAGGCAAATCCAGAGCCCTGGAGCTGCCTCAGGCAGATTCCAGCAGCTGAGTGTTACCTGTGCAACAGCCCTGGCACTTTGGCACAGCTTTTAACAGCTCTATTAAAATTCCTTTGGGAGCTTTTGCTGTGGGAAATCCAAGGAAGCAGTGACTCAGTCCCAGGGCAGGAGCTGGGGGCCATGGCCAGGCTGGCAGAGCTCATTCTGCAGCCACCCCAGGGTGACACCAAACCTCTTTCCCAGGGGAAACTTTTGGGGGCAGAGCTGGTACTCACCACTGGGCCGGGCTTGCCAACATCTCCCTTTGCTCCGTCATCTCCAGCCAGTCCCTGTGGGGATACTGGGGGCTCAGAAAAAGCCCCTCACCACCGTGTCCTTCACCTCTGTGGGGCTTTGAGCATCCTGTCCCACATCCCACGCTCAGCTGGCCAAGGCAGCACTGGGAACCCCGTGGGAGTGTTTGGTTTCAGCAGCAGGAACAGGTTTCCAAGAGGCACCACTGGGTGCTGGAAAGGTGTGATTTGGGGGGTTCAGGTACTGGGAGTTTGGGGTTTTAGGGTCCCAGGAGTCAGTGCTGAGGTGTTAAACCCCCCCCTCACTCCTGGGCCTCCTGACCTGGCCCGTGAAGGGACAATAAATCCTTTGGATTGTGCTGGAATTAGGAAGAGCTGAGGAGGCCTTTGGCAATTCCCAGCTCTGCAACATTCCAGGCAGCAGTACCTCAAATCCTGCAGCCCCAGCAGGTCCATCCACACCTCGTGGCCCTGGATCTCCCTGGGAAAGGAGGGGAAACACCTCTGTCCATGGAAAAACCATGGAAAAACCCTTCCCCGCCTTGCTGGCTTTGGATCTCAGCCAACAAGGCAAGGGGTGTCCATGGCACGTCCCCCTGTCACCGGCCTGCCCAGGACATCCCTACAGCCGGTGCCAGCTCAGCCCCACCGGGAAAGCCTGGCCAGAGGCCAGAACAGGGAGTTTCACCCAGAGATGAAGGCTTGGAGCCATCATCCCTCCGTACCTTCTCTCCCTCAGGACCGTCGAGCCCAGGAGGACCTCGGAGTCCTGTCCCGCCCTGTTCAGGGCACAAGCAGAGGAGCCCGGGTCACCGAGTGACCTGTGTGCCCTGCCCCAGTCACACAAATGTCCCCTGGCAGGCCTGGGACAGAGATGGGGACCTGCCAGTGCTCCCAGTCACACAAATGTCCCCTGTCAGGTCTGTGACAGAGATGGGGACCTGCCCAGTGCCCCCAGTCACACAAATGTCCCCACACCAGGCCAGTGACAGGTTCAAAGGGGAGAGGGGACATGGTCTGACTTACAAACCATCCTCTGGCTCCAGCAGGTCCTGCAGCTCCGGTGACACCGCCCTGGCCCTGGCACACAGAGGGACACGTGTTCCCAGCCCGGCAGGGGCTGGAATTTGGCTGGAGGCAGCATTGCCCCAAACTGCCCCCAAACCCAAACCATCCTTTTGTGCCAACACAGTTTTGGTGTCATGCCTGCGAGACATGAAACTCCCCAATTATGGAGATTTGACAATTCCTAGGATTTTCTGCAGCTCCCAGAGCCCAGGGTTTCCCTCCAGGGCTGAGTGCCCTCCCTGGCAGCCATCACCCAGCCTTTGGGGACACTGGAGGGTAGGGCAGCCCAGCCCCAGCTGTACTTGCCAGCAAACCTTCTCGGCCCTTCTCTCCCTTCTGGCCTTTCCCTCCAGTTTTCCCTGTGGCAGCTCCTGGGCCAGGAATTCCAGGAAGGCCCCTGGGGCCAGCATTGCCCTACTCAGGGATGGAGACAAGTGAAACCACAAAGAGGGAAAAGGAACAGCAATAAACGAGCTTCTGCTTGGAGGTGAGCTGTGTCACCCTCTGTCAGGGTGTCACAGAGAGCAGGCCACCCTGGGGTGCTCCTCAGCCATGAGGACACCCCTGTCCTGCTCTGTCCCCACAATGGACAGAGGTTCAGCAAGCCAGGGGTGTGCCCAAGGTGCTGGAAAGAGGGACACAGTTAGAGACACCCCTCACCTTCTGTCCCTGCAGTCCTGGCTCTCCCGGGTCTCCAGTGTCACCAGTGTCACCCTGCCCAGGGGGAAATGCCCACATCAGACACAGCAGCTGCTCCCCAGCCCCATCCCAGGGCAGATTAAAAGCTGGGCTTTGATTTCCATGGGTTTTTCCACCCTTCCCCTGGCTGGGATTTTGATGCTGGGTAAGGCACAGCCTCACCTCCTATGCTGGCAGATCACCCCAGCTGTGACCCTGCTGCCCCAAAAGTGAGTGGGGACAAAATGCTGAGCACACAGACCCCAAAGCATCAATCCCCAGTCCCATGGGAGCATCCCAGGTTCTTAGGGGCAAAACCATGGCATGGGCAGGGTCCAGGGGCAGCACCTTTCCCATTCCCTGCGGGGACAATCCCACACGTACCTCCTTCCCTTGCTTCCCAGGCCGTCCTGGTGGCCCCTCTGTCCCCTTGTCCCCTGGCTCCCCAGGGCTCCCTCTGATGCCCAGAGCTCCACGGGGTCCTGCCTCTCCCTGGACAGGATGAAGATGACCAGAACGACTCTTGGCTGCCTTTTCCAGCTGAGCCTGGCTCTGCCCTCCATCATTTCCCATACTGGGAAAACCCCAGTTTTCTTATGGTACCCCCCCTGCCATGCCCAGCAATGTCAATCCCCAGGCACAAAGATGTTGGGGGCAGTTTCAGACACCTGTCATGGATTCAGGTGCCTGTGTGACCCTGCAGGACTGGGGTGAGCCCAGCACCACCCCCAGCATCACCCCAGCACCCACCTGCTCACCCTTGGGCCCCAGCTGACCCTCTGCTCCCAGTGGTCCTGGTGGTCCCTGCAGAGGAAAGAAAAGCCCAGCCCTAGCACAGCTCACTGACCCAGCTTTAACCTTCTGGCTTTTTCCAGGATCAGCAGCCTCCTCCCATGCTGTCCCATCCTTGGGACAGGAACTGGGGAGGGGGAGGCTGGAGCAGCCCCTCAGGGCAGGGACACAGTTCCCAGCTGTGGTACCTGCTCCCCGTCCAGCCCACGGACTCCGGCTCCCCCGGGATCTCCCACCTCACCCTGCACAGGACACAAAACCAGGACAAGCAGCTGTGGTGGTTCCTGTCTCTGCAGCTCCCCGAGATGTAAAAAACCATTCCACAGGGACGGGGCCAAACTGGGAGCAGTGCTGGCCCCCACAGCCCTGGGGAGGTCAGTGGGGCAGGCCTGAGGCTCTGGGCAGCTCCCAGAGAAACCAAATCCTCTCCTCTGCCCTCACCTTCTCTCCTTTCATCCCTGCAGGCCCTTCGCATCCATTTGGACCTCCCCGGCCCTGAGAACAAACACCCCACATCAGCAGAGAGGCTTGGCCTGAACTCAGGAGCTTTTGCAGCTCCTGAGCAGGGTCTGGCATGTCCTGACACACTACACATCGCCACAGGAAGAGAATCCGTGCTCCAGCTCCTCAAGCCCCCTGCAACAGCCCCCCTTTTCCTTCCCTCCCTGCAGGTGCTTCAGGGAGCTCCCCAAAGGTGCTGCTGCAGCAAAATCCTCCAGAGAGGATCAGTGGAGGGTCCCCAGTGGCTCTCACCGGGTACCCAGCCGGGCCAGCAGCACCAGCTGCTCCAGGAACGCCTCTGTCTCCACCCAAGCCAGGCTTCCCGGGAATGCCGTCCAGCCCTCTTGTGCCAGGAACACCCTGCAAGGCCAAAAAGCCCCTGAGGCCCCCCAGAACACAGCTCTGAGAGGGATAAGTCAGGAAAGCCCCATGGCTGTTGCAGTTGGGTCACCTCGGGGTCCAAAGGTGCCACCTGCTCCAGGCCCCATCCCTGCAGGTGTAGGACATTGCTGTCCCCACACCCCTCACTGCTGTCACCATCCACACACGCAGAGTTTGGGGTGTTCCCTGCCCCACAGCCACCCCAAAGATGAAGATGCTCTGGAGTGGGCACCGATGTCCACCCTGTGGGACATCCCCCCAGCCCAGCGAGGTGCAGCTCTGCACTTACAGGCAGCCCTGGGGGCCCTCGAGGACCTGGGTCACCTGTTCTGCCCTGGGAAAAGAGGGATGGTCAGCAGTGTGTCCATAGAACAGGGACCAGGGAACGGGGACCAGGGTGAGGCTGTGCTCAGAGAAATCCCCGTGTCCTGGGACCATCTCAGCAGTGTCTGTGCTGCAGCAGGACAGATCCCAGCCAGCAGGGAGTGGGACCAGGGTCCTGCCTGCTCCCAAAAAGGGATGGATCATGCTGCAGGCAGCAGAGGGGATGTACTGCAGGTCACACATCCGTGCAGAGGGAGCACAGGGAGCAAGGAGAGCCCTACCTGGGAGCCAGGAGCACCACGAGGACCAGGGGGGCCTGGCAGGGCCTGGGGGACAAGGGCACCATCAGTGACACAGCCCTGGCTGAGCCCCCTCCCAATTTAACTGCAAGACTGGCCAAGGTTCCCCAAGGCAAAGATTTCCCATTTTCCCCATTCCCAGCCCAGCAGAGAGAACCTGCTTGGTGTTTTCCACAGGGCTGGAGCTGCCCAGAGCAGCAGCAAACAGCATTTACCTTTGGACCAGCTTTTCCTGGAAATCCTGGTGGACCTTGAGCTCCCCTTTCTCCCTGTTAGGAGGCAGGAAAGATTTCCTTTCGTCTCTATGTTTTAATGCAAAAACCTCTTTTAAAAGCACAACAAAACAACCAAAACCAGCTCTTAGAACAATCCAGAGGTGTTGGGGCAGAGGAGGTGCCAATGGCTCACCTGCTCTGGGAGACACATCCAGCTGCTCTCCTCCCACCATGGCTGATGGGGATTGTGGACACCTCCAAGCCCACCCACAGGGTTCAAAACTCATCCCAAGAATGTTCCCAGTGCTGGAGGGGGTGTCCCATCCCTACCTTGTCTCCCCTGCGTCCCAACCTCCCGCGGTCTCCAGCAGGTCCTGGATAGCCCTGGGAAGAGCTCAGGGTTAGGAGGCAGCTGGGGCTGCCTGGATCTCTGTATTTTTAGGAGAAGGTGGCTGAGGGAACGGCAGGAGCCCTGGGAGGATGGTGAGTGCCCAGCTGGAGGCTGCTGCAGCCCCCTCCTGGTCTGGCCAGCACCGTGTCCCCTCTGTGGGCAGCTCCATCACTTACATAGGAGCCCACAGGTCCTTGTGGCCCCTCCAAGCCGGGCTTCCCAGGCAGCCCCTGCCAGGCAAAACAAGGGAATTAGCAAACCCTCCCTCCTGGGATGCACTCAGGCACCCTCCCTTCCCCAGTGATCCCACAGGCTCTGAGGAGCCCTTGGGCTGAGTCCATGGGATCCCCCCCAGGTCTCCCTGTGCAGCCCAGAGCTTCTGGGGGCTGTTCACCACCATCACTGCCCCAACCCCAAACCCCAGCTCTCACCTTTGGGCCCAAGGAACCGGGGTCTCCATCAGGTCCAGGCTTTCCTGGAGAGCCCTTTGGGATTATTTGGGGAGGAGGTGTCATCAGAGACTGAGACAGGATGAGCCCTGATCCCCCAGCACTGCCCCTGAGCTCATAGCCAGGGGTCACCTGGGGCTAACAGGGCCACAGGGGGCTGGTCCTGGTGGCTCCTGCCCACCAGCCCCTGTGGCTGGCAGGGCTGTCACCAGGGAAGGTGACAGTCCCTGCTCTCAACATCATCACCCAGCACAGCTGAGTGCAGGCTCTCAGGGAGGGGCTGTTCCAGTTGCAGGAGCTGTCCCAGGACTCCATCCCAGATCACTGAGCTTGGAGGGACCCACCAGGATTGAGTCCAGCCCCTGTCCCTGCACAGACCCCACCAACCCCACCCTGGGCATCCCTGGCAGCGCTGTCCAAAGGCTCCTGGAGCTGTGGCAGCCTCGGGGCCGTGCCCATTCCCTGGGGAGCCTGGGCAGTGCCTGAGCCTGTGCCACCCTCTGCCACTGGCATCTCCTCCCAGGACCCACAGCCAGCTCTTCATGAAGTGTTTCCATGGGCTGCCATTCCCTATGGAGATCCTGCTAGGCTCAGGGAGGCTGCACAATTCCTGGAGCAGGCTGATTCCTTGGGGGAATGATTCTGCTCTTCCCTAGCCCCAGTTATTTCCACCACTGAGGCTTTTAAATGTCTTTTATTAACCAGATAAGATCAAGTCTGGAGATGCCCAGATTCCCAAGGAAAGTCCCCCATTCCCCACCAGCAGCACCAGCCCCACTGACATCCCACCTAGGAAAACACACAGTTCATGCAGAGGAACATCTTTTTTCCTTACTATGCATCCAGGAGTTCCGGTGTGCCCACGGCCCCCTGGCAAACCGGCAAATCCCTGGAGGAAAGGGCAGCAGAGGAGCCATGGAGTGAAGGCAGGAGAGGAGGATGGAGAGACTCAGCCCCGGGTTTGAGCCCCACCCAAAGCACAGGTGAAGGGCCCAGCCTGGGGCTTTTCCTTAAAATCCAGCTCCTGGATTCCTCATGGACATAACACAGACATAACACCCACTTGTGCCCCCAGACACTCTGTGTGATGCCTCCAGCACTCAGCTGTGTCTCTGACCCAGTTTTCATCCTCTCCTTTGAGGGAGGCACCAGATTTTTAAAAAAATTATTTTTTAAAATTTCAGAGCGAAGATAAATATATGGAATCTTGCAGAAGGGAAAACCTGCTGCCAGCCCCGGTCTTGCTGCTAGATCTGTTCAGGATAGCAGTGCCAGGGGTGGGAAATCCAACTGCCCTGTTCCCAATCCCTCTCCCCCCAGCAGGATTCCCAGAGGAGCCCCCTCCAGCTGCTCTTGCTCCACCCCATCCCATGGACATACTTTGGAGGCACATTCCCAAAGGGATAAAGCTGAGCAGAGGGATGGAAGGCCAGAAACCAGCTCCACTCACCAGTGCTCCTCTCCTGCCTGGGCTGCCCACGATCCCTGGGTGGCCCTGCAGGATGAGGATGAGGGTGAGGATGAGGAGGCAGAACAGCCTCTCCCAGTCACCATCATGGCAAAGTCCATGGTATCAAAGTCTTGTCCCACACAGCCACAGGATGAGAGGTTGGGAAGGGTCCCCACTGATGGTATCAAGGTCCTGTCCCTCATGGCCATGGGATGGGAGGTTGGGAAGTGTTCCCATGGATGGTATAAAGGCTTTGTCCCTCATGGCCATGGGATGGGAGGTTGGGAAGGGTTCCCATGGATGGTATCAAGGTCCTGTCCCTCATGGCCACAGGATGGGAGGTTGGGAAGGGTCCCCATGGGCTCAGCTGTCCCTGTCCACACATCCCAGCACCCTGTCCCCAGCCAAGTACAGAGGTAGGATGGGAACCTGTGTACCAGGCTTTCCTTCTGCACCCTCCGCTCCCGGCACGCCCCGCGAGCCCTGCAAGGAGAATTTTGCCTCAGGGTGGCCCCACCAAGGGCTCCTCCAGCCCCAGAGCCTCCCTGCAGCGTGACAGTGAGGGACATCAGCAGTGGCACTGCCTGGCGTGTGTGGAGCTGTGGGTTCCTCAGTGCACAGCTCGTCCCACGCAGTTCCTGCAGCTCCACCTCGGGATGGAAAATAACATCCATGTGGGAGGGAAGAAGTTCCCACCAGGAACACCTCGACTGGGTTTTCCCTCCTCCTGCCCCAGCTATTTACTCCTGGCTCCGAATAACAGAGCTTCCTTATGAAGTTCTTTCCTGGAATTTTCCGTGCTCAGTGTTCCAGAGGAAGTTGTGGTGTTGGGCAGGTGTTTTGTCAAAATGCAACGTGCCACAGCCTGAGCTGCTCATCCCCGACTTTTCCTGTGCAAATTCCCAACCCTCTGATCTGGCCACATCCAGGATGCTGCTCCCATGTCCCAGAGCCGACAGCTCCACATGGCAGCACAGGGATGGGGGATATCCTCTACTTACGGGCAGTCCAGGGACTCCAACCAGCCCACGCTGCCCCACACGGCCCTGGAAAACACCAGGAATCACAAACCCGTCCATCTGCCAGCGGCAAAGCTGCAGATTTGGGGAAAATCCTCGTGCCTGAAGGATGTGCTCTGCCCCAGCACATCCCAAGCCAAGCAAGGAATGTTTCGATCCAGAGTTTCAATCCCCCACAGCCAAAGATGCTCCAAGATCCAGCCCCAAATCCCAGCACCCCGTCAGTTACCCGGGCTCCCCGTGGTCCTGGGGCTCCCTTGGGGCCATCAGGTCCTTGGCATCCCTAAAATTCACACAAAGAAAAACACAGACATTGCAAATCTACAGGGGCAGGTCAGGGGGGTGCCATGCACAGGGAGGGGCCAGGAGGCTGGAGACCCTCCCCAGGATGGTGTCCCTGGGTGCTGGGACCCCGGCAGGGTGGGCACATCCCTGTTTTCCATGCAAGGAATTGGGCAGCCCGTGGGAAAGCAGCAAATTCTGGTGCTGACCTTGGGTCCCTCGCTGCTGTTCAGCCCCGCAGGGCCAATCTGACCTTCTTCCCCCTGCCAGGAGAGAGGGGAGGAATCAGCCAGGGAAAACACAAAGCCTCTGATCCCAGGGGAGTCACCAGCCTGCTGCTGGTGCAGGGAAAAACTCTGCGAGTGTGACCAGAGGTGACATTAATAAATGTCACCAGTCGAGCTTTGGTGGGAGTGGGGACTTCCCCCATCCCCCAGGGTTAAAAAACTGATCAGAAGGAAAAATCTCAACAGTTTGGTGTGGCACAAAGCGACACAGCTGGATATTTTTGTTTGCTGGTGGACAAATTAAAGGCAATTGCAAGGGCTGCTGTGCCAGCCCCTGAATGCTGGGAGGGTGGGCAAGGCAGGGAGACGATTCCTGCTGCATCCCCAGCTCCTGGACAGGTGGGAGGAGCTGTTATTCATCCTGAAGAGCGAAAGAGCAGATCCAGGAAGGTAATCCAAAAGCCTTGGGAGTGGGAGGGCATTCCCTGCAGACTGGAAAGGTGGGTGGGGAATAATCCTTTTGCTAGGAAGCTGGGAATCACTGGAGATCAGCAGCCAGCCTGGCCTCAGTTCCCAGCTCAAACACGGATCTGGAGGTGGGTTCAGTCACCCAGACAGCTCTCTCAGAGCACATGCTAGTGAGAAAAAAGCATTCCCAAAGCCCCTCAGGGCTGCCAGCACAGGCTCCAGGAGCAGAGAGCCTGGCAGGAGTCAGAGAGGGGCACAAAATGAGCAATCCACGAACCCTCTGCTCCCAAAAGCTGCAAAGGAGCTGACCCGGAGCAGGGACTCAGCCGGATCCTGCTTGGGGTGAGGCAGCTGGGGAGGGCTGGGAATCCTCTGCCTGAGGCTGCTGTGGCATCAGCGAACCCAGCAGCGAATTTTGGGATGAAGAGGAGTGGAGCAGGCAGAGCAAAGCTCGGTTTGGGTGCTGGGGGCACCTGCAGCCCCAAGGCCGGGGGCTCCGGGCCAAGCTCCCCGTGGCCAGTGCTGTTACGGGATCCCTTTGGGGAGATCCCATCAATCAGCAGTGCCACATGTGGGGCACTCGGGGCTGTCCCCACGCTGTGACACGGCTCACACGTGTGTCCCCCCATAGCACTCACGTCTGGTCCCCGCGGCCCCGCCGCCCCCCGGGGGCCGGGGAAGCCCTGCAGGCCCCCCTGGCCCCGCGCTCCTGGGGCGCCTCTGGCTCCTTGTGCTCCTCGTGGGCCCTCGGAGGAACAAAACACAGAAGGTCACAGGGCAGGGACAGCAATCCCCTGATCCACAGGATCCACCCTGATACAGGAATTCCATCACTGGCAGGGGTGAGCACCCCAAAGCCTCCTCCCCCAGCCCCCTGGGGAACCAGAAATGAGGAGATACATTTTTTTATAAACAGCCAAAGCGCGATGGAGCAGTGAGGGATGGATCAGGTGGTGGGATCAGCACAAAATGAACTGCCTGTCACAGTCCCCAAAACCCAGCAGGGTCCTCGGGCAGCCACACCCACCCACAGCCGGGCAAAGCACACCTGAACAGCAGCGGGAGCAGCGGGAGGCACCGCAGCCTTGGGAATCGGTACCTTGCCTCCTTTGGCTCCCAAATCTCCCTTGGCTCCATCTGGACCTCGGCAGCCCTGCAAGAGCAGCAGCAGTGGGGGTTACACTGAGAAACCCCTAGGATCTGATTCTGGCACTAAATAAAGGGAATTTTGTCCTGTTCCAGTCAGGGCTTGCCTCTGGATGGGCCTTTCTGAGCTGCCAGCAGGGACCTGCTGGATCTGCTCCTCGTGGTGGGGAGGCTCCAGGGCTTTGGGGTTCAATCCCCCCCAAACCAGCCCCAGCACCCCATGCCAGTCCCAGCTCCCAGCTGGTGGTGGCATCTCTGGCACCACCAAAACAATGACAAGTGTCTTATCCTCACTGCTGTGCTCCTGAACTCAGGCCAAAGCATTCCCACTTCCCTGAGACTCCCAAACGCAGGTGATCCCTTAGGACACTCCCAAGTCTGAAAGCTCCTGTTATTACAGCAAAAGGAGCCCAAGCTCAGCTCTGCCTTCCCAAACAGCTCCAGCTGCCACCTATTCAAACGTCAAGTCCAAGCACACATAGAGAACACAGAGCTGCAGCTTCCAAGGCAGGGATCCTATGGATGCCATCACTCACCCGCTCTCCTTGGGGGCCTTTTGGACCTGGCAGGCCAAGAAAACCCTTCAGAGGGAGAGAATGCAAGTTGAAAAAGAAAAACTCAAAGAGAAGTATTGCTCGTGCTCCTGAAGGTGACAACCCTCCCACAGCACAGGGATGGGATGGGAAATGGGAGACACCAGCTGGGCTCTGTAGAGTTGCTGCTGTGATGCCCCAGCAGGATTTGTTCCCCCAAAAAGGACCAGAAGATGCACAAACCCTCCCAAGGCTGCCCCTGAGATGAGGATGAAGTCCTTGTTCCACTCTGAAATGCACCCCTCACATCCCACTCCACACCCCTAATCCCATTCTGAGCCTCAGTTCTCAGCTCTGTGGATTGGGGTCCCAGGACACGGGAAGGGGACACCTGGGCCAGGCAGGAGGAAGGTCAGGCTGTCCCAAACCCTTGGAAAGGGCAGCTGAGCACCCAAACCCCTTGGGAAAAAGGTGACCCAGGGAAGGGATTGGCAGGGCTGAGCCATCTCTGCTGATAAACCCATAGGGAAAGAAGAAAAATCGAGGTGTCTGAAAGCAGGAGGGTCAGAGGAGCTTTGGGGATGATAAGCATGGCCACAGGGATGTGGCTGGCATCTCCATCAGCTCTGGAAGCTGGGGGAAACAGGGAAACATTCCCTGCAGGACTCTGTGGGGCTGTGAGGGGGAGGATGAGAGCACCCCCCATCCAACACCCCCTTCCCATGCACTTACCCCAGGGCCCTCCTGTCCCAGCTGTCCCCTCACCCCAGGGGCACCGTCTGTACCCTGCCAGAGGAATCCTGGAATCACAGACTATCCTAGGCTGGAGGGACCCACAGGATCACCCAGCCCAGCCCCTGAGCCTGCCCAGACCCCAACCCCACCCTGGGCATCCCTGGCAGCTCCTGGAGCTGTGGCAGCCTCGGGGCCGTGCCCATTCCCTGGGGAGCCTGGGCAGTGCCAGCACCTCTGGGGGAAGAACCTTTCCCTGCTCTGCAGCCTGAGCCTGCCCTGGCCCAGCTCCAGCCGTGCCCTGGGTGCTGTCCCTGTCCCAGAGTGAAGAGGGGACAGTGAAGAGGTGCATCAGAGCACCCAGCCCCTCCATGTCCCCTCCCCAGGGTGATCAGGGACCTCCGGGTGGCATTTGGGAGGTCAGCTGGAAGTGCTGTCCCCTCTCCCCTCCAAAACCAGGAACTCAACCCCCTATCTCAGGTCCCTGAAGGGGAATCCCTCCAACCTGGGCTTCATCCCCACCAAGAGAAACGCTCTTACTGTGTCTCCTTTGGGACCAGTGGATCCCTCTGGCCCTGCTGGACCCTGGGAAAAGCAAAGGCAGGCGGATGCTGGGAAGAGGAGGGACGTGGCTCCCTGTGGGTGAGACCCCAGCCCACAGGAACTGCCCAGGAGCTGCCTCACACCTCAGGGACAATGTCCCCCCCAGGTCACCCAGGGGTGACACAGCCCTTCCCACCCACCCGCTCTGAGGGGCTACAAGGACCCCCAAGGCCAAGGATTTTGCATCCACTTCCAGAGTACATGGGAGACAAATCCCAGCAGCTCCTGGAAGAGAACTGGGGGGATGCACCCACCCCAGGACAGCACCCACCCACTCACCTGAGGGCCCCTGGGGCCGGGGGGGCCACGCCTGCCCTGCAGGCCCTGGGGACCCTGCAGAGGGGGGACAGGGAGCTGCCATTAGGATCAAATCCCTGCAGGGCAAAACCTCTCCTGGCAATTCCCAGCCGCCGAGGAGCTCCGGAGTGCCCGCTTCTGGCACACCAAGGGGTGCAGAAAGGATTCCCAGCCCCGAGCCAGCCGCGTTTGGGGCGAGCTGGGATCACAGCCCAGCTGGAGGACACCATTCCCGAACACCCCCTGCCAGGACCCCCACCCCGGGCATCACCTACCTCGGGGCCGCGGGGCCCGGGCATCCCGGGAGGGCCCGATTCCCCCTGCGGAGAGAGCGGGGCAGGGCCGGCGTCAGCGCAGCCACCCGAACCGGGCAGCACGGCTGGGGACAGGGGACACCCACCCAAACCGAGCAGCACGGCTGGGGACATCCACCCAAACCGGGCAGCACGGCTGGGACACCCACCCAAACCGAGCAGCACGGCTGGGGACAGGGGACACCCACCCAAACCGAGCAGCACGGCCGGGGACAGGGGACACCCACCCAAACCGAGCAGCACGGCTGGGGACAGGGGACACCCACCCAAACCGAGCAGCACGGCTGGGGACAGGGGACACCCACCTGAGAGCCGCTGGTGCCTCGGCAGCCCACGGGGCCCGGCTGGCCCGGCTGTCCCTGCAAGGGCAGACCCTGCTCAGCCCTGCAGCCCCACAGGGGACGGGGATTTCTGAGCATCCCCGGGCTGTGGGGATGCTGGGGAGCTTCACTGCTGAGCTTTAACACTGCTGGTTCTTTTGCAATCCTCCCCTCATCGCTACCAGGGATGATTTGAACCAAATGCAGCGGGTTTGGTGTAAATTATAACAGGGGTGAAGTGGGAAGGACAAGGTGCCACTCTGGGCAGCAGCAGCTCTGCTGCCTGACCTTCCACCTGCATCAAAGCCCTGAGACTCACCATGGGACCAGCAGGGCCCGGGGGACCCACTGAGCCACCTTCTCCCTGCAGCAGAAGAGAAAAAGAAATGGCAATTTCTGCTTTGATTGTCTCTTTCATCCCAAATTCCCCTTTTTCTTCACATCACTTTTCACATTTCTTCACTTGATGCCCCCCTGGACATTCACTGACCAACCCCAGCTCCCTTTCACACTGGACAGTGCATCCATTCACCACCAAACCACTTCAATTTTCCTTTCAAATCCTTTTCCAGGCCTTTCCTGAACAGGATCTCTCCCAGCTGTGTGGGAGCACTGAGCTATCCATATGCTGAGAGCAGCCTGGACAAACCAGGTGCTGCCAGCCTGGGATTCATCTCAGCTGGAGGTGGCCACCTAAAATAAATCCCAACGTGCTCTGGAAGAGCTCATTTCTCTTCGTTTCTCTTCGTTGTTTTTTTTTTTTTTTTTTTCCTCATCAGTTCTCATCATTCTCAGCCAGAACAGGGATGGGAAATACTGGAAGCAAGGCCCCAACATGCCTTGATGCAAATCCCAGCTCAGACCCCTCTTCCCAGCGGGAATCCCCGGCTCCTGCACCCCTTTGGGGAGGGCAGGGGGCACAGAGCAGGTAAATCCACTCACCTCTGGCCCTGCAGGGCCCTGGAAGCCCATGACACCCTTCAGCCCCGGCATCCCCTGGGAGAGAAGCCAGGAATGAGTTGTCAGCACCCTGAGGTGGCACTGCCATTGTCCCCTCCCTCACAGGAGGGGCAGGGACAACCCTGAGAGCACCAGGGCTTGTGGACACAGCCATGGCTGGCCTGTCATTTCTCTCTAGTGCAGATAACAAGCAATTTGCAAGGCCCCATATGAAGCTGTTTTGAGAATAAGAAGTTCCTTTAGCACAACAATCTGAGGGTGAAAAACAAATGCACCTGAAATAACAAGGGATCTGTCCCGTGAGAATCAGTAAAGAAAATATGTAAACAATCCAAGAATAGAGCGATTTGATGGGCAAGCAGAATGCCTTTCACCAACCAATAGAATCATTAACAAGAAAGCTATTAATCAATAAAGTTACTCATGAGGTTTGGAAAAACTGTATAAAAGACAGCATGGGGCCACAATAAAGAGCCTTCTGAAGATTCTACTGTGTCACTTTTTATGTTGTGGCCACCCTAAAAACAACGAGGTCTTTGCCAAAGCCGGCAGAGCGTGGGCTGGAGCCTGGGGACATCACAGAGAGGGACAGGGCTCAGGCCAGCCAAGGGGATGGGAGGAAGGGTGTGGGACACCTCCAGCCCCCCAGGTAACTCACCTGGAGCCCAGCAGGACCTGGCAGCCCGTTCTCTCCCTTCACCCCCTGGAAAAGCCAAGAGCGGAGTGATGGAGGAGAGCAGCACCCGGGGCTGTGGCAGGGAAGGAGAGATCCCTGCCCACCCTGGCAGGGCTGTGAGGGGCAGGGACAGCCACCCTCACCTTCACTCCCTTCTCTCCTTTGTCCCCAGCTGGTCCAGGGTCTCCCAAGAAACCCTGAAATGCAACAAGGATGAAATGGGAACAAGGCTGGGCCACCAGGAGTTAAAATGTGGCCACTGTGCCTCAAGGGACACAGTCAGGGTGGGACAGGAGGATGGGGACCCCCACAGTTGTGCTAAAGGGGGCAAAGCCTGGCTGCTGGTCCCAGCATGGTGTCACCTCCCTGCAGCTCCTGTTGCTCCGTGTCACCCACAGCAGTGGCACAGGGCTGGCACAGGGCTCTGCACAGGCAGCAGGGCACAGAGTGTGCCCCAGGACAGGTATCTGATAACCCACGTGGCACTGCTGCTTCAAAAAGAAGAAATTAGGTCTCAAACCTGCCAGGATGATCAGACCTTGCAAGAGCCCAAAAATCTCTTGGGCAGATCTAAAAGTTTTGGCCTTAAGAAGACAAAGTGATGGGAAAATTTAAAAACTGAAGCATGATAAACCACCAGCATTCACTTTTTAATGGACATTTTCCATCCTGGCTGACAAAGGCCTGGATGAGCCTGGGGAGGAGCTGCAGGACCAGTGCTGGTACCAGTGAAACCAGTGAGGAAAGGTGTTGGTGTTTGGCACCAGGAGCACGGGCTGGGGCTGGGGCTGCCACCTCATCGTGCCCATGGCTGTGCAGGCCAGAGTCAACTCACCTCTTCTCCCTTGTCCCCAGCCAGCCCTCGGTCACCCTGGAAGCCCTGGAGGCCCTGGGAAGAGGGAGGGAGGAGCAGAGCAGGCACTGAGGGGCTGCCCAGCACCTCCCACCCATGTCCACCCCACTCCCCAGCAGCTGCTGAGAGCCCCAAACCTTCCAGCACCATCCATCCCGTCCTCTTACCCCCCTGAGAAAGCTCCCAAGCCCAGGGGTGTTGCCTGTATTCCCCAGGGATTGCTGCCGGGGGTCTGGAAAAGGGCAGGGACCAAGGAACCAGATTCCTGGATTGGACACTATCCAGGCATTCTGGAATTACTCTCATTTCCTGGTCACCCTCCAAATTTTGAGCTCTGAAGGGCTCAGAGCTTCCTGGTCTAGTGGAAGGTGTCCCTGCCCATGGCACGGGGTGATGATTTTTCAGGTCCCTTCCAACCCAAGCCATTCCATGATTTGCAGTTATTTTCCACGAGGAGGTTCAGGTGCAGCAGCCCAGCCCTGCTGCTCAGGCCCAGCACACCCAGGAGCTGCAGCTCTGCCTCTCCCAGCCCCTTCAGGCACATGTGGGATGCCCCCCAACCCTTTTATTCCCGAGAAACTGAAACCTCGAGGCACTAATCCAGACCTGCCTGGTTTGGGGGCTGAGGAGAAATATTCTAGAGGAGGCAAGAGAAGGAAGAACAGCTGTAGGAGCTCCAGCCTCCCCCTTATCTTGACCATTCCTGCCTGCCCACGGCTCACCTGCTCCCCTGGCAGCCCCCACGGTCCAGGTTTGCCATCCAAGCCAGGGAAACCATCAGAGCCAGGGTATCCCACACGTCCTGGCAAGCCCTGGAGCCCAGGTTCCCCCTGGGGAGAAAAATCCAAGCACAGAAGATCTAAAAGTCACATTATGAAAGCAGTAAATGAAACTCTGAGCTCTGCCTGCCTCTGCCTCTGGAGCTGGGGAAAAGCTCTGTGCATCCAGGGGCTGCAAGTGCTGGGCATGTGGATCTGTCCAGGTTCTCCAGCAATACCCTGGGAGAGTTGGAGCCAGGGGTTGTACAGCAGGAAGCAACACGGAGGGCAGGGAGGAAGGAATGCAGTGAGAGGAGGCTGAGTGAAAGCTCCTGGCTCAAAACTGTTCCTGATCCTTCCCACATGCAGGGGTCAGAGCAGACCCGTCTCAGGATCCATCACCAGCTCAGGCTTCCCCTTTACCCCGAGCTCAGCGCAATCCTGACTCCAGGCAGGTTGGAGAGCAGTGTGGGGCAAAGCTGCAGCGATGCTGTGAGAGGGGAACCCTGCTCTCCTTTCCTGCACCCCACAGGGGGCTGAGCTGGGCAATCCCAGGGGAGGTGGGATCCCATGGAGGGGCACATCCAGACCCATCCAGAGCTGGGGGTTTCTAGAGGGTGACAAAAGGACTTTGGGACAGCTGTTTTGGGACACCTGTGTGGAAGGGCATCCCCTGGAGGCTGTGCAGAGCTGTGACCGAGGGAGTGGCTTTGTGCAGAGCCACCCCTGCCTGGCACAGCAGCGGCTGGGAGGGCACCAGGGCATCGACCCCATCCCCTCCAAACCAGGCACACCATTCCCAAACTGTCCCCACCATGTCCCCAACCCTACCACGGCTCTCCCTCACCCAGCCAGGGGCTGATCCAGGAGGGGCAGGGTTCCTGAGGGTCCCAGGGCAGCCCTGAGGGTGCATTCAACCTTTCCAAGGTGTCCCCACAGCCCTCACTCACCGCGTACCCCCGCTGGCCTTTCTGCCCCGGCTCTCCCGGTGTTCCGCAGGGTCCCTGTGCACAAACAGGGATTGAGTCACCCCAGGTGTCCCCCCAGGTGTCCCCCCCATCCTGCCCCGAGCCCTGTGGAGGCTGAGAGGACGAGCAGCAATGCCCAGAGCTGACCTTGGGAAGGGTAGAGAGGGAGAATTCACATCCCTGGCACCCCCACCCTGCCCACCATGCCAGGGTCTGTGCCCAGGGCAGGTTTGGAGCCGGGGCAGATCCATTTTCCTGCTGCTTTGGTTCCTGATGGGATGTCAGGACAGGGAGTTTTGCCTTCCTTCCCTTTGCCAAATGGCCAGATCGGGGAGAAGCATCACCCAGCAATGCCAGGGTGGTGGGCATGGGGCTGAGACCCCCCAGGCCAGGCTGGCCCCACACAAATCCTGCCCCAGCCCTTCCCTGCCTTGTTTTTGTGCCTCTGGGAGGGATCCACGTGGTCCCTTCCCCAAAAACAAGGGCTGGAACCTGATGCCCCAGGAAATGATGCTCAGCTGGCACAGACGGAGGGGCTGTGGCTGCCAGGAAAACCCTGGGAGCTGGATATCAAACATCCCGAGTTTCAGTGGGAAGCAGACAAGAAATCCATTAGGCTGCTTTGAAACCCAATCCCAAAGCCCCAAATTAAAAAGTAATTACAGCACAGCAGCAGCCACAGCCCGAGTGCTTGGGGGCATCCACCCTGAAAGTGTCCCCAAGGCAGCCAGGGTGGCAGCAAGGCCACCAAAGGGACAGAGGGCTTTTGTACTTACGGGTGCTCCTGTTTTCCCAGGATGTCCTGGGGGCCCGGGAGCTCCGGGTTTTCTCTGGATTAAAATAAATAAATAAATAAATACAAAATGATAAAACTCATCAAGTGCTTGGAGTAAGGAGAACTCAGCTGCCAACAAGGAAAAATCCAAACACAAAGTTACCAAAGCAGCACTCACCGGCCAGCCCGCGTGCAGGAGTTGGTAAAATGATGATTGCTGAAAGAAAAATGAGGAGAAAAAGGCAAAATGTTAAAAAAAAAAAATCCCAATCCCTTTTTGCTGGCTTTAAGGACTTTCTCCTTGTCTTGAGAAGATGCAGCAATGAACCACTCCTTTAATTCATTTATTGCATTCTCTGTGCATGCAAGGCACAGGAGGAAGGACAATCTGAGGATAATGTGTAGTAAGGAAATAAGGAACTACTTCAGTAGAAAATAAGGCAGGGAGCCCCCTTCTCCTGGGGTTTGGTGAAATTCAGCTCCTCCATGGATGCCCTGGGGCACCAGAAATGTTTGGGATATGGAAAGGTCAGAACACAGTGGTGGTGAGCACAGGGACTGTCACATTTTACACTAAAATCAGCTGGTTTGACCCTGCAGGTTGCTCCAGGTGGGGAATCTCCTCCAGCCTCTGGAAAACCCAGAGGAGCAGATGCCCAGCAGGTTTTCCTCTTGCTGCTCTCAGCAGCCAAATCTTGGATGCACTTCCAATTTTTCCAAAGAGCAGATGACCACAGAGAGGGGAAAACCCACCTGAAAGTGCCAGGGTGGATTAATCCCATCCCAGCCACAGCTAATCCCATCATATATTTCCAAATATTCATTATCATATTTCCAAACCAGCACAAAGGCCCTCAGACACCTGTGCAGCCTCCTCTCTGCACACTTCCAAGCCAGGTTTCCCAAATTTTGGGAGGTGTCCAGGAAATAAAATGTCCATCTCCAGCTAGCAGCAGCACAGGAAGGCAAACCCCATCCTTCCTCCTTCTCCTCCTTCTCCTCCTTCTCCTCCTTCTCCTCCTTCCCATGGTGACCCCAGACCGATGGTCCAGACAGCTCCTCCAAATTCTGGCTCACATCAGTGGCTAAGAAATTCCTTTCCTTATCCATCATCCCAATCCCAGGCAGCTGGAGAGGCAGGATTCCTCTGGGCTCCTCAATTTCAACCTCCACAGCACCAGGAAACCCCTCCTGTCCCCTGCTCCAAGGATCTGCCCCCCAGTACCAGTGGGGAGAGAGTGGAAAAGCCAAGGAACTCATGGAGGGAAATAAACACAGAGCTCTCAACAGATGGAAATATTCCTAGCCATGGCCAGCACCGTCGGGGGCAGGTGATGGATGGCACCCCTGCTCCTTTCAGCTGGTCCCAAATTGATTTCTGAACGGGTGCAGCCCCTGCCAGGACCATGCTCCTCCTGTCCAGCCAGTTCTCATTTCCCTCAAAATCCGCTCCCAAAACCTTTCTGGAGGAGGTTGGAGCACGGCCAGCGCTTTTGCCTTGTTCAGGAATCAGTGAACTCCGATTCACTCAGGACAGGATATTATTTCATCCAGCCTTTTAAAAAGGGGGAAAAGAAATTCCCATGTGAGACAGGGACTCGGATTTCGGAGCAGCAGATGCCAAGGAGGGGGAGAGCAGTTAATTGGCCCTGCAATTCCAGCAGGAAACAGTCGGAGCTCCGGGAGGGGGGAGCAGCACAAGGGGAGGGGATGGAGGATGGGGAGCAGCAGCCTGGAATCTGTGGAGATCTGTGCTCCTGGAAAACTCCAGCCTGGGAGCAGAGCAGGGGAACCTCAGCAGCCCTGGGGCTGCAGCAGGCCTGGCAGAGCAGCTTTGGCTGCCCACACTGTGCCACCCTCTGCAGTCACCCCATGGCCATCCCCACCCTGTGCCACCCTCTGCAGTCACCCCATGGGCATCCCAACCTCTGCAGTCACCCCATGACCACCTTCACCTTGTGTCACCCTCTGCAGTCACCCCATGGCCACCCCCAACCTGTGCCACCCCCACCGTGCCAGATGCCAACCGTGCAGTAGCAGCACATCCCTAAAAGTTCCCTCTTTTCCTTGTGGATTGATTTTTTCTTCCCCTCTGAGGCTCCCAGGCACTGCCCAGCCTAACCCCCTGCTTTTAAAGGCACTGGGCTGGATAAAAGGGAAGGACTCTGGTGCTGCAGATGAAGCTCTCCAATAACTGTGGGAGCTCCAGTTCTCCTTCCCAGGATTCTGGGACTTCCCCACTGCTGAAGCCAATTCCAGAACAAGCCAGCAGCAGTTCCTGCCTCTCCAGCCACACCGAGACAACTCCTTGGCAAAGCCAACATCTGTCAACACACAGGGAACACAAACACAGGCCAGGGGCTTGGGCTGGAATCACAGTGGCCTTGAGCTGCTTTTCCTTAATTCCCATTGACAACAAAGGCTTTTTTCCACGGGAAAGGAGCGGCAGGGGCTGCCACAGCTGCTCTGGGACAGTCACCACGTCCCCTGTTGTCCCAGCCCATGCTCCTGCAGTGTCCCTGAGCCTGAGGGGCTTTTTCCAAAGGCTGAGCCAACAACAAGCCCCAGGACACCCCAAATCCCCCAAAGCACCGGGGTCTGCTCATGGGAGCAGCACCACCCCAAACCCCACAGCTGTGGGGCTGCAGGCACAGCCAGCCCCAGCCCCAGCTCCAACACTGCCTTATCTCAACAGAGATCAGCAAATCCCAGCCCAGGGCTCTGCGCTTTCCTGCTGCCGCCGGCGGCACCACCGGGGTCACGGGGCACAGACACAATGGCCCTGTGTGGCTTTGGGGTGGCCCACGGGCTCCTCTGCAGACACTGCTGTCCCCTGAGACTGGCACTGGGCCAAGACAGAGCCCAGGGGACAGCACTGAGAGCTTGGGGGACAGGGGACAGCATCAGAGCTCTAGGGACAGGGGACAGCACTGAGAGCTCTGGGGTCAAGGGACAGCATCAGAGCTCTGGGGACAGGGGACAGCACTGAGAGCTCTGGGGTCAAGGGACAGCACTGAGAGCCCAGGGGACAAGGGACAGCACTGAGAGCCCAGGGGACAAGGGACAGCACAGAGCCCACAGCCAGGATCCAGCATCTCTCCAGCTTTGGCTTCCCCAGCACAGACAGGACGTGGTCCCTCCAGCACTCCAAAGTGGGGACACCAAGGAATTCCCAGCCTGCATCCCAGCCTGGTGTGACTGTTTCTGCCAGCAGGAGGCAAAGCCTGAGGTCTCTTTGCAAACACAGGGGAAAGTGAAGGGAATTCTGACTGCAGATCAAAGGATGGGAGCAGCTCTGCCAAGTGCTGTAAGCATGGCCTGAGAGCAGGACTTGCTTAGGGAGGGGTCTGCCCTGGTGGAAGGAGATCCCTGGGGTGGAGGTGTCCAGCTGCCTCTCTCCTATCCCTGTTTATTCCTGCACACATTGCATGCCTGTGATTGTTCTTGGGAGCTCTGAGAGCTGCACAGCTCCTGCCCTGGAGCAGCAGCAGGATAGGGGAACAAGGAGGTTCTCCAGACCAGCCAAAACTTCTGCAGGTGATCAACTCTCCTGCACTTTCCAGCAGGAATCTGATCTCTGCTTTGATCCAATCCAACCCAAAACCACAAAGATCTGGCCCAAGGGCTCCCAGCAGGTCAGTCCAAGCTCAGATCCAGACCAGCAGAGGACCATCCTCCTTCTCCTCCTCCTCCAGCACCATCCCCACCCCGGGTGTGCTGTGCTGGCAGAGCAGAGATCCCCCCCTGCATCCTCCCCCAGAATTCCAGGCATTTGCCCCGGAGCAGAGGATGCAATGACGGCTCTTCACCAATGAACGAGCTGTGGAGAAGTCAAATATCCTGCCCAGGGTCACTGGAGCTCTTGGAGAGCTGGAGAGTGGAGCCTGAGCTCTCACCAGGCCAGTGCTGTGCCCCTGATACCAGTGCTGAAGCCACTGATACCATCGTGCCACACTGCAGGGCCCAGAGGGACAACACAGCCATGCAAAGCAAAGGGCATTCCCAGCCCCAGGAAAAGTCCCTGGGGCACTTAGAAACCCAATGCCTTCAGCCACTGCCCTGCCCAGGCTCCACAGGGAGTTTGAAATTAGGCTTAATCACAGCACAGGCTGTGCTGTCAGGAGTTGGGAGTTCTGGATGAGCCTGGCTGGGCTGTTCAGTGAGTTTTGGAGTCATCCCATGGAGTTTTGCATCCAGCTGTGCACTCCTTCCTCCCCACAGATCCCTCCTGCTCCAGTGGATCAGGTGAGAAAATACCTCAGCAAGAGCTGGGTGGGCACAAACCCTGTGAGGCAAAGGCTGGGGCACAGCAGGGAGCTGGGGCAGGGTGGAAAACAGGAGAGGGGCTTTGTGATCAACAACACAGAGCAGGAGAAGGGCTGCTCCTGCCTGCCTTGGATCCTCCCTGGGCCCTGTCCTGCAGAACCATCCCAGGGAGGAGATGGAGGGACCATGGGGGGCCAAGATGTCCTCGTCAGTCACAGGGGACAGAGGGACAGGGCACATGCTGATCCCGTTCCACCCACAGAGCCACCCCCAGTGAGCTGCACCTCCCTCCTTGGCATCTCTCCTCTGCCCTCACCTCCCACCCAACAATGAGGAATCTCAGCAACAGCCCACCCCATCCCATCCCAACCCACCCCATCCCACCCCATCCCACCCCATCCCACCCCATCCCACCCCATCCCACCCCATCCCACCCCATCCCATCCCATCCCATCCCATCCCATCCCATCCCATCCCATCCCATCCCATCCCATCCCATCCCATCCCATCCCATCCCATCCCATCCCATCCCATCCCATCCCATCCCATCCCATCCCATCCCATCCCATCCCATCCCATCCCATCCCATCCCATCCCATCCCATCCCATCCCATCCCATCCCATCCCATCCCATCCCATCCCATCCCATCCCATCCCATCCCATCCCATCCCATCCCATCCCATCCCATCCCATCCCAGCAGGGATGCAGGAGCTGCTGGGGAGGTGTGAGTGCAGCATTTGTCCTCTGTGGCTGTAACTCACTGTGAATGACTGCCAGTCCTCCCTGGAGTTCCTCCACAGGACGATGGTGGGGACACCGGGGATGCCAGCAGGGCCAGGGTCACCTGGGGGCCCCGTGCGCCCCATGGCCCCAGGGTACCCCTGCAGAGACAAGGGCAGCTCCTTAAACCAGCAGGGATTTAGGACTCAGCACAGGCTGAGGCTCTGACTCTGAGCAGGGCCAGGGTCTGGGCAGGGGGCACAGCCTGGGTCTGCAGGGCTGGAGGACAAATGTCCCTGCCAGGTGATTTCATGGATGTGAAACGGGGCTGGGCTGTGGCACACAGCAGGGCCCCTCCTCCAGGTGCCCTGAGCTGAAGCTGCTCCATCTCCCACTGAGTGCTCAGAGGGAGGAGAGCAGCTCATCCAGGCAGCTCAGACACAGAATCATGAAACAAACTGAGCTGGGAGGGACCCACCAGGATCACCCAGCCCAGCTCCTGTCCCTGCACAGACCCCACCAACCCCACCCTGGGCATCCCTGGCAGCGCTGTCCAAAGGCTCCTGGAGCTGTGGCAGCCTCGGGGCCGTGCCCATTCCCTGGGGAGCCTGGGCAGTGCCAGCACCTCTGCGGGAAGAACCTTTCCCTGCTCTGCAGCCTGAGCCTGCCCTGGCCCAGCTCCAGCCGTGCCCTGGGTGCTGTCCCTGTCCCAGAGCAGAGCTGGAGCTGCCCCTCGGGAGGAGCTGCAGCCCCGGGGAGCTCTGCCCTCAGGCTGCTCCAGCTGGACAATCCCAGGGCCCTCAGCTGCTCCTCAGGGGCCCCTCCAGACCCTTCCCCATCCTTGTGGCCTCCTCTGAACGCTTCTATAACTTGATGTCCTTTTTTGTATTGTGGTGCCCAAAACTGCCCCATTTGGGGGTGAAGAAACCAAAAGCAGTGATGCCAGTTGGGTCCATGGGTGGATCCTGGGGTTTGTGTGGGGACTGGAGGAGATGGCTTGGTCCCCTCTGATCCCCTCTGCCTAATTCTGGACTGGACCACTGTGAAATAAAAACCCACAGTGTGATTAAAGGGTTTGAGACCATCTCTAGAGCAAGGAGGACAACGGAATCATCTTCTCTCCAGTTTTCAGTGAAGCTGAAGGTGAAATCCTGAGCTTGGGCTTAAAGTTCCAACTAAACCCTGTTCCTTCCTCTTCCAAACCCCCAGATAAGGCCACCACCCTGCAGCTTCAGGAGCTCCCCCTGCCCTCTGGATGAAAATCCCCCAAACCAACCCAAACCATCGGTGATGTTTGCCCCACACCCTACACCCCACACTGGGCACGCCCCTGTTCTTCTGCGTACTCACTTTGTCTCCTTTGGGTCCCACCAGTCCCCGTCTGCCAGGACAGCCCTGAAAGGCAAAGGGGCAGAGCTGTGACCCCAAAGGGGAGATCCCACAGGGACTGAGTGAGCAGGGCCACAGCCCCAGGGAGGCAGGGACTGAAATGGATGATTCAGAGCAAACCAGCAGCTTCAATCCCCAAGGAATACCCCAAAAACCAGTGTGGGGTTTGTTTTGCCCCCTGGTTTGGCTGCTCCTGTGCCATCCTGAATAACCACAGAAACACCCCAGAGCAGGCAGGGGAGCAGAGAACATCCCCTGACACCTGGAGAGGACAGGCAGTGTGTTAAAAAAACCCCGCATCCCCTAAAACTGAATCATATCCACATTCCAGTAGGTGTCTGGACAAGGACAAAAATATCTGCTGCTTTTAACTGGTGGGAGGTGTGATCTGGATAAAAATGCACATTTTGGCCAAGGGCTGACCCCACTTCAGGGCTTACCAAGGCATCTGTGTGGGCAGAAACAGCCAGGTGGGAGATCCTGGCCTTCTGGGATGACAGCCATTCCCTGTGAGGTGTTACCTGACAGCCTCTGCCTGTGTCTGCTGCAGCTGTGACAGCTTCAATTCCAGGCACCAGCTTTGTTCTGGGCCTGAAGGTCACCAGATCTGAAGCCCACGGAGCTCCAAGGTTCAGTTCCCTCTCCCTGGGGGCCCCAGAGCCCCCCCTGCCCTCAGTCCTTGGGAGCAGCAACAGGACAACAGGGGAGGCTGCCAGGCTGGGGACACATTTTATGGCTCTGGCCATGGCTGGCATGTGTCACCACTGAGCTTCAGTCCTACACAGAATCCCAGCCTGGTCTGAGCTGGAAGGGATCTTAAATCCCATCCCATTCCACTGCCATGGCAGGGACACCTCCCACTGTCCCAGGCTGCTCCAAGCCTCATCCAACCTGGCCTTGGGCACTGCCAGGGATCCAGGGGCAGCCACAGCTGCTCTGGGCACCCTGTGCCAGGGCCTGCCCACCCTCAGAGAAAAGATTTTTTTCCTAATACCCCATCTAAACCTGCTCCTTTCCCATATAAAGCCATTCCCCTTGTCCTGTCCCTCCGTGCCCTTTTCCATCTCTCCTGTCAGCTCCCCAGCTCCTAAAGCTGGGAGGGAGCTCTGGTAGCGGTGTTTCCATCAGGGATACTCAGCACCAAGGACAAAAACCCCATCTCCAGTCCTTCTCCAGCAGAGGAAGGCAGTTCCCCCTGGCTGGGTCCCTCCTGCCGGCTGACAGCAGGGCTGTCAAACGTCGTGACGTTTCCTCTGCTCCTGGGATTTTTTCAGCCTCCAGCATCTGTTCCTTTTGCCATTTTCTTCTATTTTTGCAGGCAAGAGCTGCAGCAGCAAGGAGATGGCTTGAGGGGGAAGTGAGCAGTCCTAAATTTAAACCAAGCCTGGCTCAGGGATGATGGATTTAGTGCCAGGTCCCTCAAACACAGCCATGGAATTGGCCCTGCAGGATCCCCCCGAGCCCCAGGGCAGAGCCCACGGCTTCCACAGGGATGGGAGGAAAAGGGGAGAGAAGGTGCTCAGGGTCACTTCAATGGGGAAATGAAATAAAACTTTCTAAGGAAATTGTTAAGAAAATGGGACAAAATGAGGGGAATAATTTTGGCAGAATAAACAAACACAGAAAAAAATTTTAAAATATTTTTCAGCTACTCCTCAATGAAGACAAGATTCCTCTACAGCTCTTTCTATTTCAAGTTTACCTTTTTTTTTTTGTACAATTTTCCTTTTTTTCATCCTCAGTAACAACATGACTCCTCTAAAGTTTTCTCTAGTCTAAGTTTACCTTTTTTTCCCCCCTAAATTTCCCTTTTTTCATCCTCTACAATGACTGAATGACTGGAAAACCAGTCAGAACTTATTATAAGATAAATTCAGTGCTCTGCTTTGAACCAGGCATCAGTTTGGGGGTGAAGAAACCAAAACCAGTGATGCCAGTTGGGTCCATGGGTGGATCCAGGGGTTTGTGTGGGGATTGGAGGAGATGGCTTGGTCCCCTCTGATCCCCTCAGCCTAATTCTGGGCTGGACCAGTGTGAAATAAAAACCCACAGTGTGATTAAAGGGTTTGAGACCATCTCTAGAGCAAGGAGGACAAGGGAATCATCTTCTCTCCAGTTTTCAGTGAAGTTTCTCCAGGAATATCAAAAACCTTTTCACAAGGTCAATGCAAAGTCCCACTGTGCCTGCACAGGGAGGGTTCCCCATCCTGGGGAAGGTTTCCCATCTGGGAGAAGGTTTTCCACTCTGAAGAAGTTTTCCCATCCTGGAGAAGTTTCCCCACCCTGGAGAAGGTTCTCCCTTCTGGGGACGTTTTCCCACTCTGGAGAAGGTTTCCCATCCTGGAGAAGTCTCCCCATCCTGGGGAAATTTCCCCACCCTGGAGAAGGTTCCCCCTCCTGTCAAAGTTTCCACACCCTGGAGAAGTTTCCTCATCCTGGGTAAGGTTTCCCACCCTGGAGAAGGTTCCCCACCCTGGAGTAGGTTCCCCCTCCTGGAGAAGTTTCCCCATCCTGTGAAAGTTTCCCCACCCTGGAGAAGGTTCCCCACCCTGGAGAAGGCTCCCCCTCCTGGAGAAGCCTTCCCTGTGCTGTTTCCCCCCTCTCAGCAGCCTTTTCCCCCACCCACCCCTCGCTGCCCTCCTCCACTCACCGGCAGCCCCGGAGGTCCCGGCAGCCCCGGTGGTCCCGGCTTCACGCAGCCCTGCCGTCCATGTGCCCCCCACTCTCCGGGATGTCCCAGGGGAGGCTCCTGGACACCCAGCACTGCCCCTGCCCCCAGGGGACCTTTGGGGCTGTTTCCTTTGGGAGCAGCCCCCCGGTGAGGCTGTGGGGACACCTTGGGGAAGGGCTCCGGGCGGGGTTTGCCGGGCCGGAGCCGCCGCCGTGCACCCGCGTCCCCCGACAGCTTCTCGGTGGTGACGTTCTCCTCCCGGGGCTCAGAGCCTCGCTCCTTCTTGGCTGCTCGGGGGGGTTTGATGGAGGCTCCTGGGTGGATGAAGCACTGTCAGATTCCCAGGAATTGTGACAGAGAAAAGAAGGAAAATCATGGACTCACCTGAGCTTCTCCTGAGCGCTGGCCTGCCGGGGCCGGTGATTTTATTGTAGGTGGAGTTCAGCAGCTCAAAGCCTTCATCCTCAATGGAAAGGCTGCCCTCCTCCTCCTCCTCCTCGGCTGATGGCATCTCGTCAGCAGAGAGGGAAGCCAAGGCACTCCCATCGGGCTGGAGGTTGAGGGTCCCCTGGGTGTCCTCCCATGGCCAAGGTGGCCCCGGGGCCAGATCTGCACTGGTGAGGCTGGAGTCCTGAAAAAGGAGAAGGGAAAAATGAAGTTTGAAGGGTTCACTTATTTTTCCACCCTTTCCTGCTCACTGGAATGCCCAGGGAGGTTTGGAGTCCCCAGCCCTGGGAGTGCCCAAGGAATGCCTGCAGTAATTCAGTGCTCTGGCATGGGTGACAAGGTGGGGATTGCTCACAGGTTGGATTCCATCACCTTGGAGGACATTTCCAACCTTAATGATTCTGTAATTCCTCATGTCCCACATGCAGGAGGGCTGCTGGGGGGAGGAGGCAGGGCACAGCTCATGAGTGCCAGGCAGGAGCCCTCAAACTCTGGGACAGTTCATCCAGAATGAGCAGGACACTGCATCCACCTCCAAACCAGAACTCACCTTCCCCAAGGGACACAGGCTGCTCTGGGCACCCTGTGCCAGGGCCTGCCCACCCTGCCAGGGAACAATTCCTGCCCAATTTCCATCCATCCCTGCCCTCTGGCAGTGGGAGCCATTCCCTGTGTCCTGTCCCTCCCTCCCTTGTCCCCAGTCCCTCTGCAGCTCTCCTGGAGCCCCTTTAGGCCCTGGAAGGGGCTCTAAGTCCTCCCCAGAGCCCACAGGTAATGACAGAAATCCAATCTTGACAGCAACCACTGAAAGAGTTACAGCAGAGGTATAAAGTGACACCAGGGATCGATCTGTCCCTTCAGCCCTGGATTCTGCTGTTCCTGCACATTCCAAGGCTCCTGGTGTTCTCCTGGGGGATGGTGCCAGCAGGTCAGAGGGGAGCCCCCACCACACAACTGCCCCGTGGAGCAGCTGCAAAATGCTGGGAAGGGGAGACAGGCACGAGGCCAGGAGGAGCCTCCTGGATGCTTCCAGCAATTTAATTTAAGGCAGTGACTTTGCAAAGGGCTCTCTCTGTCCTCAGCTGTCACCTTGAATGGTCCCTGCAGGTCTCAAGGGCTCTTTCTGCCCTGTAGGCTCCAGCAGAGCCCAGGCACTGCCCTTGGATGGAAAACTGCAACACTGGGAGAAATATCCACACTCAACACACAAACACTGACTGTGGAAAAGGGGCTGAACTTCAGAGAGCCTTGCATTTCAAAATCCCACCACCTCTCCACCCAGCACCAGTGAAAGCCCCTCAGACTGGGCTTGCCCACAGGGCCAGGGCTGGGCTGGGGGGGTGTGGAGGTGCTGGAGCAGCTCTCCTGGAGCAGCTGCAGCATTTCCAGCAGCCCCACACGGCCACCAGCCCTGCCTGGAGCCTGCTCTGAGCTCCCACCAGACTCCATGGGGACACAGGCGGTGTGTGGCACTTGGAGCTGGTGTCACCAGCCCTGCCTGGAGCCTGCTCCGAGCTCCCACCAGCTCCATGGGGACACAGACAGTGTGTGGCACCCGGAGCTGGTGTCACCAGCCCTGCCTGGAGCCTGCTCTGAGCTCCCACCAGACTCCATGGGGACACAGACAGTGCAGGGCACCCGGAGCTGGTGTCACCAGCCCTGCCTGGTGGCTCCTGGTGGAGGAGCTGCTGAGGAAGCAGCCGAGAGAAGTCACTAGAGGGAGATGCAGCCCCACGCTTGCCTTGCAGGGCCGGGGAGGAGACCTGCAGAGTCCTTCCCGTCCTTCATCCCGCATCCCATGGGCTGAGCCCATCCCTGGATCCCGTTCTGCTCTGCTCCGTTGGCTTGGGAGCACCAAGGGGGATGTGCAGGAGCAGGAAAAACAATTTCCCTGCCAGGAGGGTGATCTTGCAGGGGAGAACCCAGCGGGCCAAGCCCCATTTGGGATGACCACGGGAGGCAGAGGAGCTCCAAAGGCAGCAGGAGCTGCTGAAGCTTTGGCTCTGCTGCCGTTGCATTGGAGATTTCCAAGCTCTTCCCATCCCAAGTGGAGGAGAAAGATGAATTTTTAACTTTTTAGTTTGCAAATTTTAGGTTTGAAGAGATTCTTTCGTAAACACCTGAAGTGGTTTGCTCTCAGTTATGAACGCTTATTTTGGGTGTTATTTTGGTGTCTTGTCTTTTGCTGTTACATAAGATTTTTTGTGGTTTGTTATTATGATAACAATTTAGATTTAAATTGACTTTGATTTCGAGGAGTCAGCAGCACCCAGCACAGGGAGAAATTTCTGGAATAGAGGTTGAAGCCTTTTAATGATTGCACTCAATGATCCTAGGGATCCTTTCTAGCTTAAATGATTTTATTGTACTAAAAGCAGTTCATCCAGGTGAGCCCCTGCATGGCCACACATCACCCAGGGATGGGTTTGGGGTTACCTAATTAAGGGAAGAGTTACCCTGAATTAAATCAGCCTTCCCAAATCCATCAGAATCTATGGATTCAGTTGCACGAGGGGAAAACCCTTCAGAGGCTGCCTCAAGTAATGTAACAGCCAAATTTCAAACTCAGTTAGGAGCCACCCTGTCACTGCTTTAACAAACTTGGTCTGTGGCTCTGTTTCTGTTTAAGCAGGATGGCTGTGAGCTGGGGGTGGGCAGGAAACAGCTGTAACAGAGAGAGACTCTACAAAAACACCTTTTTTAGAATCCTTCTTAAATAATATAGTTTTCTTTTAAAATAGTTTATTTTACAAAGTCCTTTCAGGCAAGAAATCAAATCGAGAGCTGCAGAAAAAGCATCCTGGCTAAAACTCAACCCCATCATTTGTCCAGCCTAAAATGGCTTCAGCTGGTGATTGAGAGCAACCACGTTCCCTGCAAGGTCCCCTTCCCCAGAGGAGCCAAAGGGGATCTGGAATTCCTCCTCAGCCCCATGGAGCACTGGGCTCTATCCAAAACCCCCTGAACAACCCAAAAAAAAGAAGAGCAGCTCTTCACCTGCCCACACCCAGCTCCTGTGGCAGGTCCAGAACCCCAAGAGGGACACACAGCCCAGAGGAGCCAGACAGGCACCCACCAAAACCTGGGGCAGAGGGAGAGCCATTGGTCCAGCATGGCCCCACTCCCACCTGGAGCTGCCTCCTGGGCACAACCTTCCCAGCCTCGTGGAGCTAGAAAGGAGCTTTGCCCAAAATTTGGGGCATCAGCAGGGTCCTCCCTGTGCAGCCTGGGGGTGAGAGCTCTGCCAGGGGCACCCCAAGAGCCCCATTCCTCATTTCCCTCCTGAGAGGGGGGACAAGCTCCTGGGAGGGGGACAAGGGGCAGCAGAGTCCCCACAGGACAGGAGCTCCCTCCAGGGGAACACAGGCAATGTTTGTTCTCTTAAAGGCAGTTCCTGGAAGGGATAAAACCCACTGCCATTTCTTATGGAGTTGAAATAAAGAATTTTTCTTTCAGAAATTAAACCGTGAAGCAGCGCAGTTTTGATGTTCCATTTTTGGTGCTTTGGGGGGTTTCTGATCAAAAGCACATCTTGAAGTACACCTTTAATGGTGACAAAAAATAAATCAATGTACTTCAGCTTCCCAACTTGATCTGTGTTTCTCCTTCCAACCACTTTTTCTAGTTTTGATTTAAAGTGGTAATTTCCTTAAAACACATTTTGCAATCCCCAGGATTGGAAAGTTTCAGCTACAGCCACTTGGTGCCTCATTTTGTACACCTTGAGGTGGAAAATGAATGGAAGACAGCAGCACCTCTCTGCTCCATGGGGCTGGCAGATGAACCCCAGGGGCATCAGCAGCCAAAATTTAAACACCAGTTCCTCAAAGGACAGTTACCTGTGGATAACAGCTGGCAGATGGTGTCAGGGCATGGTTTGGGTTGGAAAGATGTTAAATCTCATCTCATTGCACCCCTGCCAAGGGCAGGGACACCTTCCACAGACCAGGGTACCCAGATTTCCATGAGCATGACCAGCAGGTGAGGAAAAGTGTGGTGAGAATTCCCAAATCCTACTAACCACGAGCTGTGAGGCGCTGCAGGGGCAGGAGCTGGAGGGTTCAGGCTCTCAGGAGGTGATGCTGGTGCAGAACAGCCCCACAGGATGTGCCAGCCTGGGAACCCCAGTGGGAAGCCACATCCAGGCCTGGCAGCTGGCACTGGGAGCCCAGAATTCCCACACAGTGAAGAAAAGGGGGTTTTAATCCAACTTCAACACTTGACATGGGAAAGGTCCACACTGGAAACTCCCATTGGGCAAGGCTCAGGGGAAAAGGGTCTCTAAAGAAAAATTACTGAGGCACAAGGCCGAATTATATTGGTTTGTGTAAACACAACAGAAAGCCAAAATCAATAGAATCCATCCTTGCTCCTCCAAACTGGCCAAATTTAGAGGAGAACCAGCTGAGAGGGACAAATTGGGAACAGCTCTGAAGCTGTCCAAAAGCGTGAGAGTTGTGTGAGGCATGTGGGTTTGAACTCCCAGAAATTGCAGCTGGGAAGTGGGGAAGGAGCCCAGATTGAAAGCAGCCATCAAGGATGATAAAACAGAAGGGAAAAAAGAAGGAATTGGCACGCGACAAGCAAGGCAGAGTCTGTGATTTGCAGAAAATTGGATTATAGAAGGACAATACAATAAAGGCAGGAGAAGTCTCTGCCCCAGCCACATCTGAGGTCCTCATTGTCACCTGCCACGAGGCACTGACAAACCCACAGCAGTGACGTGGGAAGAGATGGAGAACCCCAGTTCTGTCCACATTTAGAGAATCCAGATGACAAAACCAAATGACACTGAAATACTTCCCATTGCAGAGGTGACAAGGAGCAGAGGTTTCTCAATCCCAGCCCAAAAATTCAACCCCAAAAGTATTAAAACCTCAGCCTCTCCCCAAGATAGACACTGAATTCTCAGTTTGGCATAGAGCTGGGGAAGCTCCAGGGGACTGACTGGGAAAAGGCTTTGTGTTGTGCCAACATGGAATTTAAAAGAAAAAAGGCAAAAAAGGCAAAAAACGGCAAAAAAAAAAAAAAAAAAAAAAAAAAAGGCAAACAGGAAGCTTTGAGCAATTACAGGCTTCTTCCCTCAAGCAAAATAACAGAACAACTGATATGGGGCTCATTAATAAAGAAATCACAGATACGTAATCAATGCCATGGTTTTGGAAAGGGTTTCTAACTTGGTATCTTGCCTGAGGAGCCTCAGAGTTTTTACTGACAAACATAACAGTGCTGCTGGATTTTTGGAGGGCTTTTCAGCTGGCACCACACTCCAAAAACTCCTAAATGGTGAAGGGATTAAAGCCCAGCTTGGAGCATCCCGATTTTCAGCAGCCCAGACAACCAGCATAACACTCTGCCCTAATTTTCAGCTGGGTCAGGCTGGGTAAAACAGAGTTCAAAGCTCAGGGTCTTCTCCTAGGAAACAGATTTTTTTTTGTTGATAGAAGCCTCTTCAATCTAACAGCCAAAGGTCCAGTGTGATTCACTCCATCTCAAGACCAGAGACAATTTTTAAACTATTTTTTCCAGCACCTTCTAGCATCAAGCCCCTAAAAGAGGCTGCATCATAGGAAAAAAAAATCAGAAATCAAGTTTGGACCTATTTAAAGAAGGAATAAGTGCCAGGAAATGCCGTGGGATGTGTCCAGCAGCAGATCAGGTCACAGCTGTACCTGTGGAGCTGCACACCCACAGCAGGAGCCTGCAGGATCAATCCCTCCTGGGCTCAGCTCATTCCTGGGGAGGGGCTGCAGCCCTCACCCATCCTTCCCCAGCTGCTCCAGGCTCAAAGGCAGGAGCCTCTTACTCCTGGGGACAGGAACAGCTCAGCACAGTGACCCCCACAGGGGCTGGAATGTTTGCCCACGAGCTTCCCACATCACACCTGGGTGCTGGATTTGGGAAGGGAACGCACTGTGAGGCTGAAAAATAAATAAGATGGATTATTTCTGGTGCCAGCTCCTAAAGGGGCCATGAGAAGTTTGGAGAGGAGACTTTTTACAGGGGCATGGAGTGATAGGAGAAGGAAGAACAGAAGTGATTTCAATGGGATATTGGGAATAAATTCCTCCCCATGAGGGTGGGGAGGGGCTGGGATGGAATTCCCAGAGAAGTTGTGGCTGCCCCTGGATCCCTGGAAGTGTCCCAGGCCAGGCTGGCTGGGCCTTGGAGCACCCTGGGCCAGTGGAAGGTTTCCCACAGGAACAGGTTGGTTTTTATTTGGAGATCCCTGTGACCCCTCAGCAATGCCCTATTTCCCAGGGGGGTGTTTGGGGCTCCCTGATGCCCTACCCACCCCAAAATCCTGAACATCCCTGCAAGCCTCCATCCAGGGAAGCCATCCTGCTCAGCCTGGGCAGCTCAGGAGGATTCCATGTGCTCCCTGCCACACTCCCAGAGCCCTGGTGCCTCCCCTTTCCAAAGGAAAAGCAGGACAAGCCCCTCTCCTCAGAGCCCCCGCAGGGACGGCTCTGCTGGCCCTTCCCAGGGCTGTGGCTCCCCAGGGACACGGCCACGGAGCTGCAGCAGGACACCAGGCACTGGTGGGAAGAACAACAGCCCAGGAACCTTCTGGAGGAGCTGATGATCAACCAGGCCTTGCTGCCACACTTCTGGCACGTGACAAGCCCTAAAAGTCAGCAAGGGCACAAAAGCTGTCCCCAGGCAGGAGGCCAGGCCATGAAAGGTTGGAGAGCACCTCCAGAGGTTCTGGCTAGGTGGAACACTTGGGTTTGGGGATTAAAAACCTCTGGGGTTCAGCTCAATGGGTTCCTGTCATTGCATTCATCCCACAGTGGCTTTGCAGGACAATAAATTATCCACAGAGCTTATCCTGCTGGAGAAACTGGATCCAGAGCTCTTCAGGGGGCTGAGATATGGGAGCTATCAGGAATTCAATGTAAGGCCTGAGAGCAGGGACAGAGCTGGGCTCCAGCTGTCTGTCACATTCCCCACAGCAATATTTGGAATTATCCCAGGTTATCCAAGCAAGCAGCAGCCCCAGAGCTCTGGGGAAGCAGTGGGGTGGAGCAGGGACAGTTCCCCATGAGGGCTTGTCTCTGTTAGTCAGGATGGGCCAAGCCTGTCGTGAGGGCTGTTTTAAAGCCCAGCACCAGGAGTTTGTGCACGTCCTGATTTCCACAGACTGCCCTGATTGGACAGGAAGGATGGAATTTTAGGCTTGAGTGAGCCTGTAGGAGTGATTCCCACACCAGCTGTGCTCACTGACAAACCTAAGCACGGGAGAACAGAGGTGCCACCACCCAACCAAGCATTTCCACAGAGCTTTCACAGCATTTTTAAATCAAGCAGGAACTTCCCAACTCGTTTGAACTGCCCAGAAATTAAACCTGTGAAGTTCTGTCTCTTTGGAAACCTGTGGGATTTAAGCTCTGACTGGTGAATGGCTTTAGGATCCCAGGTTAAGCTGCCCTGGAAAAGCAGTTCAGGAACCAGCTCAGCCCTCCTGCTCACGTTTAGGACAGGCAGTTTAAGAGAAAACAAAATGCAGGAGAAGAGGTTCAACACCATCCATGTCCCAAACATTGCTCAGAAATGGCAATTTATTCCTCAAAAAAGATTATGCCAAAAGGAGTGGGCTGCAATTCAGGTATCACTGCCAGTAAGAAACTCATCTGCCTTCCCCCCATGGCATCTTCCTGTGCCATCACCCTGAGCCTCCATAATTATTTAGCTCTAATTACCAATTAAGGAATCCACCAATGTACTAATTTACTTCTAAATGAACAAAGGAACTAGAAAGCAGAGCTGTGGCCTGTCCCTGCAGCAGAGCTGGGCTGCTCCTCATTACTCCCAAACTGCAGGGCCTTTTTTATTCCTAATAAATCTTAATGCCAAAGATTCCAAGGAGTCTCTGCTCCTTATTAAGTGCTTGAAAAATAAACTTGTCCCAAATCCAGAATATTGTTCGTTTTCCCCTGCAGACTTATGAATTTCACCACTTTCCTTGTTACAGCAATGTCTTGCCAGGGTCTGGAAGGATTGGCAGGTGGGAATCACATCCCGAACAGGATCCAGCAGGATGACAGAGCCCACCTTCCATAAGTGCCCAGAAAAGGTGATTTTTGCTACCTCAGTTCATTACAAACCCACCCAGCAAACCTGGGGCACGTTTCCCCCTGAGCTGCTGAGCCCGGAGCAGAGGGATGGACCCGGCTGCCAAGGGCCACTTGGCCAGTTCCAGTTTGGAATTATCCAGTGTGGCCAGGCAGTGAAGGCCAGGGGAGAGAAGAGAGACTGTCCCCGAAGAGTCAACAGGAACCAGGAGGGTGAGGGGCATGAAGAGCTCTGAACTGCTCAGTCACACACACACAAATCTCAATTTGCATTTGCTGGCGGGTTTTCCCCTCAGGATTTGTTTGCATGGACTTGAACAACAAAGCTTGGCTGAAAACCCCAAATAAAGCAGGAACACTCAGGCAGCCTCACTCAGAGCACTCCCTCATGTCCCCAGCACGTGCACACGAGCTGGGGACACGCTCCAAGCTCCAGCTGGGGACAGCAGCTCCAGCAAGGAGCCCAGCACCAGGAGCACCAGTGGCACTGGGGAGCAACCACCCCTCTGCCAGCACCAGACCCCAGGAATCCACACCAAGGAGAGCCCCAGAACCACAACCACCCCCTCCCAGAGAGCTCCAGCCCTTCCCACCTCCTCAGGGACAGCAGGGAGCTCCTGGGGGATGCCTCCCCGGGCAGGCATCAGATCCCACTGTGGGTATGAGCAGTGGTCATCCCGCTTTATCCCAAATCCTGCCACCCTGCTGACCTCACCTCCTTCCCTCCAGGCTAATCCAGCCTGCCTCAGCTCCCAGGCACATCCACAAATCCTCTGGGCAGGCAGTGGCCTGATCCACCTCATTCCCTGCCTCACCACACCCCTCTGGGTCCCTGCAAATGCTCAGGAAAGTCACCTGAGCACTGCCCATGGCCTCCACCAGGTCTGGGACACAGCAAGGTACGTTCAAACCAACAAAGAGAGAGGTTGCAGTAGAGAAAATAACAGTAACAGCCAAGAAAATCATAATCAGTGGCCTTGTCTGGGTATTTTGGCTTTGCCTAATAAGGCAAAGAGCAACTCCTGTCCCCAGGAGACAGCTTGGGGGTGACAGCACAGGGACACAAGGAGGGACAGTGCTGGAGTCATACCTGAGCAGATGAATCCTGGATTTCATTGGTTTCCTTTGACACCTGGAGAGTTGGAGAGAGAAAAGAGGAAAAACGTCACTGCCCATGGACCAGAACTGCCTTCAGCATGTGCTTATTGCTGGCTCCAGGACTGAGGAGCTGCCTCTGCCGGCACAGGAGGCATCCAGGGAATGCACAGTGGGAGCCAATCCTTCACAGCAGCACGAGGGAATGGCTTCTGATCAAACCTCTCAAGAGTTTGGGTCGGTTTTTGTAATTTCTGTTGATTTGGAAGCTCCTCAGGAGGGCCAGCAAGGGATGGGAACTGGGCAGGGATGTGGGTCAGAATTATCCCATGGAGTCCCACATGCAGACAATTTACTGATGCTTAAAGTGAAATTTTCTGCTTGATGGGTGAGACCCCAGAGCCACTCCCAGAAGAGCTCCAGGCCTCCAGAGCTCAGGACAGGACAGGACAGGACAGGTTTCATTCTGGGCTGACCAGGGGTTACACTGGACCCCCGGCCACTCCCCTCTCCCCCCGAGCAGGAGGGAACCAGTGTGACCAGCTGTGTTCCACTCAGCCTGCTCCACACTCCCCATCAGAGCCAGCTCCTCAATCCCTCATCAGCAGGGCTTTCCCAACCCGCCCCCCCCCCTTCAAATAATCAGCACAAAACCAAGCAGCCCCTGCTGGGAGTGCTGCAGCCACTGCGGGGCTGTCCCAGCTGTCACCTCTCCCTGCTCCCTGCCTGGACGTGCTGGCTCCAGCATCCCAAAGGAGCTGGGCAGGAGCCACACAGGGCAGGTGCCTCATCCCACACCCAGTTCCCTCCCCTGGCACTGCCTTTCCCAGCAGCTGTCCCAGCTCCTCAGCAGAGCACAGAAATGAGTTCCACACACGAGGCTCGTGCCAAGTGCTGACATCCAGCACTTGCCTCTCTCCAGCTTTTCCCAGGCTCCTATGAAGCATTTCCCATGAAGGCACCTGGCCTAAGATGTGAGGAATTTCCCTGGGCCAACTCCAGCTCCTGAGGAAAGCCTGGGTGCTTCATGTTTTGGGGGATTTATGATGTGACCTGGGCTTTTTGACAGGGATATGTTTGTTGGAAATTTGTAATGAAAGCAAAATCCCCCAAATTTCCATTTTCCAGCAACCCTGGCAGAAGAGAGGGACAACTTCTGGAAGGATGATGTCCCAAAGGGTGCAGTGCTGCTGGGAGTGGGCAAGAATTGCAGAGTGGTGTCCAGTTCCCAGGGACAGCTTTCACCTCCTCTCAGACACACAGCTCCAGCTGCAGCATTACTCAAAGCTTTCCTGTGCCACACACAGGAGCACATCCAGTCACAGCCACCCCCCGGAATTCCCTGGATCCCAAATTCTCCCTTTAGCTCACTCTCCTTGGCACCAAACCCATCTGTGACTTGAAGGGATGGAAAAGGACCGCCCCACCTCCTCATATCCCATCCCAAACCCGAGATCCCAGCAATTCCAGGCAACACCCTGGGTTGGGCCTTCCATTGAAATCGTGTGATGATTCATTGGAACCTCCAAGGAAAAGTGTGGCCCAGCAGTCCCTAAATCTGTCAGCTGCCCCCAGCCACACCTCTGGCCAGGCTGTTGGGAGCTCCCACGGGGCCCTGTTGAGGCTGAAGGAGCCTGGGCAGGTTGAGTTGTGGCCGTGGCAGTGCTCGGCAGCGGCTGCTGGGTCTCCCATCACGAAGGTCAGCTGTTGGAGAGCGCCCTGGAAGAGACACACAAACCAGAGGTTATCCTCCTGCTCCTTCCAGAGGAGAGGGAAAGATCTGGAAGAGCCTGCAGGGGAGGTCATCTCCAGCTTCTCATAGCCAGGGATTTCTTTATGGGATGGTTGGGCAATGACCACTGCCCCTCCAGCTTCAAGAGCTGCATGCAAAGATGCCACGGGCAGGGACCCCTCCCACTGTCCCAGGCTGCTCCAAGCCCTGTCCAGCCTGGCCTTGGGCACTGCCAGGGATCCAGGGGCAGCCACAGCTGCTCTGGGCACCCTGTGCCAGGGCCTGCCCACCCTCCCAGGGAACAATTCCTGCCCAATCTCCCATCCGTCCCTGCCCTTTGGAAGTCTGAAGCCATGGGACACACTTCCCCAACCAGACCTTTCCATGCTGACTGCACAGAGAATTCTCTGCATGGTCCAAGTCATGGCCAGCACCAGAGAATGAGTGAAAATCAAACCCAGAGGTGACCTGACTGCTATCCTGACCCCAACCTAAGCCCTCTGCACAATTTCAAGTCTTTGCTAAGTTTATCCTGCCTAAGCATGAAAATAAATTTCATGTTTTGGAAAGAGAAGGCGATGGAAATGGATTCCATCAGAGGGAACCTGCAACCTCATTCAGGCAGGTAGAGCAGACCCTGCCCAGCTCTCACCTTAAAGGGGATCTCGAAGGACTCGATGAGGCCTCCAATGATGATCAGCCCCTCGGTGTTCACTCCCATCCCAAAATAGTTGGACCAGCTCACTCTGTCCACCAGCCGACAGTCCACGTGCAGCTCCAGCCTCTCCAGGGAGATGCTGAGGGCCACTCGGTGCCAGTGCCCATCGCCCAGGAAGGACACTGGGAACCTGAGGGGAGGGGAAGAGGCACAGCAGGAAACTTCATCCCACGAGGGAACTCCAGACGCTGAAGATTTTGGACTTCAGGTAAGCACTGCATTTGACCTGAGGCCTCAAAACAGGCTTCCCAAAATGAATGATAGCACTGGGATCATGGGGATGTAGTTCGGATGGTATTGTGTGATCTCACAGGGTGAAAAACTTAGATTTGGGATTTTAGTGTGTGGTGATATATGGGAGCCAAGATGGAGGACTTTGGGTGTGGATTAGTTGTCTTTTTTGTACCTTCTTCTTCCTTCCTCTTCACAAATCTGGGTGGTTTTTTGCTATTGGGACAAAGAGGTCCGCATTGCGGGTTTTGGGTGATCACAATTGGATTAGAAACATAAATAATATAGATGCCAACTGTTTATTGAATAATTAAGGCTTCAGTAACCTTGAGTAGATACCATTTTATCTCACTTTCTTGACTTGTTAGAGAGAACTCACATCTCGTGAGTTTGTGATAGATAAGGATAATACATTTCAGAGTGAGACTTCAAAAACAACATCTCCTGAGTTTTATTTGCTCTGACCTTGGAGCAGGAAAGAGCCAAGAATTCTAACAATCCCACACCTTATCCAGGACCAGGATTTACCCCTCAGCAGCTCCCAGGCTCCCTCATGTACCCATCCTTAGTGGAGACACAAGGAACAATCTGAGAATTGTTACAACACCATCACTTGTTTTCCATGGATTTGGGGATGTCTACAACCACTTGAGGCATCTGAGAAATGTCTGGGTTTTTCATCTTGATTTATCCCCAGGGATCTGAACCTTTTTGTTCTTTGTTTTGTTTTCCAGAGCTGCATCACTTTGGCAGGGTGGAGTTTGCACCAGGTCTGAGGAACATCACCTTCCTCTAGCTGAGGTGAGCTCAGCACTGCCCAAAGCCCACCAGAGAGGGAAACCCCAACCCTTGGGAGGAGAAAAGGAAGGATGGCAAGGCAGGAAAACAGAACCTGGGCTGGGACTTACTCGTAATGTCTCCTCCTGGTGGTGATGAAGACCAGGGCGTGGGGGTTAATCCTGATCTGGAAGAGCACGTGGCTGCGGTGGCTGAGGATGGTCACCAGGCTGGTGTCCTCCTTCAGGGAGTACCTGAGCTTCAGCAGCACGCTCAGCTCATCTGCAAACCTGGCAGAAAGAGGGGACACGTGGCACTGCGCAGCTGCTGCTGTGTCACCATCAACTGATCCCTCGGGATACAAAAATTCACAAATGAACCGAGCGAGAAGGGAAAATAAAGAGAAGAAGAGCCAACGATCATTCCAGTTGAGAGGTTCAAAGAGGAGCAGCCAGGCCCAAATTAGCACTGCCCACACAACCTCAGCACGGGGTGATGGGGCCATGCCAAGGTGTCCTTCCTGTACCCAACCGAGGATGATCAAAGAGCCCCAGAATGATTTGGATTGGAGGAAACCTTCAAGCTCATCTCACCCCACCCCCTGCCATGGGCAGGGACACCTTCCACTACCCCAGGCTGCTCCAAGCCCCATCCAGACTGGCCTTGGACACTTCCAGGGACAGGACAAACTGTTCCAAAAGGTACGAACTGAAGGAAGCCCTGAGCTCAGAGCACAGCGTGGCTGAGTTATCTCCATGTCATCATGGAATAAGCTCTCCAAGGAACTCCTCAAACCAACAGCCACGCCTTAGATGATTTTTGAGCCCCCCCACCCCACTGCCACCCCTGAAGGGACGTTACCTGTCCCCAAAGGCCTCCCTGGTGGGGATGTTGAGGGTGGCGTACTGCCCGATCTCCAGGATCCTGCACTTGCTGTGGTCGTAGCCAAAGGAAACATTGCTGAGGTCCTGGGCATGGAGAGTGATTTTGTCCAGCAGGTTCACCTCTTCTGCATTGGGGGCAAAAAGAGAGATGCTCAGTAGGCTGAGAAACCTCCACTACAGGGCTCTGCTCTGCTTATTCTCCAACAAGAGAAAAACCAGACAAATTGGACAACAGACCCAACCCGCAGGAAGAAGAGTGTAAATTTGGGAGAATTAAAATTCAGTACACAAATTCAGCAGACTCAGACCACAAGAACCATTCAGACATCTTCACAAACAGCCAGGTGAGATTTTTAAATACCATATGACTTTTGAAGCCACTGTCCCAAAGGCAGGAAGGGCCATTCCTTCCCCAGCTGTGGTGGTACCTTTACAGCCACAGAGTTGGGATGCTCGGGGCTGTAAAGCAGCGCCTGGGACACAAATGTCCCAAACCACAGGTCCTGGAGCAGCTGGGCACAGCAATCCTGCTCATCCTTTCCCAAACCTCCTTGTTGATGCTGTAAATAAAGAATTGGACCAAGGGAAGAAGTTGCTGTGTCCCTCAGTGTCCTGACCAGAGGGTGGGGACACCCCTCCCTGCCCAAAGCAGGGTTCAGCCCTATCACAGGGTCAGGAATTCCAGTGGGAATCCCCAGGAAGGAAAGGATCCACTCTCAGAATGTGCTGTGAATTTGTGAGATGGTTTGAACTGAGGAGAGCCCCTGCCCTGGGCTGTTTGGCACAGCCATGAGAAGCTTTTCACTCCCTTGGTGAAGAGACTTTCTCTTTCCAAGTTCATCTTTAACTAAAGAATCTCTGAGCTACAGGAATACCTGAGGAAAAGTGTGTTTAAAACCTCAAGGTTTCTTGTTCCTCTCTATTAGCAAAAAGACTTGCAGACCTCAGACATCCAAAACCAGGTCCCTCCAGTGTGGCAACAACACTGCCACCAGCAAGGAGTGGGGACAAGGGACAGACTCAGATCAAAACCCTCGGTCCAGCCTTGCAGGATCACTCCAGACCCCACAGTCCCTTTCCTGGGAGGGTCTGGGCAATCCCACTTGATGATTTGTCAGTGGGAATTGTGCCAGCACCATCTGCACGAGCATCTGCCATGGCTTGGGAAGCCTCCAGCCCCTTCACTGCCTGTAATTCCCTCACTGCTGTGGAAGAGGTGCGAGATTGATGTGAGGGCAGACAAACAGCCCCGGGCACGCTGTGACCTGCCAGGAGATATCCACACCCCAGCCAGGGAAAATAACAAATCCATCAAGCAGAAAGCAGCTTTGATCTGCTTCAGACACTCGTGTGTCACTCCTGACACCATCTCCTTGGAAGATTTTGCTTGGGAAAGAGGGGAAGGAATGGAGGAGACGTGGCTGTTTGCGGGGAGTTGGGATTTCACCAGGGATTTCCCCAGCTGCCCACATGGGCACAGCATCCACTGGTTTCCAGGCAACCTAAAGCTCTGCAAAATGAAGGTGCAGCAGCTTTTGGCACCAGGAACGCCAAAAGGCTGAGACCAAGCCAGAGGGTGCAGGGTTGAGCCCCTGGGAGCCCTGAGCAGCCAAAAACCCCCAAAGGCAGAGCCAGCAGAGTTTATCAGCACAGCATGGGAATTAATCCAAGACCAAAGAGCTCACAGAGGGGAAAATATCAGGAATGTTTGTCCCTCTCAGTCCCAAGCATTTTTGGGAGTGATTCCCTCACTGCTGACATCAGCGGATGTGCCAGGACCTGCACAATTCCATCTCCAGGGGCTGCAGCCCCCACCAGGGTCCAGCTTTGCTGGAGATCCCAGGCAGTGAGAGCTCACTGCATCCTGTCAGGGATGAATCTTCCCCTTCTGCTGCAGCTGGAGCAGCCCTGGAATGAACATTCAGGGAATATTCCCTGGGCACAGCACCACTCCCTGCTTAGGCTCTGATGGCAGGGAACAAAGGGGGAATGGTTTTACACTAAAAGATCAATTCAGATTCGAGGAAAGAAGTTTTTTACAGTAAGGCTGCTTAAACACTGGCACAGGGTGCCCAGAGAAGCTGTGGCTGCTCCTGGATCTCTTGCAGTGCCCAAGGCCAGGTTGGACAGGGCTTGGAGCAGCCTGGGATGGTGGGAGGTGTCCCTGCCATGGCAGGGGTAGAATGGGATGGGATTTAAGGTCCCTTCCAACCCAAACTGTAACAGGATTCCAAGGTAGGCTCCTGCTCTCTCTGCAGCTCATTGCCCCACAGTTTTGGGGCAGGAGCTGCTGCACAATGAGGTTGTTCACAACGCTGGATTTAGGGCTCACCCAGCCTCAACACCAAAGCTTTTCCTTGCTGCTTCTCCCCAGGATTAACCAAGGGCCACCTCTTCCTGCTGGCACCGCTGGATTTGTGGTTACTACAAGAACATCGTGGATTCGCTGTACATTTCCAAGCAGGTTTATTTTCTCCCTTTGCCTTGAACTCTGGGAGCAGACAGGCTGCTTCCCAAGCACTGGATTACCTGGGCTCCCAGCGGCAGGGGCTGTCACTAGCTCAGAGAGCAGGGTCACACCTTCCTGGGAGCACACTAATCCCAGGCTGGGGATGCTGAGAGCATTTGCTGCAGCAGCCAGAGGCAGGAACAGGCCAGACTGTACATCTGCCACAGGAATTCTGTTTCCTTTACAAAAATCCCACTTTCTCTGGAGTTTTCAACATTCCCAGGGCTGAGTTGCTTTATCCCCACTGCCAGGCTTCCCTTCTCCTTCCAGAGGCCATCAGGGAGCAGCTCTGCTCACAAACATAGGTTCTACATCCTGCAGCCCCTGCACCCTCCCACCTCCATCCTGGACCCCCAAACCGAGCTCACAGCCCAGCTGTGCTCCCCTTGGGCTCTCCTTGTCCTTCCCACTGCCCACAGAGCACATCCAGCATCCCAACCCAACACCTTTGCTATCCATCCTCTGCCCAAACACCCCCAGAATGGCTATTCCTGCACTGGAAAGGAGATTCCTGGAGTTGAGCTGCAGCTGCCAAATCCAACTTGCTCCTAAAAGCAGCACAGGAATCTTCCCAGGCATCCCAGTGCCAGGGATACTCCTGCAGGGGCAGTGGGGAGGGAAGCTGGGAGGGAGCAGCTGCTCCCAGGAGCTGCTGTGGGGAGCTGGGGCACCCCAGGACAGGCAGGGCCCCATTAACAGGAACAGATCCCAAGGGGGAACACCCCAGGCACAGCCAGCCCCTGGGGAGATGCTCCACAGGCAGCCCCAGGCGATCAGGAATCAAGTGTGGATCCCTCCTGGAACACAGTCAGTGGTAAAGGGAAGCACAGGCAGAAGCTGGTGTGGAAACCAGTCTGTAGCGAGGTGTAAAGTCTGTCCAAGGGGCAGAGAGCAAAAGGACAAGGAGAGAAATTCCATCCAGGGAAGGCCCACGGCCCACCCAGGAGGCAAAGACCCCCCCTCCCCAGAGCTCAGGACAGGGCTGAGAGCACAGGGCTGAGCTTAAGTGGGGCTGCTGGGATGAGCTGGGGCTCCCAGGTGAGGCTGGCTGGGGTCACTAAGGCCCATTAGTGCTCTCAGGAATCAGGTGGGTTTCAATAGTGGCTATTCACTCTCCCATCCCATCCCATCCCATCCCACCCCAAAGCATTCCTCAAGGGGCACCCCCAGCTGCAGAGACAGAAAAGTGACCACCCGTGTTCTCCTCTGGCTCGTTTCATTGTGTGGAACTGACACTGAGCTTTACCTTCTCCCCAAAAGAGGGAAATGAGGGGAAATTGTATTAAACAGCCAAAAACTGGGACCTTAGAGAGCTCCTAACAGGGCCTGTCAGGCTGAGTCACTTCCCCTGGATGTGGCATGGCTGGAACCTGAAATAACAGGGCTGGCCAAGCCCTGGGGACAAGCCCAGGGGACAGCCCTGGCTGGGAAATGGAGCCTATGACCTAATGGGCCTTTCCTTGCTCTAATTCCTGAGTGCCTGATGGAAATGTCCTGCCAGGACTCTGCTTAGGATCACTCCAAGCCCTGGATCAGACAGGCTGGGACATCAGAGCTCCAGAATTTAATCAGGAAGGGTCCCTGCGTTAAGTGATGGAAAACCAGGGCTCCATCCTGGGGCCTCACACCAGTGCCACCAGCACCAAGCATCCAAAGCAGCACAGCCCTCCCAACACACCAGTGCTCCTCCACTTCCCCCTGGCATCCCACCCCCAGAGCCCTTTGCCTCTAGAATGATGTTGGAGGTTGTGCCTGACTTTCTCTGCAGCAAAAATGGCAACTTCCCACTAGTTTGGAATTGCTTGGTGGCTCTGCACATTGGGTGGACAAGCTCAGGGACAGCTTGGCATGAAGATTTTTGGAGGCAGCTCTTCCTGCTTCTCCTCCCATCCCAGAATTTCTCGTGACAATGCCCACGGAAGCCACCCATATCACTGCCAGTGCCACATCCATCCCCCACTGTTCCCATTTCCCTCCCCATCCAACCACCCCTTCCCGAGGGCACCTCCAGAAGGCGCCTGAGGTGAGCTCTGAGCCGCAGCACTCACAGCTCCCAGGCCCGCTTACACAACAGGATTTCAACCTTCTCCTCCCTGCTCCGGAGAGCAGGGATAATTTGGGTTTGACCCCGTGGCTGCAAGTCCAGGGGGGGACAGAGCCAAAGCAGGAAGAAAAGGAACCGGGACATTTCCCACGGAGGACGCTGGAGCCATTATGGAAGAGTGAATGCAGCCCACAGCGAGGACGGCGAATTCCAGGGGAGCGAAACCTTCCCGGAAGAAAGAGCTCGGCTGCACGCTTTGTCTGCACAGGAAAATCGGGAGCACAGGTTCTCCTGGAGCTCATTACCCGGGGCTGCAGCTGTGCCGCCGCTCCTTTGTGCGCCCAGCGCGGGGGGCTCTGCGGGGCGGGCAGGGGGCTCCTGGGGACAAAGCCGGGAGGGAGGAAGGGCTGCTGGAAGGCAGGATGACCCCGAGTAAGGATAAGCTGGCTGCAGGGAAAAGTAGGGCAAGTGGCAGCAAAGGGAGAGAGCTTTGGGAGCAGGGAAGAGCTTCAGAGCTGCCAAAGGCACGGAGCGGGCACAGGAGTGGAGAAGGGGCAACTCAGCCTTCGGATTTATCAGGGCAAATCCCAACTCTCCAAGCCATGAGCCAGCATAAAAATCTCATCCCGTTACCAGAGGGGGAAAGATCTTGTGTGCTGCCCTTGTGGGGGTGTGGAAGGGTTTAGGACATGGAGCCAATGGATATCCTGGAAGCTGGGCACGGAGACCCTTCTGAAGGAGGTGCTGGGAAGGGCTGGAGGGAGGCTCACAAGGACCAGCTGCCCTGCAGGGTCTGGTGGCCTCGCTTGAGTTGGGTTTTTTTAATAGGAAAGCAAAAAAGAAGCCATTTCCAGCCTTTGCAAGATGTGCTGAGAGATCACAGGATCATGATCTAGTTTGGGTTGGAAGGGACCTTTAAAGGTCATCTCATCCAACCCCCAGACCCTTCAGAGCTCCTCATCCATCTCCTTCTTGAGCAACCCCAAGAGTTAACCCCACCCAGGGCTCCTGGTCCCTGGGGAGGTGCTCTGGTGTCACCCCAGCCTTGCCCAGCCCTCACCATATCCAGGCCACACTCACAGCTTGGTGCATCTTCCATCCCCTGATCTCCTCCAGATCCTCCTTCCTCTGTTCTGTGCATTCATCTCCTGCCCCTCCTGGAGCACTGACAGCTCCTGGGCTGAGCTCAAACCTTCACTCACCTCAAGTCAAACACCATGGAAATGATGTTTCACCCACATTCAGGGCCTAAAAAGCTTTAGCTGGAGGGGCATTTTTACATGGTTTTCATTTAAATCCCCACACAACCTCTCCTCAATCTGCTCAAGTTGGCCTCCCAGCAATTAAATTAATTACTGAATTACAGGGAGTCAGCAGTGGAATTGGTGTACAATGCCTATCCAGAGGATTCTGTGGGATTCCTTAAAAAAAATTAAAAACATCCCAATAAAATTTGTGTGACACTGAGTGGGGACAAGTGCCATAAACACGGGCCCTTGCTGTTGCTCATAAATAAACTTCTCTTTGTTGCTCTATTGTCAAAGTAAATTAACAGCAAATTCTCCAGTCTCTCCCACTCCAGGGACTTGTTTCCAGGAGCAGCTTTCCAAGAGCCTCCCTCTCTGTGGATTTATAAAACAAAGCCTCATGTTTTATAGGGTTGGAAGACAAACAGAAATAAACAGCAAATGATGATCCCAAAAACCTCCTCTGGGGTGGGATGGACACCCCAGGCTGGGAAGAACACCCAGCCAGGGTTTGTAGCCCAGGTTTTCATCATCCTCTCATTCTGATCACTGAATCCCAGAATGATTTAGGTTGGAAAAGACCTCCTGGATCATCGAGTCCAAGCTGTGCCCAGTCCCCTCCTTGTCCCCAGCCCAGAGCACTGAGTGCCACCTCCAGGCCTTCCTTGGACACCTCCAGGGATGGGCACTCCAAACCTCCCTGGGCAGCCCCTTCTGATGTTTAACAATGTTTTCCATGGAGAAATTCCTGTGATGTCCAACCTGACCCTTCTCCAGCACAGCCTGAGGTCATTTCCTCTCGTCCTGGAGAGCACATGAACGTTGGTGTGCACAAAGAGCCCCAAAACTCCCAGGAACTGTCTGGATTTGAAAGATTCCAAGGTAAGGACCACCAGGAGCTGCCTCCTGCCCCCAGCCCTGGCTCCAACAGCAGGAGAGGAGAGGAGAGGAGAGGAGAGGAGAGGAGAGGAGAGGAGAGGAGAGGAGAGGAGAGGAGAGGAGAGGAGAGGAGAGGAGAGGAGAGGAGAGGAGAGGAGAGGAGAGGAGAGGAGAGGAGAGGAGAGGAGAGGAGAGGAGAGGAGAGGAGAGGAGAGGAGAGGAGAGGAGAGGAGAGGAGAGGAGAGGAGAGGAGAGGAGAGGAGAGGAGAGGAGAGGAGAGGAGAGGAGAGGAGAGGAGAGGAGAGGAGAGGAGAGGAGAGGAGAGGAGAGGAGAGGAGAGGAGGAGGAGAGGAGCAGGAACAGAATGAGTCTTTCCTGCTGGTTCCTCCCAGTTCCCCACAGGCTGAGGATTTGCTGATCCAAAGGCAAAGTTTGCCTTCACAACCCTCAGCAGGAACTGGAGCTCAGGTCCCTCCTGTCCTGGGAAGCTCTGGAGGGTATTCCTGCAAGAGATCCCAGAGCACACAGAGCTTTCCTCCTCTTCCCCTTGAGCTTTCCTGATGTTTTGTGGAGCCTTAAACTCCTCCTCAGGCAGGCTGGGATGTGTTTGTGCAGCCTCAGCCACATGTTATGGCCAGGCAAACAGGAGGAGCTGCCAAGGTGTGCCTGTTCTCAGGTGACACACGGCTCCTGGCACAGCTGCCACTCTCCCTGGCTGCCCTCCAGCAGTGACTCCTGGCTGGGCCATCTCCCCCCTGCCTCACAGGTCTCCAGGGATGTCAGGTTCCCACCTCCTCTGACATTCCGTGCCAAAGGAACCCACTCAGCACCAGAAGGAGGAGCAGGAGCAGAAGGGGGTTGGAGTGCAGCGAGTCTGCATGTGCTGAAATGAGAGGAATTCCCAGGATGGGCTCCCTGGATGTATTTATTTGGATTTTCTCAGGCTCTAATCTCTCCCAGACATGTGTCTGCAGCAGCAGATAACACCAACCCCAGCTTTCCCTGCTCACTTTTAACACTGTTGAAATAATAGCCCAGACTGAGCTGCTGCCAGGCTTTAAAATAACTTCTCTGAGACAATGGCAGGTTAAGCTGGAGAAACATTCATGGAGATCAGCTTGGAATGGGGAAGAAGGGGACGGGGTATCCCAAAAGTCAGTATTTCCCACCAAATTGTAGCTTCCTTCCAGAACCCTGGCATTGCATTTCCTTCTGTAAGAAATCTTTCTGCCTCACTCACCTCTACCTTTTGTAGTTTCTGGTGTTGGTTTTGCTGCTGGTTTCTGGTGAAGAAAGGGGATATGGGAGTTAATCAAACCTTTCCAACTCCTTCCCTTCCCACAGCTGATGGGCAGAGGGGCTACAGCTCCTTGTCCTGATCCTCAACACGCAGCTCAGGCTGCACAAACACATCCCAGCCCACCCGAGGAGGAGTTTAAGGCTCCACAAAACATCAGGACAGCTCAAGAGGAAGAGAAGGAAAGCTCTGTGTTCCCTGGGATTACAAGAACTGACAGTGGTCAAGTAAGAGGTTTTCAGGCTTCAGGCACCAGCTTGAGCCTGTGGGAAAGTCAAGCATAGGGCTTTCTCACTTTGGTCTGGGAAACCATGAGGAGGAATTCAAACAGTCCTTGGAGAGAGAAAACAACCTTTGCAGGTGGTGTTTGTCTAATCTGTTGTTTACCTGCAAGAAACAGTCAAGGGGTGTTGTTCTATCTGTTCAATGATGGTTTTGTGTTGGTTTGCTGACCAATGAAACTTTACTCTTTTGGAACTGTCTATAAAAGAGAATTTGGAAGAATAAAGATTGCTCTCACTTTGCTATAACCTTAGGAGTCATGTTGTTACTCCCATAAGGTCCTTAATACAATAATGACAAGGGATCTCTTGCAGGAATACCCTCCAGAGCTTCCCAGGACAGGAGGGACCTGAGCTTCAGTTCCTGCTGAGGGTTGTGAAGGCAAACTTTGCCTTTGGATCAGCAAATCCTCAGCCTGCAGGGAGCTGGGAGGAACCAGCAGGAAAGACTCGCTGTGTTCCTGCTCTTCTGCTCTCCTCTCCTCTCCTGCTGTTAGAGCCAAGGCTGAGGCAGAAGGCAGCTCCTGGTGGTCCTGACCTTGTCAGGAGTTTTCAAATCCCGACAGTTCCTGGGAGTTCTGGGGCTGTTCGTGCACACCAAGAGAATCAAAGTATCCCAACCCTGCAGCAAAGCAGGGAAGCAGTGGAGGGTCCTTTGCACCTTCAGAGCCTTCAGGGACTTTGTGCTCAAACACTGAGATGGGGTTGGTTACACACCAGCAAGAGCAGCTTCACTCCAGGGCTGGCCACAGCCGGAGGGACCAGAGGAAATCTGGTGTAAAGGAAGGCTCAGGTAAGCCCCAAGCTGGGCAACATCCATGTGGCACCCATGTGGGACATGGCTTGGTTGTCCTCAGCTGCCCGCACACATCCCTGACAGCCCCCAGGGAGATGACAACTGACCACCATGGATTTCCTGCATTTCCCTGGATTTCCCTGGCCAGCCAAGGGATGGTGCCTCCCAACCCACCCTGCCCCAGCAGCTCTGCCCGTGGACAGGCTCATCCTGGTGATCCAGCCTCTTTCCCAGGTTTCCATTTCTGCAGGGCTATGGCTGAACTGGTTGTGCCAAGCAGGGATTTCTCACACCCAGCTGAGCAATCAGTGCTGCAGCTTTTAACTCCAGCAGCCCCAAAATCCAGGCCTTGCACGGACCAGACTGGGTCAGTTTGGGCCCTGCAAGTCAAGGCAGACCCCAAGGGGCTGGAGCATGTCCAGGGAAGGGAATGGAGCTGGGGAAGGAGCCCCAGGAGAGGCTGAGGGAGCTGGAAAGGGGCTCAGCCTGGAGAAAAGGAGGCTCAGGGGGGACCTTGTGGCTCTGCACAGCTCCTGACAGGAGGGGACAGCTGGGGGGGTCGGGCTCTGGGAACAGGGAACAGGGACAGGAGGAGAGGGAACGGCCTCAGGCTGGGCCAGGGGAGGGGCAGGGTGGACACCAGCAGGAATTTCTCCATGGAAAGGGAGATTAAACATTGGAAAGGTCTGCTCAGGGGGAGTCCCGATCCCTGGAGGTGTCCAAGGAAGGCCTGGACGTGGCACTCAGAGCTCTGGGCTGGGGACAAGGTGGGGACCAGGCACAGGTTGGACTCGGTGATCTCAGAGGTCTTTTCCAACATAAATGATCCCGGGATTCTAATCCGGCTGCTGTTTTATTCATGGCAGCCACAAAACCAGAGCGTGTTTTCCCTACCCTGGCTGATTCCCTAATCCAGACCTGGCAGGAGCCCTCAGCTGAGCCAGAGAGGCTCAGAGCACCCCCAGATGAGGCAGAGACATCCCGGTTACATCATCCCAGAGCTTCCCCTTCCCTGTGCTCAGCACTCTGCCTGCTCCACTCCTGCCACCCAGCCTGGCACCCCCAGCCCTCTCTCTCACGTTTTATCAACCCCTCTGCAGTGGGAGACAAACTGCCCGGGGGCAGGCGGGGGAGCCAGACAGACAGACAGCTCCATTTGCCAGGCTTGGTAAGAGCCAGTGACTTCAGCCAGGCTGAAACCAGAGGATGCCCTGGGAAGGGCTGGCTCAGCTCCTCTGCCTGAGGGAACGCTGAGTTATCACATCAGGACAGGCAGAAATCCCATCTGGAATTCCCTGTGCCCTTGGCCTCGTGCCCCCAGCCCCACCACACACCCCGGACGCAGCACAGAGGTGCCAAATTCCCCCTCAGGTCTGCTTGGACTCAGACAAACTCACAGGTAAGAGGAGATATGAGAAGCAAACTTCTCAGAGAAGCAAACTGAGGGGATTTAACCCCAAAGCCTGCGGTGAGCAGGACCCCAGAGCTGGTGATGGGAGATCCAGAAACCCCTCGGGGGGCAGGATGGCAGCTGCCTTCACTTTTAAACTTGGCCTTCCTGCCAGCCTGCAGGGAAAACCTGGAGAACATCACTGAGGGGTGATCAATGGCCCCAAAAGCAGAGGGCAAACCTGACAGAGACGGGTGCACCCAGCACTGCCCTCCCCTGAGCTGGGAAAGAGCCTGAGGCCAGCAGCCAGGGGACATGCAGGGGACACGGGGCTGGGTGTGAGGCTGCCAGGCTCCTGCGCTGTGCCAGCGGGCACACGGCCAGTGCCCAGCCATGTCCGGGCTGCTGGGCACGGTCTGCTGCCTGCCCAGCACTGGTGGGAGCCCGGGGGAGCCTGTGGGGAACTGCAGCTCCCAACTGCTGGCAGGGAAAGGAAACTCCTGTGTGATCCTCTCAGGAGTGTGGGGCTTGTTCCAGGACTGGCCCTTCTGCACCTCTGTCCAAACCCACCCCAGCTCAGGGACACCCTTCCTTTGCCCTGCCATCCCCCAGCCAGGACATTGTCCCTCTAAAGGATGGCCACAGGTCAGTGCAGGGTTGATTTTAGCTAAAATGCAGCCACCTCATGCTGCAGCCTCCACTCTGGGGACACTGCCATTCCCTGAGGAGGACCAAGGCCCGTGCTGAGGGACAGACAGACGCTGCTCCTGGGAGCCCAGGGGGCAGCTGCACCTGCCTGAGCTGAGCTTTGCACCACAAGGGCCTCCCCCAGCTCCTGTCACTCCGGTGGGACCAATTCCCACCCCAAACTGGCACCAGTGAACTCCATCAGAGAGTTTTGACTGCAGGACAGCCAAGCCCCCAGCTCCTCACAGGGATCCAGTTCTGCTTCCTTTGCTTCATGAGCTGCTGTTTGGAGGGTCAGAGCTCAGATGTTCAAATCCAGGAGCTGGGTCAGTGTCTGGAGGCTGCATTTGGCCCCTGGGCATTGTTTTCCCTGGGGGATGTGCAGGAACAGAGCAGGAGTGAGAGGAGGAGGCACCAGAGGCTCATCCCAGCACAGCCTGGGCCAGAGCAGGGCAGGAGTCCCAGCCCTGGTCTTCCCCCCTGCTCCCTTCAACACAGCTCCCAAGAATAAAAAAACCAGATTAAAAATGAGTGTTTCCCAGCCTGAGCAGCCTCCATTTCACAGCCAGACAGTGCTCAGATTTTCACCCCAGGCAAAACATGTGCACATTTGTGATTCACTCCGCGCCGGCAGCTGCCAGGTTTCTGTACAAACGATTGAATTGTTGTGGTTTCAACCTTGACTCGACTCCCAAATGCTCCTCCAAGCTCCTTTGACAGAGCTCATCACCTCCCACCTCTCCCCCGCCACTGGTATTTTTACACCCAAATTATCTTTGGGTGCCTGGGAGCTTTCAGATTCCCTGAGGAGCTGCTCCAAGCCAGGAGCTGCTGCTTCCCCGGCTGTGGGAGGCACTGAGAGCCCCAACCTAAAGATTTCTTCCTGTAAACTCCTTTCACCAGCTCAGGTCGAGCCCACAGTGCTGGAACCAGAGCAGCTCAGGACGCTCTGGGCAATAAACATTAACCAGGATTTTATTCATGTGCAGAGAAGCTGCCAAACACCAAAAATGGTGCTGGAGGCACCACTTGGCCAAACCCCTTGGCCAAGGAGGGGCTGAACCCTCTGGAGCTCCCTGGGCCAGATCCTGGGCTGAGGAGGCTCCACAGCTGGAAACTGGGATGAGGATGAGCATGGATGGGGATGAAGGAGCTTCCAGCACCTTCCAGTGTGATGAGATCCCGAGGAGGACACAGCACAGGGGCCAACCTTTAGGCAAAAGCCCCTTGCTGGATGGGGACACCTCCATCCCTTTTTTCCTCTCCAGGGTACAAAACCCTCTTGTTCCCCCTGAAATACCTCCTACCCAAAGCCTGGCTCGTGCCCATTCCTGTATTTTCTGCTTCAAAGGCTGCATCCCACCATCAGTGATGATTTCCCAGCTCAAACCAATTTGCCTTTCTCTCTCTTTTTTTCACCAACCTAAAGAATTTCCCAGAGGGGTTTCTTGTTTTGTTTTGTTTTAATGCAGTAGAACCCAGAAGAATGTTTTTTTCCCCCTCAGAACTCCAGTTTTTGAGCCTGGATTATTTATCACAAGTGAAGTTGAGAAGGGCCCAGCTCAGACACGCTCCCCCATCCCCTCTGCACTGGGAATTGGGTGGGTTTGGGGAGAGCCCCAGACAGAGCTGACAGTCTAGTTTGAACAGCAGGGATGTCTCTGACTTGCAAAAAAAGAAAAAAAAAATCTGCTCTTCATTCCTCCCTCTGCCTTTGAGTGGGGGAAAACATTTGTTAGTGATTCATCACTTCCCTGAGCAGCCCAGACTGAGGAAAGGATGGATTTGGGATGTGGGGGAGCTCTCAGGGTTAAAGGGAATTGCTGGAAAGAAATCGTGTTCTGTTTTTTCAAACAGAAAACCTTCCCAATATTTGAGGGAAAAAAAAGAAAAGAAAAAGAAAAAAAGGAAAATGAGTCAGCCCAGAAATGAAAGGTTTCACCTCTGTGGATGAGCTGCCTCTTTCTTGTTTTCTTTTATTCAGTGCAAGTTCACTTTAATTGACTGAAACTGTTTGAAAGTGAAAATTCAGTGTTATTTTTAACCCCTGGAGATGACAGGACATTTCCTCCCTCCCCCAGTAAAACACTTTTTGGGGTTTTTAAAACTCTTTTTCACAAACCCCAGGAAACCCAACAGTTTTTACAGGCTGGAGTTTCACTCCCACTTCCTGATTGGAAGTTTTCCACCTGATCAGACCCAGTTTCACCAGCCCTGCTTCAGCCCCCACCAACTCCACCGAGCTCCAGACTCCTGAGCCCATCCTCCCTCAGTTCTCTGCTCCTTTACCTGGAAGCAGCTGACCTGAGGAACACCCCCAAGCAGAGAATTCCTCTATATTCTTCTATTCCACATCTTCTGTTCCAGCACCTGAGAATCCTCTGGATTCTCTCATGTCTGACAATGCAGCCAATATTTTGCTGCATCTCCATTCCACCTCATTTTCAAGCCACCTCCAGAACAAAAAACTCTGGAGCAGTGAAGGGGACCCCTGGAATTCCCACCTTTATGGACACACACAGCTTGGAAAACACCGGGACATCACCTATAATCCACCCTGGAATGCTGAAAAAGAAGAAGAAAACCTAAATAAATTCACCAATCTGACTGGAAAAGAAGGATTTCCTAAACTAAACCAGTATTTCACACAGTGCCCCCAAAGTGCCAGGAATTATTTTTTAAGCTGTATCCTGTATCCAGTGTCACGGTGGGAGAAATCCTCCTCCTGGTGGAAGCTTTCAAGGTTTCTCTTTCCAGTGAAAACATTCCCAGCTGGTGAAAAGCAATCCTGGCCACCTGGCTTTGCCTCTCAGTGCCAGGAGGGAGGAGAGCCATGCCCAAGTGTGGGTCAGGGGGTTTTCCATGGATCCTGGGGGTGATGTCCCTGGGCTTTGGGAGCTGCCCAGCCTTGGATGCCACCCTGGGCATCCCTGGCAGCGCTGTCCAAAGGCTCCTGGAGCTGTGGCAGCCTCGGGGCCGTGCCCATTCCCTGGGGAGCCTGGGCAGTGCCAGCATCTCTGGGGGAAGAACCTTTCCCTGCTCTGCAGCCTGAGCCTGCCCTGGCCCAGCTCCAGCCATGCCCTGAGTGCTGTCCCTGGTCAGGAGAAGGTTCTGGATCAGGGCTGGGCAGGGCAATCCTGCAGGAGCTGCAGTGGGGGTGACACCTCCAGCCCCCCCAGCAGCCCTGTGGGACCAGCAAACCCCTGCCCCAGGGAGAGCCAGTGTCAGCACAGCATCCAGAGCTGGGAAAGGCACCCCCTATCCCCTAACCCTGGACTCCCCCATTTTCCCCCCAGGAACGTGCCAGGGAAGCCCAGATGTCCCCAGGACAGATGTGAGGTGCAGGCACAAACACCAGAGCAGGTGACAACAGTGACTCTGCAGTGGGCCTGGCCCCAAGGAAGGAGAGGGTGGAAGGACTGGAACCCCACCAGATAGAAATCTGTAAAATCCCTCTGCACATCTCACTCGAGAGCTCTTGGATGTGGACAAGCCTCTGCTGCTGCACAACTCTGCTCCTAGGGGCTCTCCCAAAAATATCCCTGAAAAATGAACCACTCTGCAAAGCTCCCTGAGAGCCTGGAGAGCTGCAGACACCACGGGATGGCTGCTCCTGCTCCCACACCTGCATTTCCTGAGGGCACAAAACCTCACTTTCCTGTCTAACTCCAGCAATTCCTGCAGGATTTATCCAGCCAGCAGTGAGCAGCTCTCGCAGGGCTCCTGAGTTTGTGTTGCAGTCATCAGATTCAATATCCTGGAGATTGCTGCAGCAGCGCTCCCGCTGGGCTGGAGCAGTGTTCCAGCCTTCCCAGCACACTCCAGTGCTCTGGGAGCAGCAGGACCACATAAAGGAATGGCTTTGCTTCTTTTTTCCTGGTTTGGAAGTGAAGCAAACAAAGAAAAGAGAGGTAAAAAATGGAGTTGGCTTGAACTGCTGTGCCGTTCCCATCAAACCTGCGGCAAAGGAAATGCTCCATGGGATCAGCTGAGCCCTGAATATTGAATTCTTTTAACTCACTGTAAAGTCTGACAAAACAAGGTTAAATCACACACCTGCAAAGCCACGGGGCTGCTCCCTCTCTGCCACAGCCAGAGACCAGGACATTGCTGCAGGATGTGCACAGGCTCAAATACCTCTTCTCCCTAAAATATTGGGATTCCTGCATTCCAAGAGTCTGCCCAGCCCTCCTGAGCCCAACCATCCCCACAACTCTGCCAAGGCCACCACTAAGCCATGTCCCCAAATGCCACCTCCACACAGCTCCTAAATCCCTCCAGGGATGGCACTCCTCCACTGCCCTGGGCAGCCTGGCCTGAAAGCCCTTCCCACAAAGGAATTTTTCCTCATTTCCAATCTGAACCTGCCCCAGTGCAACCTGAGACTGTTTCTTCTCATCCTGTCAAGACAGAGCAAGGAGCAGTTTCTTTTCTAGGGAAAACCACAGGGAAGGGAATGGGATTTCCATTCCTGGGCGAGCACCAGGGAGCACCATGTGATGGTGTTTGGCAGCAAACTGTGGGTCACAACGAGGACAAACCCCAGCTGGGGTGTGGGGGATCCTGAGGAGCTGCAGGAGGAGCTCCAAAGACAAGGAATTTAGGGCATGGTTTTAAACACATCAGCCATCAGTCATCTCCTGGTTCCTGCACCCTGCTCAGAGCCAGCAGCTCTGGGATGTCTTTGAGATGACAACTGCTGATGTGAAGGCTTCAAAAAAAAATCCACCTACTCTCCTCCAGGCTTAACCCACTTCTAGGTGCGAGCTGAGAAAAGTCCTCTCATTTATCCCAGCACAGGAACACTCATCTCCATGCTGTGGTAATTCCTGTCCCTGGCTTCCTGGCAGTCAGCTCTCCTGTATGGACAGGGCTGGAAAGCAGCAGCAAACAGGGAATCATGGAATTGTTCAGGCTGGAAAAGCCCTCTGAAGTCACTGGGTCCAACTGTACCCACAGCACTGCCAAGGCCACCACTGACCCAGGTCCCCAAGCGCCACTTCCAGGGATGGGGACTCCAAAACCTCCCCGGGCAGCCCCTTCCAATGTCTAACAACACTTTCCATGGAGAAATTCCTGCTGGTGTCCACCCTGCCCCTCCCCTGGCCCAGCCTGAGGCTGTTCCCTCTCCTCCTGTCCCTGTTCCCTGTTCCCAGAGCCCGACCCCCCCGGCTGTCCCCTCCTGTCAGGAGTTGTGCAGAGCCACAAGGTCCCTCCTGAGCCTCCTTTTCTCCAGGCTGAGCCCCTTTCCAGCTCCCTCAGCCTCTCCTGGGGCTCCAGACCCTTCCCCAGCTCCGTTCCCTTCCTTGAGTAGCAGCAATTCCCAGGAGTGGATCATTCCTGGCTGCCTGAAGCCCCTTTGGAGCAGGGAGAGGGGGTGAGGACAGTCCCCATCAGGCAGGCTCTGGCTGCTTTATCAGCCCACTTATCTCAGCCACTTCCAGCCCTATTCTGTTTCCAGTCAGCATCCCCGACCCGCTCTGGCCTGTGGGAATTCCAGTAAAAGCCTGGAAGGAATATAAAAATGAAAGAAAAACACATTCAGGGAGATTAAAGCTGGGAAAAGGCAGCTAACTGTGTGAAGAGGAGCAGGGTTCCTGTTCTCACATCACGCCGGGTGCAGAGGGCCTGGGGGAGGCTGAGCCCGGGGAAGGGGCTTCCCACAGCCAGGTCTGGGTGCAGGAATTGCTCTCCTCTGATGCCTTCAGTTTTATCTTCCATGTATTTCACATTCTGTGCTGCCCAGGGGTGCAGCTCTGAGCTCACACTCAGGGTCACTCAGCTCTGCACAGAGCAGGGACACAAAACAAATCCTTTTGCTGCTGCACACCAAGGACAACTTTCAGCCCAAAAGCACAAACAAGGGGGGCTGAAGGGAGGAACAAGAAGGATGGGACCTCACAACCTGAATCTGTAATTGGACAATTAAACCCCAATATGCAAATGGACCAAAACTTATAAAAGTGTGAGACCTCGTGACCAGTCAGCCATTCTGTGACCATTCTGGGCCCATTTTGTGCCCATTTTGTGTCACCTTGGCTGTAGCCCTGGTCAGGTTCCTGTCCTGCCCAAGGTGTATCCTAAAGGCCTATCAATAAATATCTCCTTTATTCTCTGGCTCTGTCCAGTCTCTGTTCCAGGTCAGCCTTCCCAAGGCATCACCTGCCCAGGGAGCTCTGTGTGTGCCCCACACGTGCTGCCCTGCCCAGGGCCCCTCCCCAGGCCCCAGCAGCTCTGTCCCCATTCCCCGAGTCCCAGCCACAGCTGGAGGGAGCCCAGGGCCACCACAGGGTCCCAAAACCGGGAGGAAATGTGAATTGGGATTGTGAGCAGCTCCTTGGAAATCAGCTGGGCCATCCCTGAAAGGCACAGGAGCGAGGTGAGCAGCTCCACGTGTCCCACTGCCTTCAGAGAGGAGTGATGAAAGGATGACTAAATCAAAAATCACCATCAGAGTGAGCAGAGCAGCAAAGGAGGTGACTGTGCTCCTCTCATGGGACTCCATCCATTACAGGGGTTCCCCTCTGGGGTCCCCAGCACAGCAAGGACCTGGAGCTGCTGGAGAGATCCAGAAGAGGCCATGGAGATGCTCCAAGGGCTGAAGCCAGACTGGGAGAGCTGGGGATGCTCACCTGGAGAGGAGAAGGCTCCAGGGAGAGCTCAGAGCCCCTGCCAGGGCCTAAAGGGGCTCCAGGAGAGCTGGAGAGGGACTGGGGACAAGGCATGGAGGGACAGGACACAGGGAATGGCTTCCACTGCCAGAGGGCAGGGATGGATGGGAGATTGGGCAGGAATTGTTCCCTGGCAGGGTGGGCAGGCCCTGGCACAGGGTGCCCAGAGCAGCTGTGGGTGCCCCTGGATCCCTGGCAGTGCCCAAGGCCAGGCTGGACAGGGCTTGGAGCAGCCTGGGACAGTGGGAGGTGTCCCTGCCCACGGCACGGGGTGGGACCGGATGAGCTTTAAGTTCCCTTCCCACCCAAACCATTCCAGGATTCCATGAAAACCTTCCTTGGGTCAACATTGATCCCATCCCTACCAAGCTGCCGCAGAGCCATGTTCACAACCTGCTTCTGCACACTGTTTCTCAACGGGGAAAATAAACACAGCAAATTAAAAATAACAGCACAGGAGTTGTTTTAATTAGGATCAGGAGGTCATTGCAGGGTGAATTCCCAGCTGTGCCCACTCCCTGGCCTATTGTTCACATTGCAGAGTGTTCACAGACACCTTCCTGGGCAGGAGAAACCAGAACTGCTGGGGAGGAGAATTAATGTTCTCCAACATGGACAGGATCCTCTGGACTGAAAATCCAAGCCCAGTTCAGGATAAAAACCACGGAGCTGCTCGGAGTGGGCCCAGGGCCTTGGAGCTGCTTTTGGGAGCACTCCCACTTGCTGCTGCAGAGATTTAATGCTCCAGCTGCTGGACTCATTAACAGCCCTAAACCTCTCTTTAATTAAACTTCCTGAGCCTCACAGCCATACAGAAAGGCAGGGGAAACCTGACTGCTCGTGGGTCAAGCACAAAAACTGGATGCAAAAAGTTCAGGGGAAATTTTTATTATTTATTCTTTTAAAACATTTTTGTTGTTGGGGCAGGGGGCTGGGGAGGTTTTGGGATGGGATTTGTTTGGGGATTTTTGGGGGGGCTTAGTTTGTTAGTTGGGGGTTTTTGTTGTTGTTGTGTTTGTTTTTGGAGGGTTTGGGGGTTTTTTAGGGTTTTTTTAAGCCAGGAGCCTATGATCCCATCTGGAAAATGATCCAGGCCCTCTCCATACTCAGGGGGATGCCAACGTCCACCCACCACACCCCAGCCCTGATGAAAGCTTCCATCTCCTCATTAGTTCTAAGACCAGTGCCTGCCCCCCTCCTGCCCAAGCCCAATCCTTCTCCCTGGCTGTAGCACCACACTCAAGGATGGCCCCACCCATGCCAGACGGGGAATTCACGCCTGCAGCGACCCATCCTAGAGAGAAACCCATCACCTTCCTCCAGAGACACCTCCAGACGGGTTCTGGGCAAGGAGCAGCCCCAGGGACAGCCTTCCCAGCTCCCAGCAATTTCTGGGGTGGGGATCCATCCTCCCCCTGCCCCCAGCCCTGCCGAACATCTCAGGGACCTCTTGGCTCTCAGGATGGATGAATCCTCCCCCACAGCCCAGAGTCACCCGTGGGAAAGGAGGAACCTGTTTTCCTGTTTTCCCCTTCCTGCACTGTCAGGATGGGACGGAGGCACCTGGGTGTCCTTGTGCTGGTCTGCAGCTCAGCCCGTGGCACATCCCAGCTGCTGCAGGCCTCAGGAAGGGATTAACCAGAACCAGAAGGTTTCCTGTCCAAAAGGTCCCCTAAAATGCACTCCAGGAGTGCACAGGAGCCAAAAGGGGATCAGGCTGGAGCCATCCCGGATCCCTCCTCCCCCTGTGACACTCAAACCTCCAGCACAGCCCCCAAACCCTCTCCCTAAGGAACCTTTTCCCAAGCAGTTGAAAGGGGCAGGGATGCTGGGGCCACCCCTGTCCTGAGGGGGTCCCTTTGAGGGTGTCCCCACCACCACACCACGGCCAGAGAGGGAACACATCCCAAGGAGGAGCCTGGAGAGACCCCCAGCCTGGAGACTCCTGGGCAGCACGTGCCTGCCAGATGCTCCCGTTCTGCAGCAGGGGAGGGGAGCAGGGCTCGGGGTCACCAGCCATGCCTGACTGGCTTCGTGGAGAAGGGGCCGTGCAGGGGGAGAGGGAGCCGGGAGGAAATACCAGCCTGGGGGAGGAAAAGCCAGCCTGGGGGAGGAAAAGCCATCCTGGGTGGATTCCCGGTCACGTTTGCACGTGTCTGGCTCAGGAGAGGCAGGAAGCTGCAAGGGATGGGGGTCCCTGGGCTGAAAGGAGGAGGCAGAGCAGCCCCACACGCTGGGGCAGCCGGGGATGCTCCTCCCTGCATCCCTTGGGTGCCCTGGGGAGCTGCAGACGCTCAGTTTGGGCTCAGCCTCCTCCCCCTTTGCCCCTTCCCTTCTTTGTGAGGGTGAAATGCTGCCTTGGGAGCTGCAATTCCCACAAGTTTGACAAAGCCTGGAGCTGTCTCCGTGCCCTGGGATGGAGTGGAGTGTGCCAGCCCTGTCTCCTTTGCCCATTCCGGTATCAGTTGGCTCCTGGCCCTTGGCAGGAGGAAGCTGCAGCCTCTGACGTAACCCCAGACCCTTCTCCCCAAGGCTTGAGACCAAGTTAAACAAAACCAGACTGCAAATCTCGGAAACAAGAGCCCAGACATAAAGGAACAGCTTTGGAATTGCCACCCCTGTGGCACAGGCAAACACTGGAGCCAGGTCCAGGCCCCTGGGTCAGGATGGAGCTGCCCAGAGCAGCTGCACAATCTCCACAAGTCTCTTCCAAGGTGAATTATGCCCTGAAAAAGTCTAAAACACCTCCTACCCCTCCTGCCACTGTACAAACACACTTGCAATGTCCCAACAACCATGAAACTGGATTTTATAGCAGCCCAACTATAATTGGTCTCATTACAGAGACCAGCAGGAGCTACACCAGTAACACCAGTTAGTGCTGCTGGAGCACCATCACACCCTGCCCACCAAGAGCCATGACCACCTGGTACATTTAAGACAGAAAAATATAAAATCTGAATCATGAAATGACAACAACCACAAATACAACCTCTAAGCACTGCCTCCTACAACTGTGCCTGGGATCAACAGCATTTTTCCTGCTTCAGTTTAATTTTGGGTCACTTTTTCTAAATCAGCACTCAAAAAATGGTGATAGAGGGATCACTGAGTGTGGGAACTTCTCCTATTCCTGCAGGAAAAAAAAAAAAACAACTCCTCTGTGATCTGGCCCAGAGCAGCTGTGGCTGCCCCATCCCTGGCAGTGTCCCAGGCCAGGCTGGATGGGCTTGGATCACCCTGGGATGGTGGAAGGTGTCCCTGCCCATGGCACGGGGTGGGATGAGATGATTTTTCAGGTCTCTTCCTATTGGAACTCTAGAGGCTGAAAATTTCAGGCTCTATGCTAAAAGGCACTGACCCTCAAGCAAGTTCTGCATTTGGCCTGGGGCCATGGAACAGGCCCCCAAAATTGAGTGATGGCACTGGGGTTGTGGGTGTGTAGTTTGAATGGTATTGTGTGATCTCACAGGGTGAATGAATTAGAATTTAAGGTTTTAGTATACAGTAATGTGTGTGAGTCAAGATGGAAGACTTTGGGCATCTTCTGGGTCCTTCTTCTTCACCTTCTTCTTCACGGGTTTGTGTGGTTTTTCCTAATTGGGTGAAAAAAGGCTGCATTGCAGACCTTGGGTGGTCATTATTGTGTCAAAAGTATAAATAATAGAGGTGTCATCGCATTATTGGGTAATTAGCACTTCGAAGACCTTGGAAAGAGTTAGAGACAGAGCCATTCCTGCCTTGTTAGCCAGAACTCTCAACTCCTGAGACTGTGCTTTAGATAAGAATTAACAAACACTGAGTCCAAACACAAAAACCACACCCTGTGCATTAATCCCAGCTCTAACACGAAGAAAAGACAGCAAGAATCCTCACACCTTCCCACCCAAACCAGTCTGTAATCCCACGTTTCTGTGGTCTGCTGTCCTACAGAGAACAGGCCAAAGAAGATCTCCGGCTTAATTCCTACTTTAAGACCAACAGTTGTGGTTGAATTTGAAAAAACATCCTTCCCTTTAGGAAAAACATCTCATCTGGATTTAAAGCCTTGCCAGCAGCTGGAACTGCCACAACCCAGCCTTGGGGTAGGCCAGGAGCAGATGAAATAATAAATACACGAAACATGTGGGTTTGTTAGAGCTGACGTGGGAGTCACAATTAAAACCAGCAGAGCTGGGGGAGAAAATTAACAGCACTTTTACTGCAGAAGGTGAAGGGTTTGCAGGATTCCCCACAGCCTCCTCAAACAGAGAGGAAAACCACAAGTGAGGCATTCCAGGATGAATTAATGTGGATTCAGAGCTCTGTGTGCCCCGGGCAGGAGCCTGAACTCTGCTGCAGGAAGAGCTGCTGAGGAAGGGGGTGCTCAGAGCCTTTTGAACAGCTTCAAGGTTTTCCCTGATACACAGGGAACCATCAGGGCCTCTGCATGGTCGGTGATTGTAGAAGAGTGTCCAGGAGGGATCTCTGGGCTCCAGCAGCTCCTCTAACATGCAGTTATTGCACAGGGTCGTGGGTAATAAAGAGCCAAGCTTAAAGCTGCTGGGCACAGCTAAAAGCTGCCTGAGAGACTCTTAAGTTCTGGTTACAACACATTCTATCTTCTTCTGTACTGAATATGCTAATTTATGACATCCAACCAGTAAAAGACACAAATCCTATAGAATCTACATACAATCTGTTAGAAGTTCTACATTCCCATACTGTGTTACATTTTAAACCCTAAAAGCTGCTTTTAGACCCCTTTTTTCCTTCTCTGCCAAACTGGCAGGGTCTCCCTGACCCTTGGACTCTTTAGCTTGCAGCAGTATCCCTTCTGTTTGCCAGGGACATTGTTCAATCCACAGGGACCTTCCCTTCAGCCCACTCAGCCATTGTCTTTCCAGTTGTTCAGTAACTGACTGGTTTGGAATCTTATACATCAAAACTCACCTTCGTTTCTATTTCACTGGTAGGTTTCATATTCTCTGACTCTTTTGACAAGCCGTCATATTTGTGAGATTTCCCTGTTTCATCTTCCCCTGCAGGTGACCTTCCAGGAGCTGCCCAGTGGGAGCAGGGTGGCTTCTGCTCCCCACAGGTGCACGGGGAGATCACAGGGGAGATCATGGAAAATCCTGAGTTGGAAGGACCCACCAGGATCACCCAGCCCAGCCCCTGTCCCTGCACAGACCCCACCAATCCCACCCTGGACATCCCTGGCAGCGCTGTCCAAAGGCTCCTGGAGCTGTGGCAGCCTCGGGGCCGTGCCCATTCCCTGGGGAGCCTGGGCAGTGCCAGCACCTCTGGGAGACTTCTAAGCTCTTTAAGTCCTCCAAACTCCACATCCAGAGTGTGAACCCTGTGGTTCTCTCTCTTTGTCCCTTTTCTTTGCAGCTCACTTTAGCTCCACACTCCTCACAATGTCGCCAGCCAGGCCATGGGGGGCCACATGGCACGATGGACACCATGTCCTGTCCCTTGACAGGAACCCCACCCCCATCTTTAATTTGCCATCCTCAAAGCCGAAACATCCACAAAGCTCCAGGAATGAAAAAAAAAAAAAAAAAAAGGGAAAAGAGAAAGAAATAAAAAGCACAGGAGTTGATTAAAAATCTGCTCACACAAAAGTCGCTGCCAGAAACTGAGATCTGACTTCAAAACTCCTCTGCATCTCTAACGACCTTTTAATAGCTCTCATTACAGAACATCTCCCTCAGCCCTGCCAAAACAGAGCCCAGCATTTCCACAGGCAAAGCCCAGCTGTTTCATTGATCCAGCCAGGACTTCAAACACGTATTAATAACGCAGCTCTGTCAAACGAAAGGTTCCACTCCCGGGTGCTGCTGCCTTCCTCGGATGGCAGCTCGTTTAACCTGCCTCTTTCATCAAGCATTTCCCACTCCCAGCGGGAGCTGCCGTGGAAAATGTGGCTCAGAAAGGAAGGTTCAGCAGCAGGGAAGCAGAGAAAGTAATTAATAAAATGTATCTCTTTCACTGTGAGCAGAAATTACCTGGCTCATGTATTTCAAATCTTCAGTAGAAACACATTTAATTGTTTATAGAGGAAATCAGAGAATGATGGAATGGTTTGGGTGGGAAGAGAACTTAAAATCATCCAGTGCCACCTCCTGCCATGGCAGGGACACCTCCCACTGTCCCAGGCTGCTCCAGCCCCAGTGTCCAGCCTGGCCTTGGGCACTGCCAGGGATCCAGGGGCAGCCACAGCTGCTCTGGGCACCCTGTGCCAGGACCTGCCCACCCTCACAGGGAACAATTCCTGCCCAGTCTCCCATCTATCCCTGCCCTCTGGCAGTGGAAGCCTTTCCCTGTGTCCTGTCCCTCCCTTGTCCCCAGTCCATCTCCAGCTCTCCTGGAGCCCCTTTAGGCCCTGGCAGGGGCTCTGAGCTCTCCCTGGAGCCTTCTCCTCTCCAGGTGAGCACCCCCAGCTCTCTCACACCCCAAATCCCCTCAGCTCTGGGTCCCACAGGATATTGTGCTCTCTGGTCCCCACACCTGGGATTTCTTCTACTCCTCCTTGGATTTGGGGACCTTTCAGGGATGGGTCATGTCCCCCTCAGGCCATGCCCTGCCCCATGGCAGCTTCTGCTGCTGGGATGTGCTCCAGGGAAGTCCTCAGGTCCTGCAGGGCTCTGCTGGGACTGGAAGGGCACAAACCTGGCCCTGCCAGGGGTGGCAGGGAGGGAATGCTGCAGTGACAGACAGAGCACGCTGGCAGGATCACAGCCCTGCTCCCAAACACGTCTGGCAGGTTAAAAAAGGAAGAAGAGAGGAGCTAATGGAAGCAAATCCCTGCCTGGCTGTGTTTTCCCAGCTCAGACCCCAGCTAAGAGCAGCAGAAGGAGGGGAGGAATCTGTCTGTCTGTCTGTCTCACACCAATCCCTGCTGGACAGATGGGAGAGAAGCACCACAGACACCCAGGGCCATGCAGTGAGCACCCAGGGAGCCCCAGCCCTGCTCCGTGGCACAGGGACCCCAGCCCACGGTCCCCACTGTGCTCCCAGCCCCGCAGGCTGGGCATGTTCCCTTCCCAGGAATCCCCACCGTGGTTACTGCACGGTCATGGAGAAGAGGGCAGAGCAGGCTCGGTGCTTGGCTCAGTCCCAGGCAGACTCCCAGAATCCCAGGAAGGTTTGGGAGGAGTCCTTGGAAGGACCCTGGGAAGGAACCCTAAGGATCACCCAGTTCCAGCCCCGCTGTGTCACCTCTGCAGTGACATCCCATGAGCTCTCCCCATCCCAAAGCCGTGGGATGCTCAGGGACACCGGGAGCTGCTCCCATCAAATCTCCCTGAGGAGCCGTGGGGAGGATTCCGGGCCTTTCCCCGCACTGCTCCCAGCTCCCTCCCTTCTCACCAGCTTTTCCTTGTCCCTCTGTCCCGCCCTGTCCGTCCGTGTCCCTCTGTCCTGCTGTGTCCCTCTAGCCTGCCGTGTCCCTCTGTCCCACCCTGCCCCTCTGTATTGCCCTGCCCCTCCGTCCTGCCCTGTCCCTCTGTCCCGCCCTGTCCCTCTGTCCCACGCTGCCCCTCTGTCCTGCCCTGTCCCCCTGTCCTGCCCTGTCCCTCTGTCCTGCCCTGTCCCCCTGTCCTGCCCTGTCCCCCTGTCCTGCCCTGTCCCCCTGTCCTGCCCTGTCCCTCTGTCCTGCCCTGCCCCTCTGAATTGCCCTGTCCCCCTGTCCTGCCCTGTCCCTCTGTCCTGTCCTGTCCCCCTGTCCTGCCACGTGCCGTGTCCCCCTTGTCCCCGGCCGCCGCGGGATCAGCGCGCTGTGCCCTGAGGTGGCTTTAACCCCTCGGTGATCACACTGCCGGCAGCGCCCGCAATTAGTGCTGCACTAATTACCGCCGCTGCGGCACAGGAACGCCCTGTCAGGGTTGAGGTGCGCCGAACAGAAGCCGGGTTTTGTCATTTCGTAGCTCTCTTGAGTTCCTGGAGTGGCAAAGGCACGGGAGGAGGATGCTGAAGTCCTGGAGAGGTTTTGTTGGGGTTTTTTTCCCTAATTGCTGACCCCGAGAGAGCAAAGCTTTCCAGCCGAGCGCTCCTGGCGGGCTGAACGAAGCCTCGGCACAAAGAGGGCACAGCGGGGACACGGAATCCCTTTGCCACCAGCCGCGGGCAGGAAGCGCTTCCCTCTGCCAATGTCCCCAGGTGCCCCCGCAAAGCAGAGCCCGCGGTGCCCCCGAGCTGCCGCATCCCACCGAGCCAGGGATGCTCAGCCCCTCCGTGGGATGGGAGGGAAGGGGACAGAGCCGGCCTCGGCAGCCGGGTTTGTCTGCAAACAGCGAGCAAAGCACCAAAACCCCTCCTAATCCTGTAATGGGGTGGTGGGCTGGGTGAGCAGCCTCTCCTTAGGGGAAGGAAATGGGGCTCCTGTGCTCAAATCTGTCCCCCAACACTGCCAGGGCCCACAGGAGCAGCTGCAGCCCCGTTTTGCAGCAGCCTGGAAAGAGCTGCAGCACCAGCACAGCCCCTGCCACACCCCACAGCTTCCCGTGGAGGAGGGATCCGTGTGGGTCCCTTCCAGCTCGGCATATTCTGTGATTCTGGGACTGATTCTGTGACTGATTATGTGATTCTGTGATTGATTGTGACTGATTCCATGATTCTGTGATTGACTCTGTGATTCTGTGATTGATTCTGTGACTGATTCTGTGATTCTGTGATTGATTGTGACTGATTCTGTGATTCTGTGATTGATTCTGTGACTCTGTGATTCTGTGACTGATTCTCTGACTGACAGATTTTGTGATTGATTCTGTGGTTCTGTGGTCCTTCCTCACTCCCTGCAGAGCTGAGCCCTGAACCTGCACCCAGCAGGGCCACGAGGCCCCAGCCCAGCACCCAGGAATCCATTGCCATCCCCCAGCTCTCCCTCCCAGACAAGCCTCAGGCCCCCAAATCCCTGAGGAGCAGATCCCACAATCTGCAGTGTCCAGGGAATGAGCCCTCCTTGAGGCTGAGCTGTTAAACCATTCCCAGCTCCTGCCAGGGCACCCCAGCCAGGATTCCTGGCCCACCCAGGCAGTGCCAGCCCCAGGCTGGCTGTGAGAGCCGTGTCCTGTGTATATAAACACAGAAATCTGTTCAGAGCACATCCTGAACGCTCACAAAGAGCTGCAGCCGCCCCAGCCGGGGAGGCACCGACGTTACGTCACCCCACGGCCAGGACCTCAACCAGGAGCAGATGGCGGCTCCTCCTGCAAGGAATTAGGAGCTTTTTGGGAGCCTGCCCAGAGGAAAGAGGTGTGGGCAGCCACTCCGAGCTGCTTCTCACTCCAAACTCTGTGTCTGCCCCCGCAATCTTCCACCTAAGCCCAGCCTGGCTTAGTTTGGGCTTGACTCTGGGAGCTGGAGGTCCTGCCAGGGTTTGGGCAAGGTTTAGGTGTGACACTCAGTCCAGACTGTCCTTTTTCCCATGGGAATGGTGTTTGTATCCTCCAGCTCAGCTCCTGGTGAGCTGATCTGATCCCAAGCCTGCAGGGTGCTCCATTACACTTCTCTGGAAAATCCTCCCCTAAGGAGCAGCACTTGAAATCCTTCCCCAGCACTCCAGAGTTTAAATGGAATGATATGGGATCATTTCCTCCTACTAAGGTGCAGAAAATGGAGGTGAAAGCAGCTCTGGCATCTTTCTGTGCTCTGTGGTGACACAGGGGACGTAGGCTGTGAGTGCCAGAGCCAGCTCAGAGCCAGGCCTGGATCTGAAGGGAAAGAGGCTTTAGGAAATGAGGCTTCTGCAGAAGTTTCAGGTTTTTAACTTGGTCTAATCTGGAGGGATCTCATGGGGATGCAACCAAACCCCAGCTCTGCACTCCAGGAATACCAACATATCCTGAAGACAGGGATCCGTGGGATGGCTGGGAAGCTTGGGCTGGAAGTTTTCAAATAATCCAGAATGAGACAGACTTAAAACAGAGAGAGACTTTTCAACCCAAACAGCTCCAGCTGGGCAAAGTAAACAGCAGAGCCCAAAGCCCATCCCAGCAGCTGGGTCTGGCAGGCCAGGATGGATGTGACCCACCCTCAGTGTCCCTGCATCCCCCCAGTGTCCCATCCCTCAGGGCCTGGCCTTGTGTTGTGTCCCCTGGCACCTCGGGGAGGAGGTAGTGACAGGGGGGACAGCAGGAGAACGTCCCCCATGTGCCACATCCCGAATGCAGGGCCAAGTCCTGGGTCAGCACCTTCTCCTCCAGACGTGTCCAAGGAAACTGGGGGGCACTTCCAGGCTGGAGTGCCCAGAGCAGCCAAGCCAGAGGCACCTGGGGGTGCCAAGGGCAGTGCCAGGGGGGTACAACCACACAGCCCAAAGGGAGCAAGAGGACTACTGGAGGGAAAGCAGGAACTCAGCTCCTCCCTACTCCCAAATAAAAGCACCAGAGGATTTTAGGGAAAAAACTCTTTCACCCTGCAGAAACTAGCTGGAAAATGATGCTCAGCAAATGCAGAGCTCAGATAAGGGAGCCCTTCAAATGGATCTGAAGCACAAACCCAGGCAGGTTTTATCCTCCTCCCTCTGGAGCACAAAGAGGAGCCCACGGAGGAGCTCAGGGATAAAAGCTGGATTGTAAAAATATCCTGGTGCACTCTGTCTGGGGTTCCCTGAGAGCCCCCAGGGTTTGGTTTTTCATGCCCTGCCCTCCCAGGGCAAATCCTCAGGGGAAGGCTCCCAGCTGCTCTGTGTGCTGGGGGCACAGGCAGTGACCCCTGTGTTTATTCCACTTTAAACGCACAATTTAGGGTCTTGTCAAGGGGAAAAAAAATGGTAATTCCATATAATTGCCTAATTAAGGACGTCATGACACTCCATAGAATGGAGGGTCAGATGGAAAAGACACACAGAGCACAAATCCGGGATTTGTGGATTTTTAAGAAGCTGGACTTGGAACTAGTTAAGATTATCAGCATCAGGCCCAGACATAAACATGATTTAATATAAATAAATATATTTTTATATATAAATATATATAAAACACATGCAACTGTACATGGACAACAGTGATACAACACAATTTATATGTAATTCTCCATATTTCCATCAGGTTCAAAGTTTCATTTACCAAGTCCATGTGCACATTCCCAAAAGACCTCAGACTTGAGGACCTTGCACAATGCTGGAGCCAACATTTTGGAGTCTCAGACCTCCAGCAGGAAAATTTCCTGAAAATCTATTTTTCCCCCAAACCTCAAGTAACAAATGCCACCTGCAGGAGCCAAGCCATGCATTTTCAGATGCATCCCTTAATTAAGCAGATTTTAACTGGACGACTCCAGCTTTAATTAATGGCAAATTGTTCGTGCCCTTTCCTTTTTGGATCTCATTCCCAGGGAGGATTTTCTGGGTTGATTTGGGGCAGTTTTGTGTTTAGCAGAGTGGAGTTGCAATTATCCTTCACTGCATTCTGTGAGGGAAAAGGGGCTCCCACTGGGCTCCCACTGAACCAAGGAGCTTCCACTTCCTCCTCCTCCTTAACCAGAGCATCCCAGGAATGGTGGGGGCAGCTCAGCAAAGCCCTGGAGACCCCCAGGTTGTGAGGACAGGAAGGGGCAGCTGGGCCTCATCCCATCCCACAGCATCCCTCATCCCAAAATCCCTGCCAGTGCCAACCCCGCCCCGGACCCACAGCAGTGCAGGGCAATTCTGAGGAATTGTTGCAGCTCCTGGCATAAAAACAACCAGAGGAGGCCACGAGGCTGCTCCAGAGCTGGAGCCCATCTGCTCTGGAGCCAGATTGGGAGAACTGGGGGTGCTCACCTGGAGAGGAGAAGGCTCCAGGGAGAGCTCAGAGCCCCTGCCAGGGCCTGAAGGGGCTCCAGGAGAGCTGGAGAGGGACTGGGGACAAGGGATGGAGGGACAGGACACAGGGAATGGCTTCCACTGCCAGAGGGCAGGGATAGATGGGAGACTGGGCAGGAATTGTTCCCTGTGAGGGTGGGCAGGCCCTGGCACAGGGTGCCCAGAGCAGCTGTGGCTGCCCCTGGATCCCTGGCAGTGCCCAAGGCCAGGCTGGACACTGGGGCTGGAGCAGCCTGGGACAGTGGGAGGTGTCCCTGCCCATGGCAGGGGTGGGATGGGATTTAAGGTCCCTTCCAACCCAAATCCTTCCAGGTTTCTATGAAACCACAAAAAATAGACAGAAATTCAATAACTGCTCCCTTAAAAATCCACCTCTCCACCATTGTCAGGCCAGCTTGGTGCTCCAGGTGACACTTGGTTTAGAGTTCATGGGATGGATTTGATTAAGGATAAGGATAAGGATATGGGATATGGGATATGGGATGTGGGATGTGGGATGTGGGATGTGGGATGTGGGATGTGGGATGTGGGATATGGGATGTGGGATATGGGATATGGGATATGGGATGTGGGATGTGGGATGTGGGATATGGGATATGGGAGATGGGAGATGGGAGATGGGAGATGGGAGATGGGAGATGGGATATGGCGTATGGGATATGGGAGATGGGATATGGGATATGGGATATGGGATATGGGATATGGGATATGGGATATGGGATATGGGATATGGGATATGGGATATGGGTGAGCTGCAGTGGGAGCTGTGGTCACAAGGGACAGGACACCAGGAACACCAACAGCTTCCTGCCCAACCCAGAGAACCAGGAGCAACAAATCGCCCTGTCCTGACTGAGCTGGAGGGAGGGAAGAAGACAGGGATCTTTATTTCCTAAGAAATGGATCCCAATTTCCTTCCAAGCCTAAGGTGCCACGTGCCATGCTGGCTCTGCCGTTCTGGAGCCAAGGGGGCACAGAGCCTCAGCAAGGTCCCACCAGAGCCCAGGCCCAGCTCCAGTCATGAGCTGCTCTCCCCTGGCACTCGCCCCACGCTCCAGTCATTCCCCACCTGCCCCGGGAGCAGTGCTCAGGGCAGGCAGCCAGGCACAGCAGTGCCACGGTCCCTGCCTCAGCTCCCGAGGCCAAGCCCAGCCCCACGGGCAGGAGTGCAGCCAAGCTCAGCAGCCTGCTGCCCCTCGCTCCCCATCCTGCCCCTGGAGGGAGTTTCCTGGAGCTGTGCCACCACACAGGCCTTGCCTGGAGCAGAACTGCTCATCAGTAGGGACTGCCTGGGGAACACGAGCCTCAGCCTTAAAGAAGTGTCTTGGTTTAGGCCAAAGCCCAGGAGAACCCCATGCTTGGAGGATTGCACCGTGCACCAGTCAGATCTGCAATAAAACCTGAAAACTTTCCTGAGCTCAGGACCTTCCCCAGCCTGGGCTGCCGTGACCAAAGGGCAAAGCCTCACACCTGGATGCTGCTCAGCCAAAGGTGAGGGTGGCAGGCCCTGGCACAGGATGCCCAGAGCAGCTGTGGCTGCCCCTGGATCCCTGGCAGTGTCCAAAGCCAGGCTGGACAGGGCTTGGAGCAGCCTGGGACAGTGGGAGGTGTCCATGGCAGAGGATGGACCAAGTTAAGCTTTAAGTTCCCTTCTAACCCAAACCAGTTTTGGATTCCGGGATTCTGCGATGTGAGAGACACAAGAAGCCACACACAAATCCCAGCACCCGCGGCTGCTCTATCCCGCAGGGAGAGGGACCCACAGCCCGCTCCAGGCACCCTGTGACACAGGGACACCGCAAGAGGGTCCCTGGTCCCTGCCGGCCCCCAGCAGCTCATGGGGGACGCCCCTCGCCGTGGGCGAAGCTTTTTTGCCGCACAACATTTTCGGCTGCCCCGTGGTAGGGACGCCGGGGCACCTGGGGGGTCCCCTTCACGCCCACGCCGCCGCATCCCCGCGGAACCCCGGGGCTCCCGGCCGAGCCCCTCTCCCCTCTCCCCGCTCGCCACTCCGCGCCTCCCAGCGCATCCCACCGGGGACCGCCCGCATCCCTGCCCGGGATGCTCCCGCCGCCCGCCGGCCTCGCCGAGCCCCCAGCGACCCCCGGGACCGCCGGTCCTACCTGTGTCCAGCCCGGAGCCCGGCTCGGGGGCCGCCGGGCACAGGGACAGGGCGCAGAGCAGCGCCAGCGCCCCGCCGCGCATCGTGCCCGGCGCCGGCCCCGCCGCATCCCGGCCCCGCCGCCGGGACAGGCACGGCCCCGGCCCCCGCCCCGCCCCCGGCCCCGGCCCCCGCCCTGCCCGCACCGCCCCGGGGCTGGGTCCCGCATCGCCCCCTCCCCAGCACCGCGCTGCCGGCGCCCCCCGGGGATGAGGGTTTGGGGTGAGGGTCCTCTTTCCCCGCCGTGCAGGGCTCCGCGGGTGGCAGACGGACAGACAGACACACCCCAGACACACGCACACCTCCCGCGGCTTCTGCAGGGGCTGCTGACACCCCGCCTGTGCTGGTTTGCCCTGCAGAGGTACAGGAGACATCCCACATCCTCCCTGCCCCAAAAACTCACTGCAAGCGTTTCTCGGGGTGCTTCACCCCCAGCTGTGCCCAGCTCCCCTGGGGTACCCTGCTCCTGCAGGAGGGAGGACAGAGCAGCTCCTGCCCTGGCGTTTTGGGGTGAGCGAGGCACCCCGGTTCTCCAGTGAGAGCTGGGCCGGGTGGAACCCCTCTTTCCTTGGGTCTGGGCCAGCCCAGCCCCCTCTGAGATCACAGGGGTTAATCTGCCCCAGGCCGGGTCCTCCCCAGCCACGCCACCCTCCCAGTGGGTATTTGCAGACTCACCCCAACAGTGAATCCCCCCAGTGCCCACCCCAGGCCGGAGTGCTGCCCCACAGCAGAGCCCACCTGGGCAGCTCTCCAGGGGCACAGACCCTGCAGCTGGAGCCCCAGGGTGGGACAAAGCCCTGGGTGCCCACAGATGCCCTGGGGGGGTTGGCTCGGGCTCATGGGGGAGGCAGGCTCATTCCCAATCCATGATAATATTTTCCCTGCACAGAGACACAAAAGGCTTGGGAAACTTCAGCAAGAGACAGGCAACCAAACTGCAGCTGGACATCCCTGCCAGGGAGCAGGAGATGCTCAGGGGTGACACCCAGCTGTCATTTGCTGGTGAATGCCACACCACGGCATTGGGAAAGGAGATTCTGGAATCCTCACCTGAAATCCTGATTGCTGCTTCAGACACGAGCCAAGCTCGGTGCCAAACGCGCTGTGCCCACCTCTCTCTGCCCCCTCCCAGGTGCTTCCCCTGCCACACTGGCTCGGCTTGCCAAGGAAATGAAGGCCAGAGACACTCCAGGAGCCTTTGCTTTGCCGGTACAGGACTTTATTTGTCAAGAACATGTGACACGGGTTTGCCTTTCCTTCTGGAATCCCACGGACTGATTCCCTTGGATGTGACTGTCTGTCACAGCAGCACACGTCCCATCCTTGGCATGTCCTGCAGCCCATCCCTGCTGGGGGGGACTCTGCCCCTCTGCTCCTTGCACATCCCATCAGGTCTGGTTTAGGTGGATCACCTGCAGAACCAGATCTTTTTTAGGTGGATCACCTGCAGAACCAGGTCTTTCAAACACTCTCCAATCCACGAGGAGGAAAAACCCTTGTCAGATTCCCAGGATTACTGTGCCACAGTCCTGTCTCTCAGCTCAGCATCCTCTCTTTAACCACCCTTGCATTTGCTGTATCCAGTGACACAAACACATCCACGCCCCTCCTCAGCCCTCTGTGAGAAAATTCGGGTTTCCACCCCTGCAATGTGTCAGACTTTTCTGCAGGAGTAGCTGGACAAGGACCATGCCTCCTCTTCCTCCTCCTCCTCCTCTGTTTGTGCCGTGCTGGGCAGAAAAAAAGGCTGCCAGAACCCAAAAAATAATAAAAACAGACACAGACAAAGCCAGGGCTGGGATATTCTGTTTCAGAGCAATGACAAAAAGTGGAGGTGAGGCTAAAATGAATGAACTCCAGTTATTGATGCTGTTTGCTTTGAATTTACAGCTCTGCTCCACCAGCTTGTTCCTGCCTTCCTCCTTGGGTGGAGGGGCTCCATTCTGCATTTCCATCCCTTCTCTCAGGGTTGGTTTGCTCAGATCTCCATTCTCAGCTGACTCACCCACCCCAGGACTGCACCCCCAAATATCTGCACACCTTTATCAGAGCCCCCAGTGCATCACTCACTGCCATCCCTCAGTCCCCAAGCTTCCAGCATTTCTCTTACTGCTCTTCCCTTTAAATCCTCCCCAAATCAATTCCCTCCGAGGGAAATGCCAAATTCCCACTTGCCCCTCCTCACTGGGATCCTACTAAAAACCTGTGGATGTGAAAAAAATCCAGCACATGCCAGTGACTTCAAACATGAAGGAAGAACCAGAGCAACCTTAACCTTGTCCTCACTTGCTGGGTCACCTTGGGCAATTTAGTCCCTTTCAAGGGTCTCAAGTGACTTTTTTTTTTAAATCACATAAAAATGCAAAATTTGCCTCTTCTGCAAAATAGTTTGGAATGTGCTGAGTGCCAGCATTGAGTTGAGGTTTGTTATCACGATCAGGCACTTTCTGAAAACGGTGTTTTCACAGCCTGGAAAATATCAGGAGATCTGCTCAGGCTCAGTAAAGAGGGGTGAATCCATGGGATGAGTAATCTGTCACCTTGGAGAGGATGTAGGAGTCTGAAATGTGGCTGGAATGAGGATTCAGCAGATGATCCCAGCTTTTCATGCTCCAGGGAATAAAAAAAAGCCAAATTACCTGAGCTCCTTGAACTCAGGTGTGCTCAGCATCTCACCCTGAGTTTTCTGCATCCTAAGACAAATATTCCAGGGAATGACTCTCAAGCCTTTTGAATCAGTGTTTTTCCCTTTTTTTTTTTTTTTTTTTTTTTTTTTTTTTTTTTTTCTCCCTAGAAAGTAGAAAAAGCCAGAAAATGCTACCCCCTAACGGCACAACTGGGTGTGGGGTGCTGGCCTAGGAAAAGCTGATCCAGGTTTTATCCACAGGGAATAAAAGGGAGGGAAATCGTGGGGTCTCTGCTAGAAAGATGTGCCCTGGGGAGAAGAGAGCTTGTGCAAACACCCTGACTGCAAAATGTCCCACCAGGAATGGCATGAAGAACAAAAACCAAGCCATTTTTGGGATTCAGCTGCACTCAAACCCAGAGGTTCCAACTCCAGATCTTGGGTGTGGGATCAGGGATCCTGCCTGTTCCAGCTCCCTCAGCCCAGGGCTCAGGCAGGCCCTGGAGGAGCTGATGGGTTCATTGCTGCCTTGGACCCAAAGAACACTGCTGCAATAAGGAGAAAGAAAGGAAAACCAAAATACTTCAAAAGGGTAGAGAGTCACCAAAAGGCTTTTAGGATTTTAAAACTCTCCTGGGGTTGTAAAGTGAGTTTGGAGGTCTCTGTGATCCAGGTGGGAAGGGAGGGTTGCTGAGCTGGTCCCCCAGGCAGATCCCAGCTCCCCAGGTGCTTGTGGTGAAGCAAATCCTGCAGGGTCCCTTTGGCAGGGGGGACACTGATCCACACATTCCCAAATCCTCCACTTCAAACCTTCCCTTGCACCCTGCTCAGAAACCTCCATTTCATGTTTTTGGGGGATATTTCAAAAGCTTAACAAAAATCCTACTCTTCAGTGTCATCCAGCCAAGAGCCCCACACCCCCACAGACCACACTGCAAGCCAAGGAAAGCTCTCCTGCCCCAACCCTTGCTGACCAGGGACTGTGACCTCAACAAAACCTCTTCCCAAGCTCCACCCTGACCTGGGGATCAGGGAGCTGAGGAGCTTCTCCTTTCATTCCACACCAGGTCTCAGGTGGGACCTTGGGTGGTCTCATCGCAGAAAAGATGCAACGGGAGAGAAGAAGAGTCAAAACCTTGTGCTCTGAAAAGTGCTCTGCAGCATCCAAGAATTTTTGGAGAGTCCTTGGTGTTGTGTGACACCAGAAGACCCTGATGAAGGAGGAACACAGTGGCCTTCTGCCCCTGGAAAGGAATGAGGGGGATTCTCCAGATATCCAGAGGAAAGAGAAGTTTTTTCCTTCTATCCTGACAGCGCTTGGGTTTTTCTGCTCAGTGCAAGTCTTGGAAGTACCAACTTCCAATTAATTCCACAAGTATGGTTATTATGATTAATTCTGTTTTCTCCAGGAGCTGCAGCAGGGCCTGGACACGTGACAGACTCTGACACCAATCCAAGCCCTGATCTCAGGGCTGCCCGAGGGAGCCCCAGGAGCACCTGCTGGGAGCGGGGTTAGGCTTTGGTCGGGTTAGAGCCATCAGATAGGCTGGGCTGGATTTAGGGTTCGACCCTCTAAAGGCCCTCGAGTCCAACCCTTCTGGGATGAGCAGGGGCACCTTCAGCTTGTTCAGAGCCATGTCCAACCTGACCGTGAATGTTTCCAGGGATGGGGCATCCACAGCTTCTCTGGGCAACCTGTGCCGGCATTTTAGAGGAGAAGCATCCCACTGTTAAAAACCTGGGAGGAATCAATCACTGCTGGGGGGTTTCACCCTCAACTTTTCAGTTCTGCTGCCTGTTGGACTCCAGGAACTGCCATCTCCATGCTGGATCCACACCACAAATTTCCAAACAGCTCCCTACTCAGACCGAGCATCTGCGAAGCCTCTAGGGACAAAAAACACCCCACAGACATGGCCAGGTCCTTACAAAATCCCAGTTTGGGATGGATTTTCTCCCAGCTGTCACTCCTGGAGGTGGGCAGGCCCTCGGGGCAGCCCTCCGGCCTCCCAGTCAGCAGGCACACCGCACACACCGTCTGGGAATTGCTCAGGTTGGTTTGGTTTTTTTTTGCTAAGTTTTTATTTTAATTCAAGGACTTTGCTTCATACAAAATGGAATTGTAGAAACAACTGCAGAATTCAAAGTTTGGCTGATAAATATTACTCAGGCAGCAAACTAGGCAATCACAGAACCTTTTTTTTTTCTCAATTTTTTTTCCCCCTTATTTTTTTTTTGGGTAAAGTTCCGCTTGTGTTGCATGGTTGGAACTTTGATCATTTTTCACACTGTTTTTTTAAATATAAAGTTTTGCAACAAACCCCCAAATTTATATCAAATATAATTAAAAATTAACAACTGATGAATACATTGTATCAAAAAAGTACGAAGATAAACATTTTCCATGCACATACTTTTTATAGATATGTATATATGTATATATATTACATGCAAACATTACTTATTCAAAGTACAGCCACTACGAGACTGGTTCTGGATGCAGAAAACTGATTGGTGCAATTCAAGTTTGGCAACTCACTATGAGGACTCTTGGAAAGATGGAGAGACAGCAGAGAGGCTGTAAAAAAACGTCGGGAAGGGGTTATGGATAATCGTGGTCTGTCACTGTCATCGACCCCTACGAGGCGGGTGGAGGATTTGGACAACTTGAGATTCTTCTTTGTGTTCTGCCTAAAAATTGGGGGGGACCCAAGGCTGTGTTAGTGCAGGGCTGGGGCGTTGGGGAAGGAAAATGGGCGAGGAAAGGGGGGGAAAGACAGAATTATTCTGTACAGAAAGACATCTCTGTTGCTTTCCAGTGTGGGTACAGTGTTTGCATGCATGGGCAGAGAGATGGTGGTGTCCCTTCCCCTCGATTTCCTGCGGTAAAATAGGAACGTTCCCTTGGAAAATTTCAAATACAGTGTTTGTGCCTTCATTTCAGGAAAATGTATAAAACATTTGGTCACAATCGTGCTGAAGCCTGAAACAGGAAAATCCAGCAGCTAAAGCTACAGATGGATGAAGGTCTTTGAGAGGTGGTGGGGTGGGTGTGTGTCCGGACGTGTCATCTGGTTGCATAGCCCTCCGTTTGGGAATGCCAGGAATGCCAGCCGTGACCTCTGGCTACCACACTGCCTTTATTCCGAGTGCACACGAGTACAGAGACAGAGATACAGACAGGAGTTATCCTTTAGCAGAATCCAGGGATGAGATCGGCCAGAGATTGCTACTGAACAGAACGAAATTAAAACAAAACACCGGAGGGAACAAAACCGGGTTGAGTTTCCTCAAGGGAAGAGCTACAGGAGATGTGAAGAACCACCCTAGAGCAGACTGCTCCTGCCTGAGGCTGACAGACTTTGCTGAGAGCACGAGACCTCCTGAGCGTTTTGGTGGCATCTGACCCCCCTCCAAGCACCCCAGGGACAGAACAGATCACCAGGGCCGGCGGGGTTTCCACCCATCCCACGCGACGGCTGCGCCTGGAGGAGTTCCACAGGTCTGGGGCTTGGTAGATCCTCTGAAAAAATTCACCTCTCCAACCCTATCCTCCTTCCTAGAGGCGTTTTTAGGGATGTGCCCAGCACCTCCCACCCTTCTTCCTTTCAGATTTTAACCTCTCCACGTCCTCTGGCTGCCCTGCGCCCCGAACCAGCCCTGCAAGGGCTCAGCAGAGCCCTGGGCACGAGGTCCTGGCCGAGCTCTGCCCCCAGCCTCCCTCCCCGCCAGCACAGCAGGTTTGCCCCTTTCCCCAGCTCACAGTGCAGGAATCCACACGGGCACAAAAGAAAGAAACCAGCCAACACAAGAGTCATTGCAAGAACGCAGAAATCTCATCCCTGAGAATCAGAGTTAGAGGTTTGGATTATTATATGTATTATTATCATCATCTCTCTCTCTTTTTTTTTAACCTTCTCTTATCAGGCAATAAAAACAACTCACTCCAACTGCCTTCCACACCAGTGATGCACGGCGAGAGCTCTCTCAGCTGGCCTGTGGGAGATGCTGCTTCTCCTGCAGGAGCATCCCTGCAGCTGCTGCCCTTTCCCACCTGCATTTCCTCCACTGGGCAATGAGACAAGGCTGGCTTTATTTGCTGCAATCACTCCCCTCCCACCCATAAAAGTATATCTATATATATATATTTATATAGTCTAAAAAAAACCCCTAAAAATAAAAAGGAAAAGGCCAACAAAACCCAAACCAACCCCAAAGCACGTTTGCCTTCCCCACTGGAAGTTACCAGCCTGGGGCTCAGTGTCTGGGGCGTGGTGGCCCCAGGGCCCCTCCGAGGCTCCCGCCCCCTCTGCCCTCCCCACGCTCGCCCAAGCTCTGATGCCTCGAAGCAAGAGGTTGCATCGTCACTGTGAAAGATTTCAAAGGTTAGGCACTTAGTAGTGAACAACTGGAGCATTCGGTAGAAACGGTGGGACCTGGAATGACAATTGGACTAATTCTCTACAGAAAGAGGAATTTTTTTTCTTTTTTTTTTCTTTTCTTTTTTTACTGTACAATTTACAAAAATGCACACAATGAAAAGTTAAAGTTCTATCTAATAGCTTGATATAAAACCAATAACATTTCTTCTTCTCACCCCTACGCGGTTTTTTTCCTCTTTTTGTTTGGGTTGTGGGGGTTTTTTGTGGACTTTTTTTTTAAGTTGTTTTTTGCTAAATCAAGCTTATATTGTAAACAAGACAAAACAGTGAGGGCGTGTTGCAGTCAACAGGAGAGAGGGATGGATTGAAAAGTCTCAGCAGCAAGGAAACAGTCCTTACAAAGGAGCTCTCTTGTGGCTTTACCGTGTGTCAGTGTGAAGGACCCGATGTGGTGAGTGACATTAGAGACCCCCAGGGCAGCGGTGTCACAGCAGGGTCAGCTCGGAGGGGGTGGCACCAGCTCTGCCCTAAAGGATTGCAGTGGCTGAACATCAAGTCCCAAAGGACTGTCCTTTGTTCTGGGCTGTGTTTCTGCTCTCCCAGTTTCTTGGGTGCATCTCTTCCTTCTCAGCGCTCAACGAGACAAAGCGCGGGGGGCGCGCGCTGTTCGCGCGAGTCCCTTTGCGACCCCCGGCTCCCGCCCTGGCAGGGGGGAATTGTGATGGTAAATTAATTAAGAAATAGCCCAACAAAACTGCGCCCATCTCGAGAAGGACCCACAGTTCTGCTTTTCCACCGTGGAAGGTGAGGATCGCTCTTCTCCCGGCTCCTCGCGCTCGTGGCCGGGTTGGCGCCTGGTGCGTGTCTCGGGACTAGACAAGGCAGTGGGGAGGGGGCAGAGAGGGATGTGCTCCTCCCGCTGCCCTCCCCAGAAGGAGGGAGCCTTCTTCCTCCATCTGTCTAGTGCAAAAAAAAAAAACCCAAATCAAAAAGGAAAAAACTAAAGAACAACAGAGGAGAGAGAGGCTGCAGGGGCATCTCCGGCCCCAGGCGCTGAGCAGTTCTCGGGGCTGCCCCGCCAGCCGCCTCTGGCCCCGGGCCCCCCGTGGGAGCTCCCAGCCCTCCAGATGATAAAACTCATCCTTATTAAGCACGCACACCTCGCAGGGTTCCGCCGAGCCGCTAGCACCAGTCATCCTCATCGGCTTCGTGGTAGTAACTGCGTCCTCTGGCGCCGGGGCCCGTGTTGAGCCCCAGCGTGTAGTGGTACCCGTTGGGCACGCGGCGGATTTGGTGCGACTGCGAGGTCAGGGAGGAGACGTAGGAAGTCCTTGAGGAGCGGCCCGAGTTGGTGGCCACGGCCTCCTCGAAGGTGAGCGTGTCCTCGGGCGCGGCGCGCTGCGGGCTGTCGGCGGCGTCGCGGTGGCCCAGGTAGGGGTCGGAGCCGATGCGGGCCACGGCGGGTGGGGGCGGCTGCTGCTCCCCCCGCAGCAGCGCGTTGTGCTCGGACAGCCCGCGGCTCAAGCGGCCCGGGGAGAACGTGGGGGTTTGGAAAGTGGTGAAGTGCACGGGCGAGGAGTTAGCGGTCTTGTAAGTGATGCTGGGGCGTGGGGTCAGTGGAGTCTGTGGGAGCTGCCTCCGACCCCGGCAGGGGGTACTAGCACCAGATGTTGACAGCAAGGGGCTCCCATTAACTGAACCACTGCCCTACATCAAAATTGGAACAGAGCAAATCAAAAAATAAAAAAAGGGAAACACCGGACAAACACAAAGGCAGGCAGGTATCAAACAGAAGGAGAAGCAACAGAAGGCGGAGACGAGTCACAAGAGGAAAGAAAAGCAAAAAAAGAGAGAGTTTAGACAAGCACAGTCGGGAGGGAGGATCTCAAGAGGTAATTCAACACGAGATGTGAAGAGCTGGAGAGTTCAAGTCTGAGAGCAGTAGGAACAGAGAGGGGCAGAGCATCGGTAGGACGCAAACTGGCACCAACAGAGGGGACACTGCCCAGGGGAGGCACCCACAGCATACAGGGCTCGACATGCGCCTTACCTGGCCTGGGAGCAGCTCAAAAACCTGAGTTATTGGGGGGTTTTACAAATTATTGTAGTTTTTTACAGCTTAACTTTGGGGTGGTTTGTGCAAAACTTCACCCCACAGCTGTGAGTGCTGGGTTTGTGGGAGGTTTCCCTGCCCAGAGAAGGGGGTTGGAACGAGAGGAGCTTTAAGGTCCCCTCCAAATCAAACCATTTTAGGATTCCATGAATCTATTTCTGTTGCCAGAACTGCGTTATGGGTTGTTATTATTAATACAGATTCCACATGGAAGGGGGATCTGGGTGACTGTTTTGTGCAGATTGGGATTGAAATGCCTTTGGATTAAATAGCCAATTTCTGAAAAAATAACAACCAAAAGTTTTTTGGACAGGCTTTAACAAGTCCCTTTAACAGAAATGCATCCACATTGTCGTCTTTAATATTACACACTTGATTTTGGAGTGGTAGAAGAGTCTGGCAGGTTCCTAGGTTGCTAATAATGCCTTGTGAGAGTGAACTAAGCTGCAGTAATTTACACAAATGCCACGAGTGAGAGGAAAGGGCCCCTGTCTTCCCATTTCTGTTTACATTCTCCCAAGGCAGGACATGAGTGCATTGGACAATCCCTCAGCCTTTCCCAACCTAACATTTTGAAACCAGACCTTTAATTTTTAAAGAGCACTTTTTCTTTCCTATCAACCCATCGGGCTTGTCAGGCTGTCAGTCACTGATGGTTCTGCCTCTCCCAGGGACCAACAATAATCCAGCATCCAGGGAAGCTGCCCACCTTCTCCCAAGGGCCTGAGCACCCCACAATTACAAAAGAAAAGAGAACTAAATTTTAGCCTGCAGAAAAGGAGGCTCAGGGAGGACCCTCTTGGTTTCTACAACTCCCTGACAGAGGCATGGAGTCAGGTAGGGGTCGGGCTGTGCTCCCACATAACAGGAAATAGGACAAGAGAAAACAGCCTCAGGCTGGGCCAGGGGAGGTTCAGGCTGGACATCAGGAGGAATTTCTTCCTGAAAAGCGTGGTCAGGCATTGGAAGGGGCTGCCCACGGACGTTTGGAGTCCCCACCCCTGGAGGTGTCCAAGGAAGGCCTGGACATGGCACTGAGTGCTGTGGGCAGTGACAAGGTGGGATTGGGCACAGCTTGGACTTGGAGGATTTTTCCAACCTTGATCTGAGGCCCCAAACAGGACCTTAATGCTTTATCTGCAACTGCCTGACCCTCCTTCCTCTTTCCACCTGCTCTAACACGGAAAAGGTGCACAAATGCCTGGCAGACCTCAGGGCCGTTTCCCCACCCTGCCTGTCCTCACCTGTCTGTGTGGGCCGTGCTCGGGGCCCCCGTTGGGGGAGGTGGGCCTGCTCTGGTCAGCAGATTTGGGCTGGGCACGGTCCCGGCTGCCGTAGCGGTCGCAGGAGTAGAAGCGCTGCTTTTCGGAGGAGGAGGAGGAGTGCTGCTTCCTCTCCTGGGAGCGGCCACGCTCGTGCTTCTTGTCCTTGGAAGAAGACTCTCCGGACTGGGCAACTGAAAGGGGAACGTCGGGTAAGGGGTCACCAGCGTGTGTGGGGTGGGGAGGTCCTTCCACGCAGGCAGGACCCCAAACCCCACCTGAACAGAGAGAGACAGGGGAGATCCAGGGATATACATCTCCTGCCTGACCTCCCAGGGACAAATCCTCCTTGGCAAAGCACTCACCAGCTTGTCCATCCGCCAAGTGATGGGCGGCCCTATCCAGGGACTTCTGCTTCTTCTCTTTCCGCCGGTGGCAGCGGTGGTGGTGGTGGTGGTGGCCCTGCTCCGGAGGCATCCGCTCCAGGGAGTACTCGTAGAGGTGCATGGCGTGAGGGCGCTGCGGGGCCAGCGTGGAGACCGAGCGCTTCATGGGGCTCGTGTCCGGGATGGGCTGCGGGGAACAGGCAGGGACACGCAGCGGGGTGAGGGGAGGCGCCGCGCCCCGCTCGGCCGCCTGCGTCCCGGCATGGAGGGGTTAAACAGCGAGAGAGAGGGGCAAGGACGGGGAGGAGAGAAAATGGTTTATTGGAGACAACAGGAACGGGCGGGAGGATTTGTGGGATGTGGACTGAGAGGGAAATTTGGGGAGTGAATGTGAGCTCCGAGTGCCAGTCCACAGGGCCGAGGGAGCAGAGGCAGCACTGACAGCACACCCAGCGCGGAGCTCAGCAGGGACACGGGGCAGAGCAGCAGCCAAGCGCCTCACAAGGGGAATCCTCCAACACCCACAGCTGCTCCAGGGCCTGCATCCCAAAGCAGCTCCAAAGAGGAAAGCAGGTAGCATTGCTGAGCACCACAGGGAGGGGGGAAAAAAATCAGGAATCAGGGCAAGGTACAGGCCAAGCATCCAGGAAATTCCTTCCATCTCCCTGCAGTGAACACCACTCTCATCATTTAAACCTCTCTTGTCCCAGCATCGCTCCCTGTAGCCCTTTGTCTGGGGCAAGGATAGTGTGTACATCCTGCAACCCCACCAGGACATCTCCAGAAAGGAATACCTGGGTTTGCTATTGCTGTTTTTAAAAGTTTGTGTCCAAACATCTGGGCACTGAGAGCTGTAACAGCATTGCTGGACCCCCTCCCAGTGCCAGCTCCAGACCCTGCTCTGACAGCTCCAGACCCTGCTCCCTTCCCTTCAGGTACAAAGCCTTACAAAGGCTCTGCAGAACCCCAGACAAGTGTCCTGCAGGACAGCTCCCCTCACAGCCTCTGCCTTCCCTCTGCCCAGGGATGAAGCTCAGAAAACAGGGACAGTTCCCACATTTCCTCCTCTGCTGGCCTCTGGCCGGGTCTGTGTGCAGACACCACCTCATCCATCCTCTGATGCTTCTCAGGTTCTGTCACTGCATCCGAGCTGTGTGCCAGAGCAGAGACCTCAGAGCACAGCGCTCCAGCTCACAGTAAAATTCAGGATGTTCCCAGTCCCTCAGCCTTACCCTTGTTTGAATTCTCAATCCAATAAGTGCCTCCAAGAACAGCTCTCACAGAACATTTACTCTGCTCACTGTAACCTTTCCTAAGAGCTCTGTATTATTTTTCCTGTCTGCTCTTTTTTTGTTTGCTTATCCCAAAATCCACATCTCTGCTTCCCTGTGATATTTACCCAAGGCAAAGCCAATTGTTTCACAGCTCTCCTCATTATTTTGAGTGGAAAAACCACTCTCCCTCCCCCTGAGGGCAGATTATCCTGGGTGTAAAGGCACGATCTGGGCAGCTTCCCACATTTTGGTGCTTCCCACTGAAGGCATTTAGGATCCTGGTGCTGGAAGGTTTATCAGAGGCACAGGGCTGGGATGAGGGAGCCCAGCACAGCCTGCAGTGTGGCCCTGGAAGCACCAATTCCGTCAGCAGGATCACGCTGGGCTGGTTTTGTGTCCCCTCTTGTGGCCCTCATTTGTGTGGGTAAGAAATTATCCTCAGGAGCTTGGTACCTGTCCTTGTTTAGTGCTGAACCTGCAGCTAAGGGAAGGTGGGGGGCTGTAAACTGGACAGTCTGATGGGCAAAAAATAGGGGAAGTGAAAGTATTCCCCACTCAAAACACGTCTAGATTTTCAAAATCCACACAGGGGCTACCAGGAAGAAAACAACAGAAAAACTCAACCCCTCCCCCGCAAAAAAATCCCCCAAAAAACCCACCAAAAAACTCACCAAAAAAACCCTAACAAAACCCACAAAATTAAAAAAAACCCAAACAACACAAAGCAAAAAACCTCAAACAAAACAAAACAAAACAAAAAAAGAAAAGAAAAAAAAACCCAAAAAAACCCAAAAAACCCCCATCAACCCAAAACCAGATAGATTGACAAGAAATGAACATTTCTTTTTGGGCTTTGGTCCTGCTTCTATGCTTATTCCAGGGACAGAAGTCCCACTGACACGAATCAGTGGCAAAGCAATCAATCCCTTTTCCAGAAATCCTGGCAATGCTCTTGCTTTGGGAGGAACAGGCTCCCAAAAAGCCTCGGGAGACTGCATGCACCCCGCAGGGAGCTCCTAATTGCTTCTTCATTAACAACCCGACTGTTTTCCCTGCCTAAATTCCTGAGCAACGAAGCATGAAAATAAACAAATAATAATAAAAAAAACCAGGCAAACCACCCACCCAGCCCCTGCTACCAGAGCGAGCATCGTGCAGCCGTGGATCGAGGGAAAAGTGGGAAGAGAGAGAGCGGCTGCGCCGGCGCGACTCCAGATGAGAGGGGAGAAAAGTCAAGGGTTAAAGGAAGGTTAATTAATTCTTAAGGTGAATTTAATAGGATACAATTTAGTGCGAACTACATACTGCCAGGTAACTCCCAGGTGACCGTGCTTTGCTCCTCTGCAAACAATTCGGACAAGGTGAGGGACATTATTGGAAGCAGCCCCACAGTACAGCCAGTGTCAGACATCAGACGTGCAGCAGACACGATGACCACCAGGGAGGGAGGGGATGAGGGCAGGACAGCAGAGAGGGAGGGTGGAAACACAGGAAGAGGGTGGTTTTAAATAAGTGGAACATAAAAACAGAGAGGCAAACAGAAAGGGAGGCGTCCAGGAACAGAAAGCATTGCAAATAAGAGTTAGAAAGAACTCAAAGTTTGGGGAGGGGCAGAGCAGCACGTGAGAGGGAGGGTGGGGGGCATGGAGGGGGAGACACACACAGAAAGGACATCAGTTATTCACCCAAGCTACAACCACTGAGCATTGTATCATTTAATGAGGTTAGATCTGAGATTGCGGGCCTGATTCACAAGCAGGCGTGGCTCGAGGGACAGTGACACCCTGGGGACACAAGCCCTGCTGGTGACAGTCAGGGACACTCCTGCAAATACCTGACTGCCATGGAGAGGAGATTCCCAGGGGAAGGCTCTGCCAGCTGCACTGCCAAGGAAGGGAAGAGGCTACCTGTGGTCTAGGCTAAAGGACAGTTTCTGGGAAGGGGAAAGGCTTTGCTTTGTGGGCTGTTGCTTTTATTAAGCACAGGGAGGAGTGCTGATAATTCAGAGAATCCCAGGCTCACACACAGGCTGCAGTTTCTGGAGCCAGGTGGGAGATCCTCTGGCTGGAGAGGGGCAGCTCCAGCACTTTGACACAACAATTCCATCTGTTGGAGCTGTTGCTGTGAGTGCACAACACAGGGTTTCACTCTGGGGAGCAGCAGACCCTTCACACTCTGCTCCCCACAGAGAGCCACAGAAACAGAGCCCAAGGCCAGGCTGCTCCCTCCTGGCTGTGAATCAGGCCCTGGGAATGAGGCAGCACACGAGTGGTGAGATGTTGTGACACAGGAGGCAGGATGGTGGCTGGGCAGTACCAGGGACAAACAGCAGAGAATGCGTGAAATGGTCAAAAATGATCAGTGACATCCTACACACTAAGGAGCGCCCACAAGTTGATGTGAAAGTCAACTCTAGTGAGGTTTCTTTTACAAATGAGTTAAATCAACAAGGGAAATCCTCAACATCAAATGACTGGCCAAGGTCACAGTACAGGAAAAAACAGGGAGCACACTCAGTGTCCCAGTGCAGCTTCCAGGCACAGCTCCCTGGTGCCTGCTGCACCCACCTAAGTGTGTCACAGCACATCTCCAGCTTTTTGTAAGGACAGGGCACAGGGACATGGCTTGGCTGGCTGGATAGACAACACACAACTCCTGGGAAATGTGCCTTCCAGGAATACAGTCCGCAAATGGCCTTGTCCCCAAATAGGGACACGCTTGGGTGGCCCAGCCAGAGGGATCATCCTGGGCTGCTTTTTGCTGCAAACAGGGAGGAGCAGAACTGGGGACAGTGCTGTGACTGCACAGGACAGCTGCCACCCCTGCAGGGAACCCTGGTCACACCCTGCAGGGAACACCTGGACAGACCCTGCAGGGGACACCTGGACAGACCCTGCAGGGGACACCTGGACAGACCCTGCAGGGGACACCTGGACAGACCCTGCAGGGGACCCCAGCCATCCCAGCACAACGCCTGGATTCCTGTCTCCACATCTTTTAAAACCAATATTCCCAAGCCAATTCCAACCCCTGACAATCAGAGTGAAGATACTGAGATCTTGGCCCTCTCGGTGTCCCACGGCCCAGTCCCCATCTCTCACCTGGGTTTCTGCAGCCAGGCGTGGCATGGAGGCCGCCCGGCCCTGGCTCTCCAGGCCTGGCTGGGGCTCTCCGTTGGCAACTGTGGGGCTGATCTCCTTCATTTCTACCACCTGATCAAAACATGGAATGGTTTCAGTAGCAAGAACAGGAGCATCAGCTTTGAAGCCACCATCAGCTTCCTGAAGCTTGATTAGACTGGGAAGAGATGCTGGTGTGGGAAAGAGCAACTGAAGAGCTGTGGAGTGCTGAGGTTACTCTGTCCTCAGCAAGGACATCCCATAACCAGTGGGATGAGTTCTTCTACCAGCCAGGAGCTCCAGCTGTGACCTGGGAAACCCCTCAGGTCATCCTGACTGGAAACCCCTCACCTGAGCTGGGATCATTGGGAAATGGGAAGAGAAAGCCTCAGGTAACCTATGGCAGCAAGGCAGAATTCCAGGAAAAGCCTGTCTAGATCAGGCTGTGGGAGCTGCCAGGTTTGGGGGTTCTCCACAATGCTCAAGCAAACAAGAGACAGAACAATGCTTGCCTCAAGGGACAAATCTCCTGCTCATGGAGGACCCCCTGTCTTCACCTGTTTTTTTCTAAACACTTTCTAAAACTTCTGAAATTCCACCACGGCTTTAAAATCTCTTGTACCTCACCCTGTCTTCACCTGTTTTTTCTAAGTGTTTTCTAAAATTGCCCAAATTCTACCACAGTTCTAAAATTTCCTGCATCTCATCCCATCTTCACCGGGTTTTTCTAAGCATTTTCTTAAATTCCTGGAGTTCTACCACACCTCTAAAACCTCCTGCATCTCACCCTGTCTTCACCTGCTATTTTGAAACATTTTCCTAAATTTCTCAGGTCCTCCCCCAGCTCCAAAATCTGCACCTCCCCCTTCCCACCTGCCCCCCATCTGCTCACCCTCTCGATGGGGATCTCCTCGGAGTGGCCTCGCTCAAAAGCTGGGCTCCTGGTTTCATAGAACACGTCCTGGGTGCGCTGGGTCCCCCAGGAACTGGACTCTTTGATCCCTCCCTCTGGGGGTGGCCTGTCGAAGGAAGAGAGGGAAAAAGAGTCATTCTTTTGCAAAGAGATTTTGCAGAATTTAGCAAACCAACTCAAACACCCTTTGGGGTTTCATGTATGAAAATCAGCTGCAGGATGGGCACAGTGCCTGGTGAAGCTCTAAGGTCCCCTGGGTTCTTCCCCTGTAAGAGCCTGAAGGTCCCATGAGAACAAGGAAATCAAACCAACCATGACTTTTTTTCAGTAATTAAGGAAAACAAGTTCTGCCACTTAATTCCTGATGGACAATGAAGAATTTGAGAATTCAGGCTGATTTTGTGTGCAGGACCAGCTGGACACTGGTCAAACCCTTCAACCATGCTGAAATCCCTTCAGCAGCTGTTGAGTCTGGTGTTGGTTTCCCCATCAGGATTATTTGGGATGTTTAAACCTCAGCTATCTGTCACTAAAAATCCATAGTGCTCATGATCCAGAGGAAAATCAACTGCAGCAGGAAATGGAGAATTGATTAGGGATGACTGTCACTAGGACTGTCTGGAAAGCTCTCTGTGAAGGGATAATTTCCCAAAGAGACAAACTGTGTTGTGTCAAGCACTTGCTGTTGCCCAGTGCCACAAGCTCAAGCATGAATTTATTCCCAAGGATCTTTGGCCTCCCAAAACCTCACTGCTGGGATGGTAAGTGGGGTTTGATTGGTTGTTTTGCAACGGTCCCAAATTCCCATGAGCAAACTCACACTGGGAAGCTCTCCAGTGAGGATTCATGAAGGAAACACCGAGATCCCAATGCCACCAGCATGGGGATAAACACAGTGAGAGCAGAGCCACCAGCAGGAATTGTCCCAGCCATGGTGAGAAAGGGCTGCTGGCCTTTGTCTTGGGTTGCAGTGCAAGATGTAACCAGCAGTGTGTGTTCTATTTGCCATCTATTGACACCGTTTGGGGACGTGTTTTTCTTTATCTCATCCATGACCCATCCCTCATAGCTCTGGGGGGGAGGGGTGGGTGTGTTCTGTTAATGGCCAGCTGTTCAAACCAGCTGTGGCAGCATTCTTTATCCCTTCCAGGACCCATCCTCCCTCCAGGGGATCTCTGCTGTCCATGGGCCATCCAGGCTCACTGCAGGGCTGATCCAATTCCATCATCCATGGGAGATGCTGCACCCAGGGGAGGAGCCCAGCATTCCCACCTGGATAAACCCTGGGATTCAGAACAGCAGTGTGGGAATACACAAGGCAGAGAGTCAAATACACCAGCACAGCCTGGGTGCACTGCATTCCCAGAGGAAAACTGAGCAAAACTTCTCACCACCATTGGACCTTCAGAGGAAACTACACCATCCTACAGGATCATCTCTGCTCCAACAGAACCACATCCATCATTCCAGGAGGACTGAACTGGACTGCTACCAACACTCTGACCAACAGGGTGTCAGGCTGTGCTCTGACCCTGTCAGTGTTTTCTTTTTTTGTTTGTTTGCTTTTTTGTACTACTACATTTTAATTTTTAATATTTCTACTAAAGAACTGTTATTCCTGTTATCCCATAATAATATCCTGTTATATCCTATTATCTTTGCCTGAAAGCCCCTTAATTTCAAAATTATAACAATTCAGAGGGGGCGGTTCACATTCTCCATTCCAAGGGAAGCTCCAGCTTTCTCTGGCAGACACCTTGGTCTTTCCAAACCAAGAGAGCTTTGGTGTCACCAGAGCCACTGGAGCAGCAGTGGTGGGTGGGGTGTCCCCCAAGGTGTGGGGCTCTGGCGGGGTCAGGGGTGGGGTTCCCCCCAAGGTGTGGGGCTCTGGAGGGTCAGGGGTGGGTGAGGTGTCCCCCAAGGTGTGGGGCTCTGGAGGGTCAGGGGTGGTTGGGGTGTCCCCCAAGGTGTGGGGCTCTGGAGGGTCAGGGGTGGGTGGGGTGTCCCCCAAGGTGTGGGGCTCTGGAGGGTCAGGGGTACTCACAGGGCTCCCCCGTTGTTGAGCGAGGCCGAGCTCTTCTGGCGCAGGAAGGCCTTGGCGTTGCTGAAGGTCGCAGGCTGTGTCTGCTCCAGGGTGGCCTTCAGGGGGTGGAAGAGGGACACTGGCCCGGGCTGCCAAGCACAAGGGAAGGTTGTCAGAGCTGGGATGGGCTGCAGGGCTTTTCCTACTCCACAAAAACTCCACTTGTCCCCCCTGGGACAGCAGAAAGGCCACCCCAGGCTGTGCACAGCTCAGAGACGCTCTGAGGGACACCTGGTACAAGTCAAGTCCTGCTGCAATCCCCTTTTCTCTGAATGCTCTCCCAAGTCCTGCTGCAATCCCCCTTTTCTCTGAATGCTCTCCCAAGTCCTGCTGCAATCCCCCTTCCCTCCAAATGCTCTCCCAGTCACCATTCTTTTGTCCAGGGACTAAAAGAAGGGGATTCCCCCATGGATGTGGCCAGAGGGGCTGTGCAATTCCAATGGCTCTGGATGGATCTGTTGTAGCCACCCACATGTGGGACAGATTTCCATTCTGTGTTGGAGATCAGCTGGATGCTCATCCTAAAAACAACAGCTGTTTGTTCTGCTGGAAAGAGTTGGGCTTTCAATGCCACTTGTGTGAAAATACTTTCTAGAATTTGCAAAAAACTTCAAACCTATTAGAGCCAAAATGACTTTGAATAATTCCCATTTTCAAAAATACCTTAAGCCTTCTATAGTCAAACTATCAGCAGCTTTCAATAATCCTTTAGTGTCCCAAGGAAATCTTTTGGTGTTCCCCACACCCTAGGTCATTTTTAAACACAGCATTTAGACTTTCCAAGATCAGTTGTCATTTTTTTGGAAAAGATCTTTCTTTACTGGAAAAGGCAACTATAATGATTTTTTAAAAATATTTTTTGAGAGAGACTTGCAGGAGAGATTTCCATTTTTGAGCCAGCATTTTTAAACCCTGTTTGGAGGAGCAGCCAGACCTTCTGGATGAATCCTTCTGGTGATTCTTGTTACAGCTGCCCTAGAGGAAGGATGGAAAGACCCCTTTTGTACCTGGCACAAGCCCCCGGGGGGCTGGACTTGCTCCCTGCTGTTCTTATTCTGCTTGTAGAAGTCAAATATCATCAGGGCTGCGTAGACCTTCCCCACAGTCATTTCATCAGCTGCCAGAACATGGGAAAACCACAGCAGAGACATTCCAAGGATGAGGAGAAGACAGGAATGAGGAATAACAGCAAATGGGTGTGAAAAACAGGGAGAGGAAGAAAGCAACATGAGAATAATGAGGCAAAACGGACACAGAAAAGTAGGGGAAAGAAAAAAAAAAAAGAAAAGAAAAGAAAAGGTTACAACAGATTCTTCAACTCTTTGCCTGTTGCTGCCTTGCCTTTTGGAGCTCTCTCTGGCAAACACAGGGATTGTGAAGGAAAAACCAGGCAGGAAAACTCAGTGGCATCGTCAGCATTGCTGAGAGAATTCCTAAATTCATCCCAGACCCACAGTCAGCCTTCCTCCTGCTTCTCTGAACTACAATAAATGGGGTATAATGGGCTAATGTACATTTAAGGAATAGTTCATTTTTCCAGGTGGATTTTTTCACTCTCAGAGCCATGGGGCAGCCCTTCCCTGCCCAGCACTGGAGCACTCACCATGGAAAAAAGAACTGGAGCAGCAGATATATCAGAATCAGGAGGGGAGGGAAAGACTTCAGCAGTCACTACCCACTGATTTGCACCTCCTCAGTTCCCTCATTTTTCCTAATTAAGAATGCTTTAATTACTCTACACTGCTTCTCAATCAGGAATCCAGAGCTAATCAAGATTACAGCAAACTTCCCATTTTCTCAGCACTTTTACCCAGGACATCACCAAAGGCCTTTAACCTCACATCTGATTCTCTCAGCCCTCAGCAAGCTTTAACTTTTCTTCCCCCCATTTTTCTGGAGCTCAGATTGCAGAAATTGCTCTCCCACCCTGCAAGGCACAGGCTGGAGGCTGACAGAGCTGGGGAAAAGCTCTGGAAGAGCCACAGGGCATTGGTCTCTTCTGGGCACTGTCTGGGATTTGGGTTTTTCTGTGCACAGGAAATCTCCTACAGCACAATACAGTCCATGCGTAGAGGTGAGCTCAGCGTCCCCAGTCCCTGTGTGACAGAGCCAGGGCAGCACAGAGGCTGCAGGGAGATCAGCTACCCTGGGTGTCCCTGCTGCACCCTCCAGGTGACCTGGGTGGGGCTTGGGGCAGAGCAGGCGAGGAGGGAAAAACCTAATCTGAGGTTGGAGAGAGCAGAGGAGGAGAGAAAAACCTAATCTAGGGTTGGACAGGGCAGATGAGAAGACAAAAACCTGATCTGGGGTTGGACAGAGCAGAGGAGGAGGGACAAACCTGATCTGGGGTTCCTGGGTGTCTGGGATGGACCCAGTGCTTGAAGCACTTACGTTTGTGAGGAGGCACCAGCAAATCCAGAGTCTTCTGGGACAGGTTGGGCCAGACCAGGGAGATCTCCTTCCTCAGCTCAGCATCGCACTGGTGCTGCTTCACACCGCCTGCAGCCAGGGGGAGAGGGAGAGGAGTGAGGCCCTGCCCTGGCAGCACATCCCACTGCTGGCATCCCCTCTTCCCATTCCTTGGGAAGGGTGAGCCAGCAGAGCCCTTCCCTGCCCAGGGAATCCATGAATTCTCCGTGACAGGAGTGCAGGAACTCAGCAGAACCATCCTTGCCTCGCCCTGGGGACCCTGAGCAGTGACCTGGGACCTAAATTTGAGCTCAGATTTATTCCATATAACTGCAGGCGCCTCTTCCTTTGGGGAGCACCCATGGAGGCAGCAGCACCTCCCAGGTGGGATGCAAAGGACCGGGATCACAAAATCCCACAATCACAGACTGGTTTGGGCTGGAAAAGACTTTAAAGATCCTCTAACTCACACTCCCCTGAGCAAGTCCTGATGGATTACAAACCCTCTGCCACCAACCCTTCTCGAAATCCCTGGCAATGACACCCGAGTCCAGAGCTCTGCCCCAGCAGCTGCACCCCAAGGCAGGGCAGAGCCAGAGCCAGCAGCTCTGTCCCAAGGGCCAAAGCCGGCCCTAAATGCACACAGCGAAAGTGATTAAAGCTGGGTGAGCCCCAGGCCAGCTCCCAGCTGAATTCCCCACACAGCAGGCAATTAAGGAGTTCATCTGAGTGACAGAGATTATTTTTCTAAGAGCAGAGTGAGGGGAGCAGGCTTCTAGGTACTCTGTTACACCGCGGTTTGAACTGCCACACGGGAACTCATTAGGGAGGTTTATTAAGGGCCTGTTAAGCGCACTAAAGACTCAATTAAATGCAGCACATGAAACCTAGTCAAAGAGAGCTCATAACAACAAAACAGGTCAGAACCTCACACCCCAGAGCAGAGCTAAACCACAGAAATAATCCGGGGTATCAGCTGGGCTCTCCTCTCTGGCTCCCTTCCAGTTTTCAAATGTGTGGGGGGAGCTTTCCCAGTTGAAAAAGGCTGACAGGTAACCAGAAACTGAAAATTAAACAAACTCTCATCATCTTTATCTAGGAGTTACTCCCGAAATAAGGTGCTGGCTCCTAAAGTCACAGGAAGTCCTAAAAGCATCTGCAGAAACGTGTGTCTGATCCTTGTCTTGATCCCACTCCTTTGGGGAGCCTCAGGCACCTCAACATTTTGTCTTCTTCCAGCAATGCCTCCCCAAAGCATCAAAGGCAAAGTTTAAGCAGCATAGGAGGGAGGAGCTGAACTCAGATGTTTGCACTGGCCTAAGACTCCATAGGAAAGCGCAACAGCCTAACCCTGCCTTGCCCCCTGCTCCTGAGGGCGTTGTTACCTCCTGTTAACTTTTAAATTAGGTGTAAGAGTGCTTAGGGCCGGCGTGCCTTGACTGTGACCGCAGCCAGGCTGATGAAATGGGGTAACGACCCAGAGAAAAGGCCTGTGCATTTTATTACACTGCAAAGTTTAATTGGGAGGCGAGCAAACGCCTGATTAACCACTTCAGTAATTACATTTTATCTCAAGGCGGAATGTGCTTCAGGGCCCTCGGCGTTCCTGCCTTGCTGCCAGCATGGAGCACCCACGGAGGAAGGGCTGGAATAGCTCAGAGGGGTCCAAGCTCTTTTCTGATTCCCAGCAAGCAGGACTGGCCTGGCCTCTCCTCCCAGTGATGGGCAAAGTTTCCCACATTTCATTGCCATCCCAAAGGCACAGGGATGCTCAGGACCCCTCTGTCTTCTCCCCCGTCCTTGTCCCCAAGCTCCCTTGTCTCAGGTCTTGGCATGGGAAGGCACTGGGGAGATCGGATTCCCACCTGGGACACAATTTCCACGGTTTTGGGAGGCCAGCAAGCCCAGATTTCACTGAACTCTGAGCTGGATGGGACCCACAAGGATTTAGTCAAACTGTTCAGTGGATGGCCAGGGGTCAGTCTGTGCCCTTGGCGTTCCTGGCACCTTGCTCTGGCCAACCAAGCGCATCTGGGGGTCAAGAGCTGGGCCTTGAGCCAATGTGCTCTCAAAACCTGTAATTTTCTCCTGGTTTTCTGGTGCTCAGATGGCAGAAAATGCTCTGCCATACTGCAAGGCACAGGCTGGAGGCTGACAAAGCTGGGGAAAAGCTCTGGAAGAGGCCAGGCAGGGCATTGGTCTCTTATTGCTGCTGTTTTGGGTTTTTTTCCACATAGAGGAAACCTGCACCATAATGAAATCCACACCTAGAGGAGAGTTCAGATTCCCTAATCCCTGTGGGACCATGCCACAGTCACAGGGGATTCCAAGGAGCTGAGCTGCCCTTGGTGTCTTTGCTGCATCCCCAGGTGACCCAGCCCCCCTCCCTCTCACCTGAGGCCAGTTTGATCTCCAGGGCCGTGCGGATCAGGGCCATCAGCGTGGAGGTGAAGTGCACGGTTAAATCCTCGGCAGAGATGGGCATGTTCATCCTCACCAGGCGCTGGGGACAGACAGGGCTGGCTGTGAGCAGGGGCCAGGAGTCCTCCCCCCACCCTCACCCGCCCCTCTCTGAACCCCCAAAATACCCAAAATACAAACAGGGAGGAACTTTTTGTGTGCTGAGCTGAAATTCTTCTGCACATGGATGTCAGCTCCTGTCCAGGAGCGGGTTTGGGGTGGAACTCCAGTGGTTTGAGGAGTGATTTGCCAGCATTGCACTGCAATCCTACAGGGTTCTCCCCAAAGGTGGGAGGCTCTCATCCCATTGCCTGGCTGTCTCCAGGGCTGTCTGCAGCATCCAGACATGTCATACCTGTCCCACCTGCCAAAGCAGCGTGCTGAGGAGATAAAAACCATAAATCCACCTCCTCCACCCTTTCCTACACCAGCTGGCCTCACTAAATCCTTCACCTAAATCCTAAAACAGGACAAAAAAAGGGGCCTGGTACTGCTGACTGAAGTAAGATGATGGAAGGTTTGCATCTGCCACCCGAGGCTGCAGCTCCATCCCGAGCGTGGCCGTGCCTCTCCAGCTGTCCTTGCTGGGGGCAGGGTGTGAGGAAGGCACCTGCAGTGACAATGACAGTGTGAGGGCTTTGTGCAGGAGCCGTGCCATCCCTGGAGGGGGCTGGGATGATGTAATTTGGTCCCAGCCTGAAGCACACTTGGGAACAGCTGCTGAGCCCTGGAATGTGGCTTAAGCACCCCAGGACAGCGTGGAGTGGTTGGTGACAGGTAAAGGTGGCAATGTCCTTCCTGCTGGGGACACCTGGATTCTGGCTCCTGTCTCAGTGACTGAGCTGCACGGCTCCATCCACACCTTCCCAGAGAGGAGAGGCCGGATTAACATGGGCAGGATTGTAATTCCCACCCTGTTCTTCAATCCAAACATGGAACCACCCCTCAGGATCAGTATTTTCCAAGATCTTCAGAGCTGTGAGCAAGTCATTCCCCATCACCTCTGGCAGGGCAAATCCATCACTGTCCTAAGCAGGAAGCTCCTGAAATTGCTTTGGAAAGCTTTGACCTGCTGGCAGCAGAGCAGGTCCTTGCTCCAAGCCTTGCTGATAACCTCAGCACACTTTCAGAGGATGGAATTCTCCTTCAGCAGCCTGATGATTCCTCAGCTTTCAGGAGCTGCTTGAAAACATCCCTGTATGGCCCTGTATCAGACAAGCCTCGGTGTTTCTGTTCTCCAGAGGGATTTGAAACCCAGGGAAGTCCCTGGGTGTTGATCTGCCTGAGCACAGCCTCAAAACCCCAGGGGCAGCTTGGCCTGGTCCCTTTGCTGGGGAGACAATTTCATCCCCATCTGAAAGCTGCTCGGGCTGTTATTCAGATCCCTCTGTCTGCCCAGAAACCTCCTGTGTGTTGAACAACAGCCCCAAAATGCTGATAGTAGTGAGGCCAGCTGCACAGGACCATGCTGTGGGTGCTGCAGCAGTGGGCACAAGCCTGGCACTGTTTCAGAGATGCAGATTTTGGTGCAGCCTCTGTGCTGCCCTGGGGAAGATCTGCAGCAGAAACTCCTCTGCTGTGGGCATTTTCCTGCTGGTGAGGGAAAGGAGGTGCAGGTGAGAGCAGGGACCTGCTGGAGCCTCAGGCAAAGTGAGGGCTCAGTGGGAGCCCTGATTGCTGCTCCTGTGTTTCCCCCAAAGCAAGCCCCAGCCGGGGCATGAAGACTTGGCCAGGTTTTCCCCCTGCTTAGAGAATCTTTCAGCTTCAACTTCCAACTTCTGAGAGCTGTGGACTGAGCTGCCTTACAATCCCAAACTGGTTCAAGGTGGAAAAGACCTTAAAACTCATCTCATTCCATGTCCTGCCATGGGCAGACACCTTTCCCTATCCCAGGTTGCTCCAAGCCCCATCCACCCTGGCCCTGGACACTTCCATGCCCTCAGAGAATGCAGAACCCAACCCTGGCACCTTCTGTCAGCCAAGGAGACAATTCCCTCCAGGGGACACTTGTTGGTGCTGACATGAGCAGCCAAAGGGCACAAAGTGCTGGTCCAGTGTAAAATCTGCTCAGAGGAGCTGAGACCTCCTTGTTTATCCATTTACACATTTTCAGTTTCTCACTGCATCCTGCAGGAAGAACACACCACTGTAACAACGTCCCTGCCACCTAAAATCTGGGACAAAGCACTGTGATCTGCCAGACCTCCCTCACAGCATGCCCAGAGGTTATTCTGTGTCTGCCCAGCCTCACAGACAGGGAAATCAAAGTCCAGCCTTTCCTCCCCTTCCACTCAGTGACAGTATCATGTGCTGGCAACACCACAGGGCTTTTTCTGTTCACTCATGTCAAATGAAACAGGATTCAATTCCGATTCTGCCCTCAGCACACAAAAAGCTACAAAAAACCATCAATGAGAGCCCGCAGTCAGCAATCACAGAGCCCCAGAATCCCCCCGGAGTGGGAGAGTTAAGGGATGCAGACAGAAAGAAGATGCATGGAAGTGAAGAACAGGCAAATGAGGAATAATTCCCCACAGGAGAGCTCTATCCTCACAAAAACCACCACCAAAAATCACATTGTGACTGGCACACCTTAGGTCTCCCCAGCTGAATTCCCAAAGGATACAGGTGCAGAACTTGGGCCACCCACAGCTGTCCAGAGCAGGGCTTTCCTCCTCAGTTTCAGCCAGGGACAGAGGATTTAGAGGAAGATTTTCCAAGGGATTCCCACTTTTGGAAGTCTGGCTGAGCAAATCCCACATTTTGCTGCAAACAGGCACCTGGAAGAGTCTCTCCCTACCCCCCTCCTTCCTGCATTTCCCTCTGCACTGCCATTTTCTCCATCCCAGTATCCAAACTGGTCAAACAGGTAACTCAGACACCTCCAGGAGATTGGAATTCCCAACCTGAGAACCCAGCAAGGAGCAGAAAGGGGGGTTTGAGTTGTTCCTCAGGGATGGGCAGCTCAGGACAGGGAAGCTGTGCCGGGAGGAGTCCGTGTGTCCCCTCGGGGTGGCAAACTGGGATTCACCTCCCTTTGGACAGCACTTGAGGAGTTCTTGCCCTACCAAGGTGAGCTGCAGGCTGCACCTTCCAGCTGCCCATTTCTTGGCCACAAAAATCCATAAAATAAGAGAGAAATGCCTCAGAACCTGCAGCAGCCAAAGGCAACAGGCCTCAGCTAAAGCCACACAAGATCCTCCCAAAAGCAGGGAAAATTCCTTTGTGGAGGCCCCTGGCTTGAGAAAATCTATTCTTTAAATGAGTATCTGGCACGTCTGGAGAGTTCCCGCTGAGGATGGAGCAGTTGGAAGAAAAGAATTGATTCATTTAGATCCAAAATAGCTTTGCCACCAGGGCTGGGGTGCTGAGGGAGGGGCTGGGTGAGACACTGCTCACTCCACACCCCAAATCAATGTCCCAAATCCCCGTGGGCACCCAGAGGAGCCAGGGAATCAGCCAGGCACTGGCACAGCCAGGAGGGATTTGATCCTTGAACATTGTCTGGTGCATTTTCCCAATGCCAGAAATGCAGTCAAAAGGCTGAAACTGCAAACAAAAAGTTAAATTATTTTTTTCCCTTTCAGTATTACAAAATAACCTTATACAAAAAAATAGCTCCTCGTGCAGAGCGTGAAATTTCAAGCCTTACCAGGCTACTTTCTAATTTTATATGTATTTAATTCTTCTCCATTTCTAAAAGGTCCATTTAAAAGGAATCCAACTGAAACTGGTAACATTGCTCAAACTCAAAATATTCTGCTTGACCCAAAATTTCTCCTTGAAAAATTCAATCAAGAACTTCTGATTTTCATCCTCAACTAAGCTAGAAGAGAAAATCTCAAGTACAAAAGGGGGGGGAAAGGGGGGAGGATTCAACAACCAACCAAAAAATCCCAACAAAAATAACTGACCCAAAACAAAGAGGAAAAAAACCCCATCTCTAATTTGGATAACTTCCCATCTTTCTGAAGCCCAGAAGGAATTTTTAGCAGCCTGCTGCCTCTTCCCTGCGCTGATAAAGAACGTGGCATCACTCGGGATGCGCCGGGAATAGCCACCCACAACCCTGGGGCGCTCGGGTGACTGGAATTAGTGATGGGAATTGGAATTCGTGATGGGCAGCAGGAAAAAAAGGCGGAAATCCCTCGCAGGTGCCCTGCCGGGCCAGGAGCCGGCAGCCGTGCCCGTGCCCGTGCCCGTGCCCGCTCGCTCCGGGCCGGCAGCAGGTGGAGTCCCCGCTCCGCTCTCCGGCCGCGCGTGGGGATCCCTCCCGCAGCCCCGCGTTTTAATTAGGCGGATTTGGAGCTCGTTAATGCCTCCGCAGGAGAGGGCCCCGGAGGCAGGAGCCGCGCCGCTGTCTCCGGAGTCTCCTAATTAGCGCAGCGCTGATAACGAGGGGCTGATTACAGGCGGGGTCGGGAGGCAGCGCTCGGTGCGCGGGGTCCGGGCGCGGTCGGGAGGCGGCCCCGTCGTTGCTTTAATCGCCAATTAACAAAGGCAGCGCTAACAAGGAACCAAATCTGTGTGACAGGAATAAATTCCCTTTCAGCTCCGCTCAGGAGCTCCTTGGACAATGGCCCAGAAGGAGGGGAAAGTGTTGGAGGAATAGGGGGAAAATTCATCCCGGGATCAAAGGTGTCCTGCTGGCTCCCAGCCTAGCCCAGAAAAAGTTGCTGTACCCTAAATTCTCTTCCCTGGCACATTTATCCAGAGGCAGCAGGAAGAGGCGCACACAGTGCCTGGAAAACTACTGGCACCCTGACGAATTTGAATTATTAAGAGCACCCCATCAGCCTCTGGGACAGGAACTGCTCTGGGAACGATCCCCAGGCGGGAATAAATTTGGGACAATGGAGCGCTGCTGTGGGAAATGAGGTCGAGTTTGGTGAATAAATTATTTGCTATGAATAATTCACCCCGACCTAGTTGGAACGATTCTAGTCTGGTTTAATTCTGCTGGCTTTGGAGAGGGTCTCCATGCCTTCATCCCTCTGGCTGTGTCCTGGTGGAGCAGCCTAGCTCTGAGATCATCCCAGGAATCACAGAGCCCCAGGATGGGTGGGAAGGACTCAAAGCTCACCCAGTCCCACCCTCTGCCATGGACAAGGCCAGGGAGCAAATCCTAACACACCAGAGTGAAGTCAAAGAGGTTTTCTTCCCCCTTTTCATCTGCTGGGATAGAAACGACTAAAATTCATGGAATCACAGAATCGTTTAGGATGGAGAAAACCTCCAGGATTATCGAGTCCAGACTCTGCAAGGCCACCACTGACCCATGTCCCCAAGTGCCACATCCACATCTGTAGGGTTTTAAATCCCTCCAGGGGTGGAGATTCCACCCTGGGCAGCCTCTTCCAGGGCTTGAAAACCTTTTCTGTGAAGAAATTCCTGCTGTCCAATCTAAATCTCCCCTGGCCCAGTCTGAGGCCGTTCCCTCTCCTCCTGTCCCTGTTCCCTGTTCCCAGAGCCTGACCCCCCCGGCTGTCCCCTCCTGTCAGGTCCCCCCTGAGCCTCCTTTTCTCCAGGCTGAGCCCCTTTCCAGCTCCCTCAGCCTCTCCTGGGGCTCCTTCCCCAGCTCCATTCCCTTCCCTGGACACGCCCCAGCCCCTCTATGCCCTTCTCACTGTGAGTGGCCCAGAACTGCACGCAGGAATTTGGGGTTCCCAGCCTGTTCCCCCCAGCCCAGTGCAGGATAGAGCTCCCTGGTGCCCGCGCATCCCGAGGATCCATGCGCCTCGGGAAGCAGCAAAGCCACGCACACGGAACTGCAGAGGCTGGTCAGGCTGACCAAGGAGAACAGCTGAGAAAGGGGAACCAGAAAACAGCAGAAAGGAAGGACAGCAGCCAAGGAGGCTGCAAAGAGGGGAAAATCCAAACAAAAACCAGTGTGGACAGACTGAGAAGGCAACAAAGACATGGGGAAAACACACAAAACCTCTGAAGAGGACTGGGGAAAGTAGACATGGAAAGAAAAAGGGGGGATATGTGGGGCAAAAGAAGTTTTGCTGGACAGAACAGTCAGGGGTTTTAAAAATCAGAGGGAGAGGGTGAAAATAGGGCAGGGACAAAGCCCTGGCTGCTGTTGGCACTGACTGAGCTGCACCTGCAGGAGCAGGGGGTCCTTGTCCCTCTCCAGGCTCTGGGGAGGGGTCAGTGCCCAGGGGGTTGCAGTGTCCATCCCTTGGGAGTGATGTCACTTGGGTGACACCATTGGGGACACCTGGCAGGAGCAGGGCGGGGGTGCCACATCCCACCACAGCCACCGGGGAAGATGCCCAGCACCAATCCATGGATGTGCTGCACAGAGAGGTGGGGGAGGGAAGGAGCAAAATCCAGTCCTAACCAGTGAGGGTTTGATTTTATTTTAGCAATAACTGGGTGAGGGATCAGCCCAAAGTGTGGCTTTAATCCATGGGGAAAATCCCGATCTCATCTTAAATCCTTATTTTGTAGTTCAGGGCTCTTTGATAAGGGGGAAATGAATGTGATCATCTCCAACTCAGAGAAATCTGATTTTCACCTAGACTGGAGCTGCTTGAACCCATCTCTGCCTCTGCTTGTGACACACAGACACAATCCAGAGGTTTCTTCTGAGATGAGGAAAAATCAACAATGTTTTAAAAAATTCAGGGGTGTGGGTTATAAAAAGAAGCCATTCCTATGTATCCAGGTTCTGTTGGTTTGTTCTGTAGGGACAGACAGATTAAAGGAGATATCAGGATTTTCTCAGAGAAAAGCCAGGCTGCAGAAATGCCTGTGGGCACAAAGTCTGCTATGAAAACCAGCCCAAAATCTTAATTTAATTTAAATGATATCTTTATCCCTTTTGTTTTCTTTCTTTTTGAATTCTACAAGATCTAGGGAAAAAAATAGTTTTATCCTTCTGGTGCAGCCCTAGAGCAGATCTGGTTGCCCACCTGCAAACACCTTTCAGCAGCACACAGCTCTCTTAAACCAATGGAAACTCACAAGTGGCAAATCCTTGGATTTCTGTGGATAATTGATGTATAAAATAGCTGAGACCTGGAACTCTGGTCTATTTGGCTTCCTCAAGCTCAGTTATGGTGGCCAGAAACAAATCAAATACAGCAAAGCCACGTAACTGGAGAGATTTAAGGTTATGTTTCGTTTTCATATTATTTTAAATCCTGGCATGCTGAGGAAGGATTGTGCAGGAAGATTCATCTGAATTTCTTCTTGCTGCTACGTGCCCTGAATGAATCAGACTCAGGTTTGGGTCTAGCTTGAGCCTCTTCACAAAAATCTTGGGTTTATTTGGTGTCAGTTAAAAATCCCTCAGTACAGGAGGGGCTGTTGTGATGTGGATCCATTGGGCTGAGTTTTGGGGTTTGGGGGTGGCTGGAGTGACACCGAGAGCCAAAAAAATCCTTTTGGGTTTGATGGGTTCTCAATCACACAGAGATAAATGGTTCTGAGCAACCTCTCCCTCTAAACTGTGAGGTTCAGTGGTGAACCTTCCAAGGAATCACCCTGGAAATGGAACTTTCCAAGCACCCTGAGAGTTTTTGGGAGAGCAGCCTGGTCTTAACTGGGTCTGCTCCATTTCCATCTGAATTTCCACCCAGCCTTTGGGATAGAATTCATTCTGGTGGCTCAATTAAAAAGTTTTGCCAAATCAACAAAAGGCTGGAGTGATTTCTCCATCTCCTTGTCCTAAATGTTGTCTGTTAAAGTCATTTCTTCCATGAGGGTGTTTAAGGAGCCCTTCTGGTGTTGTCTCTGTTTAATTGCTTGCTCACTCCTACTGTACTGCCTACTCTAATTACTCCAGTCTAATTAGGAGGAGGAAAAACCAACATTCTACCGAAGGGTTAGTGAGACAAAGAGCTCCAGGAAGAAAAATGGGGATCTAATGGGGGCTAATTTGCTCATTAGCACAGTCCCTCCCCAAATTAACCTAAATGGAAGCAGAATGAGAGAAAAGAGAGAGAAACACTGACAGAGAGAGCAGAGACATACTTAGAAAGACAAACTGATGTGCCAGAGTTTCAAAGACCAGAAAAAAGTTACCCCCAAAAATTATATATATATATATAAAATTAAAAAGAAAAAAAAATCAGAAAATCCAAAATCTTGCTTGGAAAGCAGAGAAAGCACCAGAAACGTCCAGAAGAACAACACCAATGCCACAGAAACCCCACTGCAGCCACGGCACAAAAAGCTGGTGGTTGGGCAGGAGTCCCTGGGGAGGTTTTCTACCTTATAGGCAACACGAGCTGGGCATTTCTTCCCAAGGCCTAGAGGTGGGGACATGTGTCTCAGCATCTCATACATGTCTGTGTAACTGATGCGCCCGCTGGGACCGCAGGGATGGAGGAAAAGCACCAGGACACAGAAATCCGATCGGATTGAGGCGGGAAAATGGGGAAGGGGTGGGGGAAAGGCAACACAGTGGAGCAAATGAAAAGGGGGAGAGAGAGAGGAGGGAAAGCAGACAAGAAAACAGAGATCTGGTTAATCAGATTTCTCCGGGAAACAAAAGCAGACTCAGGAGGTGGGGCAGGAGGAAGGTGGCTCCGCTTCCGTTGCTGTGTCCCAACTTCTCCTGCTCCTGCAGGGGTGGCAGGTGGCCCTGGGGAATGACTGATGTCCCCTGGGGAATGACTGATGTCCCCTGGGGAATGATTCATGTCCTCTGAGGAATGGCTGATGTCCCCTGGGGAATGACTGATGTCCCCTGGGGAATGCTCGATGTCCCCAGGGGAGAAGGGGTGGCAGGGCTGGGTCTGGCTGGCTCCTGGCAGGGTGGGGGATGAGGGTTCCCCCGTCACCCCCAAACCAGTCAGGTCACCATGCCAGGGAGGGCTGGGAGGCAGAGTTATGGGACAGGGCTGGGAGAACACAGCCCAGCTTTCCTTCTGGGAAGCAGCACCTTGGGTTTGGGCGATGGGACAAGGGAGAAGCCAATCCTGGGGGTTGGCTGCTGCCACTCCCAGCCCAGGCTGGGATTCTGCAAATTCCTGCTCCGGCAAAAACAGAGCCCAGCCCTGGCAGGAGGTGGGAACGGGACCTGCTCCTCCCTCACTTTTGGTGGGGCTTGTTTTTCACCAAGCCAGCCTCAACTGGGAATTGCAGAGGTTTGGGAAAAGTCCCTCAGGGCAGCCCATTGCTGAGTTCATCTCCCTTCAGCACACGGTGCTGGTGGTAGATAAATCCTGGCCTGAAAAACAAGGGGTGCAAACCAGCAAGAAATTCCTGTTTCACCTCTGTGTGCCTGTTGGTACTGGGAGCAGAACTGTGACAATCCCCTTTTGTTTTCCCAACGAGCTGCCTGCTTATACAATGTGCAAATCTCTGCTGCCTGGCATCTGAGGAGACCCAGGGATGTTCTTAATTAAAGTTTAACCCCTGGAAAAGCAGGATAATGTCATCATTTCTATACCAGCAGGGAAAACCTAAGCACCCATTTAAGGCCCCTTTTCTGAGCAGGAACCTTCCCACCAGCCCAGTACCCTGATACAGATCTCAGTTCCCATGTAAAGCTTTGCTGGAGGAGGGGGAGGAGGAGGAGAGAACTCACCCAGCCCAAAAAAGCTATTCCTGTCCCTGGTAACTGCTGCAGATAAAATCCCACCCAGCTTTCCCAGCCCAGAGCTGATTTTGAGGCTGCTGAGAGGCACAAATGGGAACTGGAGCCAAGGTCCTCCCCTGGTTCCTTCCTGCTCCTGCTCCTCCTCCTCTGCAGAGCTTCTGAGCTCTCAATCCTCAGCCAGGTGTGGGAAACACCTGGGCTGAAGTGGAGAAGAAAAGGAAGCTCAGGGCTGGCTGCCTCCAGCCTTCTCCTTCATCCTCTGTTTCCCAAGAAATTCCCTGCCTGGAACTGGGTCCGCACTGAAGCCCATCCTGTGCTGATTTCTCGCCAAGATCTGTCCCAAATCCCCCATCTGGGCTCCCGAGCACAGTGAACTCTCCCTGTGCCATGAGCAGGAGCTTTCCCTGGGTGTCCACCACGACTCAGAGCCATCATTGAACCCCCAGGCCATCTCTGGCTGTGGCACCACTAAAGCTCATCCCTCCTCTCTGCCCAGATCCAATGGTTTTACCAGGAAAGGGCAAATTGATCACTCAACAGTGCTGCAAAGCCAAACCAAACCTGCTGCTCCCTGGAAACCTTGGGATGCCATTTCCCTCAGGAATATATTGCAGTGCTGGGATGCTGGGATGCTTTTCCCCGGCACTTCCCGCCTGGAGCTGGCAGGATGGAAGCTGGAGGGTTCCCTGTCCCATAAAACTGCCAGTCCCCAGCCAGCTGGGGTGTGGGAGGGGACAGGGGAGGGATGCATGGAGGAAAAAGGAGGCAGTCAGTCAATCATTCCTTTTTTCAGGCAAGGGATTGGTTATGTTACAGTTTCTTTTCTTTTCTGGTTGCATTTGCACTCGGGGGAGGGAAGGGGGGATAAAAAGAAACAGAACCAGGACTAGAGATGCTGGAGGGATCTCTGAAATTCCAAACCTTGTAGGCCACCCTATGAGGGCACTTCTTTCCTAAGCCCAGGGGTGGAGCAATTACACGTAACAAATTGTACATATCCTTATAATGAATGCGGCAACTGGAAAGGAAACACCAGAGGTTATGACAGCAAAATCCAACAGGAATCAGCTTTTCCAAGAGCAAATAGGGAAGAATCAGCTTTTCCACAGGCAAACGGGACAAGTTGGAAGGGCAAAACACGCTGAAAAGAAAGGTTAGTCTGGAAAGGAAGGAGCCACTTTAACACACAGAGAGAACTTCCAACTGCTCACCCAACTTTGTATCCTTGGATTTTCCTCTGGGAAGCCTTCAGTGCCATGTGCAAGGCTTCCCAAGTGTTTGGTTTCCTTTCCCACTCACGTTTTAATTCCCTGTGCCTGAGCATCAACCTCCAGGCTCTGCTGCCCAACACCCGGAGCCTGCTGGCCACAAAGAGCTTCTTTGATGGATTATTCCTGGGATTTTATTACAGCTCTTCAATGGATTATTCCCAGGATTCAAATTAGCTGCTTCAAAACCTTGGGAACCTTTCCCTGCCGCTGTCACCTCCTACATAACCCCAGCAGGGCCATTCCTGGGCAATGAGGAATTTTCTGGGAGAGCAGAAAGTGTCACCTCCAGAGCCGTGTTGGGAATTGGCACTGGGAAAATCCAGCTTTCAATACCAGAAGGAGAAATCAGACACCTCCTGGAAGCTTTATGGTCACTGTCATTAACTCCCAACAACAATTTCAGCTCATTAAACAGCAGGATTATATTTCTCAATCTTTTTTTGTGTAATCAACTCATAGGCGAAAAGAGCTGAACTTCCAAATTACCTCTGAAGAAGACTGGGATGCTTTGGCCTCCCTGTGTTTATTTTGGTGCACTCTGTAAAGAAGGCTGGAATATTTTGGGAGAACTCCTTCAATGTTGCTGCTTTTTGGGATGTGAAGAATTAAGGTCTATTCAAAGCCTTCTGCAATCAAGTCCAAACTATGAATTTGAGAGCAAATGGAACCGTGCAAGTCTTGGCTCCAGGCCCAATCGTGGGTCTCAAAAGGGTTTGATTTAACTGAGGCACCAAGTTTACACTTTCCTCACAATTCTAGAAGGATTCTGGAAAATCAGGGAGTGGGAAATAGGGCTGAAGACTTCCCTGAGCTCTCCAAGAATCTGTGGAAGGCTGGAAAACCAACAGATGCTTTGCACTGGAGATCATGGCACAAAATCAGGACAAACAGGGATTCTTTTCCAGGTTCAGAGAATTCCAGAATGGTTTGGAGTGGAAGGACCCTTAAGTCCATCCCATTCCATCCCTACCATGGCAGGGACACCTTCCACTATCCCAGGGTGCTCCAAGCCCCTCCAGCCTGGCCTTGGACACTGCCAGGGATGGAATACCAGCCTCAGCTTTTCATTTAAATCTGATTTTCCTCAGCATCCCGTTATCCCAGAGAGCCAAGAGCTCCCCTGGGTGCTGAGGGACAGCTGATGGCAGTGGCATGGCCAGAGTGACATTCCCAGGATCTCCATGGGATGTGCACTGGGAGAGGAATAAAACAGATAAAGAACTCACTTTCTGTATGTTGAACAAATAAATGCTGCTAGGAATCCAGGTATGCTTTCTTTCTCAGTTCATCCTTAAATCCTGTTAATTTCTCAATTAACTCCCACCAAACCATGCTGTGTTCCCCATTTCTCTCAGTCCCTCTTTTTTTTGTGAGCTCAAGGCTTTTGCCACCCCTAAATCCAGCAGTTTTCCCATGCTCCCCCGTAGGGAATGTGGCACAGCTGGAATAACAGCTCCTAACTGCATTTTTTACTTCCTTTTCAATGTTTTTCCCCAGGAAAGTTTCCAGGGAGTTGGATTTTGTAACAGAACCAAAGGTGGTATCAGAAATAGGGGTAAAATACACATTAAGTTGTGTTTAAAATATTATCTGTATAATAAAAATATAGCAGTTGTGGAGCATCTTTCATTGAGGGCCTCAAGCTAAGGAAAGTGGATAAACACAGGAATTCCCTTTTCCTTGGGATAATCAAGGAAGAGACTTTGGGAGAAGTGATCAGTGAGTGACCACATTCAGCTCAAATCATGGAATAATCAAATCATAAAATCAGTAAGGTTGAAAAGGACCTCTAAGATCAGAAAAGTCTTAAATCAAAATTATTGAAAGCTCACTTGTGGCTTCAAGTGTGAAAGGATTTGAGATTCATGGAGATTTGAGTCTCACTTCTGAAAATGTGATTTCAGTGGAACTATTCACACTTAATAACTTCCCACCAGAGTGAAAAGGGAACAGGGTTAGAGAAAAAAAAAGAATTAGTTTCTTACTATCTGACATTTCTGCATTAGCAGCTCTGGAGTGGAAAGGTTTGGCCCCTGGTGACTCAGAGTTAATAGAGCAAGAAATCTGCCTGTGAACTCAGTGCTGGTGCCTCTTCTGGGTGGAAAGTTCCTGAATTTAAACATTAAAAATCCACATTGATCCAATCTTTTCCTTGCAGGTGTGTTCCTCCTCCCACGGATGTAGAGCCAAAGCTGTTTCTCTAAGGAGTAACCAGGCACTCCCGAGTTTTCAGCCTCATTGAGATTTTTTTAGTGGGAAGAGACAGGATTGGATTGGAAAAAGGGAAAAAGAAAAGCTATTTATGCCTGCTAAATCCCCACAAAGGATTTGCTGTGTCACCGAGCTCGTGGAGATGAAAATCTGCCTGGAGACTACAAGCTGGTAGTAAGTGTGGAGTAAATATTCAGGTTGGTGGTAGGGGTGGCTTGGAGCAGTTAAAATCCCCCACAGTTCAGAGAAATGCAGGTTTTTGGAACAAATTTCCATTTAAAGTTAGGCTAAATCATTTAAAGTGAGATTTTAAAGCAGTTTAATTGCATCCTAGCAGGGAGTCTGAGATGTTGATTATCCAAACACTCCCTGCCTCTGTCTCTGCTGAAGGGAAACAAAAAGAAAGAAAAGATTGGAGGAGCTGGAGGCATCACAAATCCAGAGGAGATTCATGGCACAGGAACTCACAGGGTGGAAAAAGGGATCCAAGATTAGGAGAGCTTTAAATTAACAGTCTCCCAACAGGCAAATGCCCAAACTGAATACCAAGAGAATTATTGGGACCTGGGACAGAGCATCCAGAAATGAGAACAACCCCGTCACCAGGGCTGTGGTGCAGCAGTATAGAAAAGCAATTTATTAAATCAGAAATGTATTAAATCAGAAAAAATTATTAACTCAGTCCTGCTCTAGAAGTGGCCATTGGGCAGGGCCATTCCCTCAATTTTAAAAAAATCATTAACTGGGGGTCTGTGCTGCTGCTCCACTGCCTAAGCCCAGTGCACAGGTCTCCCTGTGTCTTGGAAGAAATAAAATTAAAAAATAAACCCCTAAAATAAACTTCTCGTTGTTCAGTGAGTGAAAATCGTCCCCTCCTTTAACCCACTCATAAATCAGGAATATTTTATCAGAGAATTAAATATAAGAATTAAACACTTCCAAACTTTGGCCCATTTCATTTTACCCTGATCATTTTGCACATCTTATAACCTCAACTGCAACTAAATATTACTCAAAAGGCCAAAATTGCCATGTAGAGTTCGATGTCATTGCAAGGAGGCTTCCAGGAAAAAAAAAAAAAAAAAGTTGTGTTTAATGAGGAGAGGCTGTTTCAGAAATCCCGTTCTTTTCAGGGAACCACCCGAACGCTGAGGAGCAGCAATCGCATCATCCCCGTGGGAGCGGGAGGGGTGATGGAGGCAGGGACCCGACTCGGATGCAGCCCGGGGTGTCCGCACAGCATTCGGGGAACCACCGAGGTGGGTCTCAATTAGAAAAACGCTGCACGAATGAGGCGTGAACCTCTCCCACTCCCTCGAGTGCAGCCAGAGATTTGCGGATTTTCATCTCCGGATGGGATGCGGGAACCAAAAGCTCCTTTTGGAAGTGCTAAATCGCTTTTCTCCACGGCTATTTAGCCATTGGGCTCAGCGGAACTGAGGCTGTTAATCTGTGAATTTTTGGCCGTGCTTTGCTTTCGGGCTTGGGTGTGCGTGAAGGAAACGCCCTTGCAGTGACACCAGGTTTGTTCCTCTCCAGTGCTCGGGGCATTGCAGCATTTAACACCGATGTTAAACTGATTGGAGCAACTCAAATCCTGGAGCTGTTCCCGGGAAAACGGGCTCTGAGCGAGCCCGGGTACAGCATCACAGCCGCAGTGTTCCCCCTGTCCCTGCCCGGTGTCCCCTCTGTCCCTGCCCGGTGTCCCCTCTGTCCCTGTGCGTTGTCCCCTCTGTCCCTGCCCGGTGTCCCCTCGGTCCCTGCCCGGTGTCCCCCCGGCCCTGCCCGGTGTCCCCCCTGTCCCTGCCCGGTGTCCCCTCTGTCCCTTCCCGGTGTCCCCTCTGTCCCTGCCCGGTGTCCCCCCTGTCCCTGCCCGGTGTCCCCTCTGTCCCTGCCCGGTGTCCCCCCGGTCCCAGCTCGTACCAGGCTGCCGGGTCGTACTCAGCCCACACCCGCACAAACTCGTCCAGGTGATGCGGCCCGAGGATGGAGGAGTCCCGGGTCAGGTACTCGAAATTGTCCATGATCACAGCCACGAACAGGTTCAGCATCTGCGGGACGGGGACAGGGAGGGGAGGGAGAGGGGGAAAGGAGAAAGGAAAGGAAAGGAGAAGGGAGAGGGGAACAGAGAAGGGAAGGGAGAAAGGAGAAAGGAGAAGTGGGAAGAGAAAGAGGAGAGGAGAGGAGAGGAGAGGAGAGGAGAGGAGAGGAGAGGAGAGGAGAGGAGAGGAGAGGAGAGGAGAGGAGAGGAGAGGAGAGGAGAGGAGAGGAGAGGAGAGGAGAGGAGAGGAGAGGAGAGGAGAGGAGAGGAGAGGAGAGGAGAGGAGAGGAGAGGAGAGGAGAGGAGAGGAGAGGAGAGGAGAGGAGAGGAGAGGAGAGGAGAGGAGAGGAGAGGAGAGGAGAGAGGGGAATGGAGAAGGGAAGGAAATGGGAAGGTAAAAAGGAAGGGGAATGAGAAGGGAATTTTAAAAATTAAAACCTGGAAGGGGAGCACACGTGATTCCCTTAATTGAATGTTTCTACAAGGAGCAGCCTCACCCCAGGCAGAAACTCTCTGAACAGAGCCCTGCATCCCTGGGAATGCCACTGCTGCCTCCTCCTCCCCTGCCCGCTGAAGGGGAGGGCATTTTCCACATCCCCATCACCGGTGCTGCCTCCAGCGTGATCCAGCCCAAATCCCAGATGGATCAGCCCCTCTCCCTTCCCCTCTCCCCCACCCAGGGGCTGCAGGCACCGCTGCTCCAACCAGGAGATGGGAACCCTTCCTGCACTTCCAGATCAAGGCACATCTAGACCAGAACAGCTGGAGGAAATCCCATTCTCCAGCCTGAGTGTGCTGTTTTAGACTCATAACAATTCCAGCCTTCAAAGGTCCCCAGAAAGACAAGGGACACAGAAAAGGCTCCTGTCCCTGCCACCAACAAGGGCCTGGAAACGCCTCTGGCACATCAAATTCTCCGGTTATTAAAGGCGATGGAAAAGTCAGGAGGATTTCCACGGGAAAAGATCAATGTGCAGGCTGGAGAGCAGGAGGACAGCGGGGAATGGATGCTGGGTAAAGCCTCAGGATCTCAAACTTTCAATTTCCTTTGTTTTAATATACATTTCAATTCATATTTTTCTCCCTCCTGTATATTCTTAACTTCCATTTGATGTTTCCTCAACCTAAATTTCAAATTATATTTTTCTCCAGCAAATGACAGGGGGAAAATTCTGTCAAGCTGCAGATCCACAAAGAGCCAGAAACATCACTTAAACCCAAATATATGATCCAAACCCCCTCAGTCTACGGGGTGATGTCAAACAAACCATAAAAATGTGCCCTCCTGGCAAGGCTGGGGCTCTGCAAAGCTTTAATTGCTCATGGGGAAGCAATGAAGTGCTGAATGTATTTTAAAAAATCAGTTACAGCCCTGTCCTGTAGCAGTTCAGCTGCTTGGCTTTGCCTGGTTTGGGGTTTTTGCTCTTTTAAGGGCTCTCCCCTCTCCTGGTCCCATTTCCCAGGATTTTTTGGGAGTGCTGACTCAGGGACAAAGCTCGCACAAAGCTGGATTTGCACAGAGCTGCTCCAGCCTCCAATTCTGCTGCCACACCTTGAGTGGGACAACTGGCAAACCCAGAGAGGGGACTCTGGGGAGGATGTGCTGGTTGTTCCTGTTTTGTTTCTTTTTGGGGGTTTTGGTGGGTTTTGGGGGCTTTTGGTTTTGTTTTTTATTAAGCTTCAGAAATAATAATACATTTGAAAATAACAATGAGAATAGCTGATATTGGGTTAGAAATTTATACAAGGGAAAAATTTGGGGATTTTAAAATTTGGCATTTTAAAGCCCAGAATGCTGAAGGAATCAGTAAATGGAGCATTGACTTTGGATAAGCTTTCAGGGCTGCAGGATTTTTAATACAAGAAATAATCCACGGGTGGCCAAAGGAACAACAGCAGCCACACGAAGGATCTCGGTAAGGGGGACTGAAGTTGGTGTGTCCATACCCAGCTCCAAACTGCCCCACGGAGCTCCTTTTCCTGCTGGAGGGGTTCTGAGGGCAGCAGGGCTTGGCTGCACAGAGCATCAAATGTGGGATTTTATGGCAAACCCCTGGAGCTGAGCAGGCTCCATGCGCTGCGATTGGAACATCACGGAGCTTCCAGCTCGTCCTGCAGGAGCTTCAGTCTGTCCCTGTCCCTGCTTTTCCCCTGCTCTGGCCCAGCAGGGTGGGAAGTGACCCAAGGAGCAGGGAGATGGTGGGGAATGTTCAGGAGGGCACTGGTGCTGATCCCTCAGGAGTTTAGCTTTTATGTACTTCTATATTTGTAACCCTGCAGTTCTTTAGTGTGTAACTCCAAACTCCACACACAGTGGGAGCTGCTGCTTCCCCATTTGGGGCAGACACAGCAATTCCTCTCCAGGCCTGGCAATCAAGGACACCTCACTGCCTCAGGCCTGAGAGATGGAAACTAAAGTGAGCTGGGGGAGCAAACTGGGGGTAAATGACTTCATTAGCTGAAGCTGGAATTGGAAGATGAACCCAAATCTGCAAATGGCCCAAACTGATAAAAGTGTGAAACCCGTGAGCCTTTGTCCATTGTGGGTGCAGCCCCTGGGGGGCTTTGTCTGCCTGAGATGTACCTGAAGGCTCTTCCATAAATACACCTGCTTTTTATTCCCTTAAAAGTGTCTGGCCTCTGTTTTTATGTAGCCCCATTATAACCTCACAAAGCTCAGCCCCACAATGGCCACAGGCACAAACCAAGCCCAGCAGCTCTGAGTGTTTTCATGTCTAAAGCTTTTCTGGTAGGAAAAAAAAAAAGATTTTTGCATTTGTTTGGCAAACAGATGATCCGTGTGGGTCACTTCCATCTCAGCAGACCCTGGGATTCTGTGAAATGAGTGTGATGCTCCCAGGAAATGCTGCTGAGCTCGGACATTGTCCCACTGCCCTCCCCAGTGCCCGTCTTCAAAGGGATGGAATAAATCAAGACAAACCCGATTAATGCTTAATTCCAAATATTAGACCCCTCTGTGAGAAGAAAGATAAACCCTTTCCCTTTAATGACTAAATGATCTCTTTGGGGATTTTATCAGCAGGATGATAAATGGGGTTTAGCAAAGCTGGCTTGGTGGTGTCTAAATTCTAATTAGGGATGAGGAGGAGGCCCAGAGGTGGGGAGGGAAGGGTTTGGGGGACCCACACCAGCACCCCCACTCTGGGGGGGTCAGGACTGACTTACCAGGAAAGAGCAGAGGAAAATGAATGACACGAAGTAGAAATAGGCAAAATCACTGCCACACTCCTTTTTGGTGAGGCCAGAGAGGGGGTCACAGGCTCTGTTGCTCAAGCAGGACAACATGATCTCGTGCCAGGCTTCCCCCGTAGCGCTCCTGCAACACCAGAGCAGAGGCTGAGTTTATCCACCCCTCCCCATGACAGCCACCCTGCAATAATACTGCAGCCAATTAACCAAATTAATTAGTGGAAGGTTGTATCCAGGACCAGAGACTGTATTTACACTGGGAGTTGGAAGTACTCATGCAAAAGAAAGGAGAAAGAACACTTCCCTCTGTTACAGGGGGCAAAAGGAACCAGCCAGGCTCAGGTAGGCTGAGAGCTTTATTTCTTCTAAAACCAGATTGATCTAAACAGTACAAGTCTGAGAGAGCAGAGTTTAGGTTGTTGCCTTTTGAACCTAGTGTGGCTCTACAGCCAGTGGAGAGGATGGGAAATGAACCCAGGCTTCTCCATTGGAATCTCTTATTTCCTTTAGCAGGCAGATAAATTCCAGCACGGGCTGGTTGGAAAAAACCAGAAACTTGGGTTTCTTTTTCATCACAGTCTCCTGGGTGTTCTTCACCAATTCCCTCCTCCCTCTCTAACTTCTACTATTGAGAGAAAAGGGCCAAAAGGAAAAACTTTGTAGTCTCAGAGAGTTTGTCCTCAAAATAAAGCAGTACCTGCGAAGTTCACCCTTGGTTTGGAATTTTCCACATGCATTTACTCTGAATTCCCGCTTCCCTCAATGTCCATTTGCCTTGTATTCCCACAGCCAGCACACAAACTTTGGTCCTGCTCTTTGGGAAAACCCAGTGCTCCATCTAACCTGGAATAACTTCCAGGCTACTCTGAATTACAGCAGATTCCCCCACTGGTGCCTGGGTGCTGGAAGCCCATTCCCTTTGTGGGGAATTGTGCAGAAACCAACTCCCATCCTGATCCTGCTGCCCCTGCTCCTCACTCCCACTGCTGTGGGGATGGTAAGGGACCATGAGGCTGAATAATGACCCAGTTTTATTAAAATTCAGAGTTCTGAGCCCAGGGAGGGCTAATTCCATTTCTGTCTGGCTTTGCAGGCAAGGCATCCAGTTCCAAGCACCACAGAATCCTTGGAGCTGAGCCTTGGCAGGGCTGGAAGGGACTGGTGTTCACTGGGGGTCTCCACAGATGGATGAAGAACATCTCCCCCAAACTGCCCACAGCTGCAGCAGGGCCTGTTTTGCCAGGTCTTAAAATGAAAATCTGTTATTTAATAGATTGTTTTTTCACTTGAAAATGCTTCATTTCCAGGCAGGATGAACCCAGAGGGAAACACCTGAATTCTGAAGCAGAGGTGGGGTTGGTGTAGGAGCTGCTGACTTCTGGTTATGCAAAAATGGCCAATTAAAGCAATTCTCACTTAAAAAAGGAAATATTAACCCAGTTTCAGGACAGGAAATCTATCAGTCAGTTAAACCAATGGGGTTCTGATCTATATTCAGCTCCTGCCTGAGTTGCCATGGGTGTCACAGCTCTAGGTTACACTTTGTGGAGGGGCTGATCTGCCAAGGAGGAGGAGGAAGCAGGAATGGATAATTTACACAAATATTTATTTTAAAGCATGTCCAAGTCTGAGCAGCTCAACTGGCACCTACACAAAGATGTTTTTGCTGTTCACACACAAACCAGAGGGTGTTTTGTCCTCTCCTTACCTGAACAGGAGCATCAGAGCTTGGAGGAAAGTCCGGAAGTTGTTGTGCCGATTAATGGAGGTTTCATCGTCTAAGGCAATGTTCCCAAAAACCTGGCAGGGAAAACAGAAGGGATTCAGCCAGGCACATCGAGTGGAGTTGGAAAAGAAGGCAGGGAAAGAATCTGTCCTCGCTTAAGGGCTCTCAAAAGCTGGAATAACTTCTGTGCTGAAACGGGAGATAAAAATGTGTTCTGGAGCTCAAACACAAGATTAATGTGCTTTGTATCCACACAGGTCCTTTCCAGCAGTTTGCTCCATCCCAGGCCAAGGAAAGTTTATTATTTCTTCCCAGGAAGGTGCAGTGCCAGGGCTGCCTCCTCCTCTCAGCCTCTTGATGTGTCCACAGCCAGGGCAAGGGGTGTCTTTTCCCCTGGGATTAACAGATGTCCAGTGCTGAAATGTGATCCTGCCCACAGCTGGTTTGCTCAGCTCACCGGGGACACTTCAACATAAAAGCTGACAATTAAAGTAGAAAAAGAGGCCTTTTTTTCATTTATAATTTACCTGGCACCAGACAAGAACAGCTTTTGTCTCATCCCATATCAGTGCTGCTCCTGCTGTGGAGGCAACAATCTGCACCCTGAACAAACGCAGGCTGCTTATGGCCAGAATGAAGGAATGGAATATTTTACCTGCATGCCAATAATGGCATAGATGAAGAAGAGCATTGCAATGAGGAGACACACATAAGGCAAGGCCTGTGGGAAAGGAAAAAGTGGCATTAATGACAGCAAATGCAAACACTGAGTTCCCCGGCAGGACTGAGTTTTGTGGCATTTGTCCTTCAGGTGGAGGAACTGGGAAGAGGATGTGAAGAATTCTGGCAGCCCCCTGGAGCCAGGTATTCTCTGATCACACAACAGTCAGGGCTTTCCAAGGGCTCTCTCTGTAGTCTTGGAAGCAGCAAGCAGGGAAAACACAATCTGAGGCTCGGCAGCAAACACTGGAGCAGGCACTGGCACTTCGTGTGCATAATTGTATGAACATTAATTGTTAATGACCCTGCTGTAAATTCAGTCTGAGGAAAAAAAAGACATCTCCATTCCAGAAATGAGTTCCTGCTCTGAAACAGGCCCAGTTTGGGATCCCAGGTACAAAGCTCCATGGGCTGCGTTTCACCTCTGCAGGATTTCCCCCGAATCCTGGGGAAGGTAATTTAACCTTACACCCACTGCAGAGGAAGAACAAGGCACTCATCAGTCAGGCCACGGCTTCTTTATGCAAATTCCTGAGCATCCAGACTTTGCCAGAGGGATTTCAGGGCAGCTTCAAGGGCAGCCTGGGCATTGAGCACCTGCTGGAGTCTGCATCAGCAGGCAGCCCTTCAGCCTCATCCTCCAAAATGCAGCTTTCAGGGGAACAGTGCTATCCTGTTGTCTTTTCTGTAGAAAATTAATATTCCTGGGGCTGGGCAGTGCTCCCAGCTCATATTTAGCAGAATTAATATTCCTAGGAATGGTCAGTGTGAACCAGTTCACTTTTTAGCAGAATTGATATCCCTAGTTACACTGACCAGTTGAATTAATAATTAATATTCTTGGTGAACTAATGATTAGTATTCTTCTTTGATTCAAGAGTTAATATTCTTGGAATTAATATTAAATAATTAATATTTTTGGTGGAAAATCAAACCAGATTGATTTTCTGCAGAGTTAATATTCCTGTGGCTGGTCAGTGCTCACCAATCCTCCTTCCTGAAGAATTCCTGAATTCTGCACTCCTGTGGAGGTGCAGAGAGGCCGTTCCAAGACAAGGGAAGCTCTTGGATCCTCACTGGAAGAAGCTCCACCAAGCACGACCCTGTCCCCACATCCCTTCCCGCCTGGGCGAGGCTCACCTTGAAGGACTGCACGAAGGTCCAGAGCAGGATGCGGATGGTGTAGCCCTGGCGGAGCAGCTTGATGAGCCTGGCTGCCCGGAAGAGCCGCAGGAAGCTGAGGTTGATGAAGTTGTCCTGTGGAAAGTAAAGGTTTTGTGTCCTTCAGAAACGACCGCGATCCGAAACCACAGCCCGCAAAAAAGAAATTAAAATTACCAGCTTCACGATCTAAGCAGCAAATCGGCCACCAGAAAACCTTCCAAAAGAAACATTCGTCAGTGCAGATCACTCCACATGCAGCAAGAATGAGAAAACCCCTCTCCACAAGAGCCCTCCCCTCTGCTACTGGGTCAATGAGAGAAAAGGAAAAGGCTCTGTCACGCTGTCCTTGCAGGGCTGGTTTGCTTTGAGCAAGGCAGATTTTCTCCCCCTCAAGACTCAGGGAGAGGGGGACGGTGCCGGATTTTCATTTTGAAAAAGAGTGAGGTTGGTTGAAAGTCTTGGTCAGCTCAGTTTCGAAAGGGAATTGAACATAAGCCACTCGCAAGGGACAAAGAAAGGCATTGTCCAGTGAAGATTCAAACATCCTTAGAGGAATGAGGATGTTTTCCAGCCTGCAGGTTTTCAATGTCTGTACGTGTAACTGGACAGGTTTGCCAAGGAGAAACGGCACCACAAGATTGTTTGGAAGATGGATCAAGGGCAGCGAGTCAATTGGGGAGGTTGAGCTTTCACCAGCAGGAGGATGCCTTAGGAACCTGCTGGTTTTCCAAATTTTCTTTAAATGTGTCTGCACAAGTGGATCAAAGAACTGCTGGAGGCAGGTTCTGATTTCCATTCATTTTCTAGGATTTTCCCCACTCCTTACCCCATTTTGTTTTCTTTCCTTCGGGGAAAAGAGGATTCTTGCCCCAATGAGCTAATCTAGAGAGGGTTCTTTCCAAAACAAAACATGCAAAAGCCAGATCCCTCTTGCCCTCCTATTTTAAGGAGATGAAAAAATATTCCCCCTTTCCATAATTTGCTTTTTTGTGGATCTCTGATCACAGCCACTTATTTGACTTGAGTGAGCTAAAGAGAGAAAACATCCCATTGTAAACTACTGAGCAGTGAAGCAGCAGATATAATCATAAGGAGCTCTGCTCAGTAAAGATGAGCAAAAATTGTATTTCCCTTGGATTATTGTTTTACCAGAAGTCACATTGAACTGACCCACATTTCTTGCTCATTTGGCTACAGAGCTCATGCTGAAATTGGGGGGCTTGTTGGATCTATGGATTCTTTCAATGCCAGCTCAGTTTTGGGGCCATTAGCATTGCATTCCACCAATCCCATCAAAGAGTTCCAGAACTCAGTCTCAGGCATGCACTCGGTTTCTCTCAGGTTAAAAACACAAGCAGCTCAGAGTTAGGCACAGACCCAAGATCAGACTCAATCTTCAAATAAAGAGAAAAGAGAAAAGCACAGGAATGTTCAATGAAGGAGCAGACAACACTGAGCTCATTCAAGCCAGCAACAGAAGCCACCTCTGGCAGGCAAAGCACGCGCGAGGATTCCCCTGGGTTGGGCAGTAGAACAGGCACTGAAAATGTCCAGCTTGTCTCAGCATCAGCTCCAGGTTTGTTTTCACAGCGCTTACCTTCCCTTCACAACAGTGCAGCTGCACTCACCTGAGCAGGGCAGGGCTGGCTAAGGCCCCTGGGGCAGGGGACCATCACTAATGGGGTTCTTCTTGCCCTGGTCCCACCGTGAGCCAGTGCCAGGGCAGGGCAGAGGTTTAACCATGAGCCCTTTTCATCAGGAAAATCTCCCCACAGTGGGAACTGGATCAGCCCTCATGTGTGACGCTGGCAGCACTTAGGCCTGAAAGGCTGATTTGAACTTCAGGGCAATGCTCAAGGCAGATCTTTGCTGTGCACAATCCTCAGGCTCCAAGGAGGAGCAGGGGCACAGGATCCATCTCTGTGGGATCTCCCCCTTCCCTCACAACTGCAGCCCAGCAGCAGGAACATTGTCCTGCTCAGGCTTTGCTAAAGCCTCATCATCACAGCTGACAGATGTTGGACACCTGCTTTGGGCTGGGCTCCCTGCAAGCTGAGCTACCCCAGTGCTACCCAAGGAAAAGGGATAGAGATGGGAACAGGGTTCAAGACTGTGCAGTTGTGTCTGTGACCTCCCATTCCCTGGGATTTAGATGAACAAAAAGTCCATAGATTCCCCCCACCACCACCACCACATTCCCTATTTGACTCTGGCCTTGCCACTTCCTAAAGAGCAGTGAAAGCCTCGGCTCCGTGTGGAATCACTCCCAACCCAGGAAAATCCCCCAGCACCGACACCCCGGGACTGTTGGAAGGAGCGTTCTCAGCACTGCCCGGAGAGAGGCACATTCCCCACACTCCCCACGCTGCTGGTGGCTGCCAGGGCTCCACGTGTGTGGCACCCTCAGCACCCCACAGAGAAAACCCATCCTCCCACCCCTCAACTCTCCAAGCAGGAACTGGTGTGGCATGCAGCCAAAGGGGAAACTCCACAGTGCCATATTTCTTGGGTAAAACAGTTTTTGGCATCAATTCTCCTCTCACCAAGCCACCTCTGTGCCGTGCACATGTCTCATATCTGGGTTGTCAAAGTCATCCTTTCCAGGTTGTTTTTTTGTTTTTTTTTTTTTTTTGCTTTCCTGTTGCACAGATGCTCACAGTGCTCACAACAGGCACCAGAGCTTTAGGATTTTATCATCTGTCGGAGGAATAACAAATTATGTTTGGAAATCATTTCCCCCTGGCCTGTCACTATTTTCCTGAAAAAGGAAGGGCTGGCACTGAAGGGACCCGGGCATCAGCCAGGGCCTGGGGGTCTGGGCATGGCCAGGCACTGCCACCACTTCCTGCAGCAGGAGATGGGTGATGCATCCCTGAAGAAAACTGGGAAGCAGTGGGGAAACAAGGAGAATAAAGAACTGCCCTTGGAGGTTGTCCCACCATGGGAGCCTGCTCTGTTACCCTTTCTTTGGTTGTTTTCATGGAATCCCAGGATGGCTGGGGTTGGAAGAGACCTTAAATATCATCCAGTGTCATGGGCAGGGACACCTCCACTGTCCCAGGCTGCTCCAAGCCCCAGTGTCCAGCCTGGCCTTGGGCACTGTCAGGGATCCAGGGGCAGCCACAGCTGCTCTGGGCACCCTGTGCCAGGGCCTGCCCACCCTCCCAGGGAACAATTCCTGCCCAATCTCCCACCCAGCCCTGCCCTCTGGCAGTGGAAGCCATTCCCTGTGTCCTGTCCCTCCATCCCTTGTCCCCAGTCCCTCTCCAGCTCTCCTGGAACCCCTTCAGGCCCTGCCAGGGGCTCTGAGCTCTCCCTGGAGCCTTCTCCTCTCCAGGTGAGCACCCCCAGCTCTCCCAGCCTGACTCCAGAGCAGAGGGGCTCCAGCCTCTGGACTCCAAGACCTCCATGTCCTGCTTCTTTGGGAGACTCCAGAGTTTTCCATACTGAAAAGCAGGAAAGCCATGAAGATCAGGGCACAGGCACTGCCTGGATCTGTTCCCCAAAGCCTTCAGCAGCAGAGTGGTCTCCCAGCACAGGAATTGCTCCCTCTGTCCACAGGGAAGCAGAAGGAGCTGCAGGAAGAGGCGTCTGATCAAGCCAAAAATGGGATCATTCAGGAAGCTTTAGGACTTCTCTTCATCTGGCATCCACAAGAATCACCAAATTAATTAATTAGTTAAGGAATTACTGATGAGGAAAAGGCTGAGTTCCCATTTAAATGTCCATGGTATTGCCAGCACTGACAGTTTCCTGAACCTTGCACAGGGTCTTGGCTTCATCTGGAGCTTGGGGAATCCACTGCTGATTTTAAGAGGCTGAAGATTTTGGTCACCCTTGTCTGTGTCTCAAGAACTCTGCCTTTGGAGGGACATCCTGTCAGTCCTTCCATCTTGAGTCAGAAATGCTGGAAAAATTATTTATGTGTGTGATGCCCACAACTCTCCTCATTCCCTACTTCACAGAACCTCCTGAGCTGGGAGGGATCCACAGGATCACCCAGCCTAGCCCCTGTCCCTGCACAGACACCACCAACCCCACCCTGGGCATCCCTGGCAGCGCTGTCCAAAGGCTCCTGGAGCTGTGGCAGCCTCGGGGCTGTGCCCATTCCCTGGGGAGCCTGGGCAGTGCCAGCACCTCTGGGGGAAGAACCTTTCCCTGCTCTGCAGCCTGAGCCTGCCCTGGCCCAGCTCCAGCCGTGCCCTGGGTGCTGTCCCTGTCCCAGAGCAGAGCTGGAGCTGCCCCTCGGGAGGAGCTGCAGCCCCGGGGAGCTCTGCCCTCAGCTCCTCCTCTCCAGGATTCCTCCCAGCTTTGCTGCTCCTGCTGTGTCCCTGCAGCAGCTCCAGAGGAGGACGTGATGCTCCAAACACCTCCCTTGGATGCTGAGGGGTTGATGGAGCCTGGACTTTCTCTGTGGAATACCGACCCCAACCCCAACAAAGTACAGGATGAGCTTTTCAATCTTGAACCTGTGACAGGGACAGCGGCCAAAATTTAACAAACTGATTCTCCCCCGATATATGTTCACAGCTAATGCCAGAACCCTTTTCTGTGCTGCCTGGGCCAGGTGTGCAGCAGTGTCTTTGAATTTATCCTGACTGCTCCCACACATCTGGAAGGGATCCAGCACCATGGAGGATTCCCCTCTTGGCTTGGGCAAGCTTTGAACTTACACACTGTCTTTTTCTCTGCTACATCCCAGCAGAAAATTCCCCCCAGGACCCTCCACAAACATCCATGGAGCTTCTGTGCAGCCTGGAAATAAAAATTCACCCTGATTTCTTTCTTAACAGCAACTGTGCAACAGGAAACGTGGATGTTCACAGATCCGAGAGCTGGTGTCAGTGGCTGAGCAAGGATTTTTGAGAAGCTTTTGGTCTCATTTGCGTTATCAACTGTAGTAGCCAAGATAATGAAGAATGGAAAAAATTATATAATTCTGATTTCATTTTTCTTTATGGATTCTCTTTTGTTTAATTGGTCATTTTCAAAGATAAAGGCCAATATTTCCAAAGGCATTTTTAGTATAAATTTGCACCTTGGCACAGAATTCCCAGTGGGATCTGGTTCCCGGTACTTTTCAGCTCTGGTCATAACATGATTTATTCATTTTACTTGGGGTTTTGGGTTTGCATCCAGTGACTCTGTGTCCACTGTGATGGCAAAACAGATTCTTCTTCGGGTTGGTATCACAGAGAATTTTCAAATTGAAGATCCTTCTTTCCTATCATTTTTGATTTGAGGGAAGCAAGTCTGCCATCACCCCAATCATATTTCTGCCTTACAATACACAGGTTAAAACACCTGTAAGGCTGTCAGGTGCTTCCTTCAGCAGAAAGCTCCATCCTCTCATCCTAAAAGAAGCCAAACCCACTTGCAGAGAGCTGAATTTGGTACCACCAGCTCCAAACCCCAGCGTTTCCAGGTGCAGAAGATCCTTCCCTCACCATCTCCTCCCATTCCCACGGAAATAAAGCAAGTGGCAGTGTCCCCTTTGGCACAGGGGGTGGCACAGGGAGCAGGGACGGGCTATTGGCAACTGCTCAGGTCACCAATGAGCCCAGGGAGGGAGGTGCAGGGCAGAAGCCACGTCGGAGCACGCTGCAGTGAGGCTTTTCCAGCAGTGCAATCAGAACTTCATCAAAGAAAACAAAACAAAACCAAAACCGGATCAAATCAAAGAAACACGAGAGAAAATCAAAGCAGAGAATTTAAAGAATTGTTTAAATTCAATGAAACCAACCGTGTCCTATATGTGATGTTGTCATGGATGGATATTTGCAAGATTATTTACAAAGTTTTATATTTTTTTTGAGCAGCAGGTGCACAACATACAGACGGAGACATGGTTTTCGCATTGTATGTTGATTGGATGGCGTGATTCAGCAGGTAGATAAGGAAAATAAGGAACAAAAACAGGAAACAAAAGAGAAAATGAGTAATCAGGACAAGCAAAAAGGAAACTCTGAAAAATTTCACTGGAAAAAAACCATTGGGCTATCGGGGGAGGTGTTCTTTTATGGGAACTCCAGAAATAAAAAATGCTTTGAACCAAAACGGATTCGGAGAACCTTGAGGTAACACAGACAGTGCAGTTGTTATTTGCATTTCAGTTTGTAATGCAAATTTGGAGACAATTCACAAACACTTCTCAGGATGGTTTTTTATATTTCCAGGCATAGATATAGATGTCAGTTTGCCAAACACCCACTCAGCCTCCCAAGGCCAACTGTGTCCACAAGGACTCCTCTTCCTTAATCCCACCTCTTTTCCCTCAATTACTGAGGGTAAAAAAACTGACATTCATGCTTTTGCCAGAGGAAATAAAAAAATAGATATTCCACTACAATCACAAAGTAAATTACATGTGACATGACCAGGAAAATTAAAACAAAGCAATTAATCCACACATTTCTTTTCCTTTTGTCTTTACTTCTCAGAGGGTTAAAGGTACCAAACAAGGCTGGTGGAAGCCAAGTCTCTCAAGGTGAGGCCATCCAGGATTATTTACCTTTGGTGAACACTTCTAGCTGGAAAATACAGAGGAAAATGGTGCTCTGGCACTATTTGTGAGCCCGAGCTCAGTGTCACACCTAGAAAACATCTCCACGGGGCCCTGGAGGGTGGTGGGACAGGCACAGCTGCAGTTTGGCAGTCAGGGTCACCTTGTGGCTGTCACCTTGTGGCTGTCACCTGGAGCTCCCAGATGAGGAAACTCCATGGGAATGGCTGCCAGGAGGGTTGGAGGGACTAAAGGGGCTGCCCCAAACTGTGCCCAGCAGGGCAGGGGAGGCTGGAGCTGAGGAAGGCACATGGAGAAACTGCTGGGGACGCAGCTGGGGGAGTGTGATCCACGCCCTGCTCTCTTCTCTGGTTATTCCCTGCTCCCTGCGAGCTCCTGCACCCCGCTCGTGCCCTGAGGAAGGCGAGGTGGGGCTGGTTCAGCAGCAGCTGAGTGGATGCTCATCCCCAGCCTTTATTTCCTGCTCTGCCCTACCTGGAATTCCAAAGGGAAAGAGGTTGTGCAGAGGCCCCCCCTGGGCTGTGCTCTGTGAATGAGGCTCCTCACCTCCATCCCTGCACGTTCACATCTCTGCATCAGCTCTTTCAGCCCTTTTTTTCCTACATTTTTCTAAAATTGGTTCTATTTTGGAACTATTGGTTCAAAATTGGATCAAACTGGTTCTATTGGTTCCTTTTTCTACACCGGTTCTCAATACCAGAAGTATTTAAATGACATCAAATTGCAGTTTAACAAAATATCCCAAAGCTGGCCTCATGGGGCAGGAACAGAGGGCAGCATCCTTCTGCTGCTTTTCCATCCTCAGGACTGGAAGGGCAGAATCATAAAGTCATGGAATGGTTTGGGTTGGAAGGGACCTTAAAGCTCATCTCCTTCCACCCCCTGCCATGGGCAGGGACCTTCCACTGTCCCAGGTTGCTCCAAGCCCTGTCCAGCCTGGCCTTGAGGGCAGGAAGGTTTTAGTGGCCGTGGAGAGCCTGGTACGAGAGCACATCCACCACATTCCACTGGCTGAAGTGGGATGAATTCCATGAGGGGCATCCTGCCAGCTGCCATTACCAGTCCTGTTATCAATTCCTGTTACCAGTCCTGTTATCAATCCTGTTATCAATCCTGTTATCAATTCTGTTATCAATCCTGTTATCAATTCCTGTTACCAATCCTGTTATCAATCCTGTTACCAATCCTGTTACCAATCCTGTTATCAATTCCTGTTACCAATCCTGTTATCAATTCTGTTATCAATTCCTGTTACCAATCCTGTTATCAATCCTGTCATCAATTCTGTTATCAATCCTGTTACCAGTCCTGTTACCAATCCTGTTATCAATTCCTGTTATCAATCCTCATATCAGTGTGATCTTCAGGGCACTGCCAACACTCCGTGCCAGACCTAAGCAGGGATGTCCAGGCCTGTCCCCACACTGAGCTGCTCAGGGCACCGTGCACCATCCCTGTGATGCCTGTGCACTGTCCCTGTGTGGGGCTGCATGGATGTGTGTGCTGGTGGCTGTCCCATGGGGATGGAGTGCTGCTGGAGAGAGATCAGGCAGGAGCTGCACCAAACAAGTGTTGAAAACCAAGTTTAGAAGGAAAAGTGGCAGGGGATGACCCCTGGGCAGTCTCTGTCTGAAGGGCAAAGCAGGGAAGGAGACCTGGTGGCTATACAGACATCAGGGAATTGTTCAAGTTGGAAAAGATCTCCGAGATCATTGAGTCCAACCATTCCCCCAGCACTGCCAAGGCCACCCTTAAAGGCTGTCCCCAAGTGCCACATCCACACAGCTTTCAGATCCCTCCAGGGATGGGGACTGCACCTGTTCCAGTGCCTGCCCACCCCTTCCATGAAGCAATGAATCCTAATATCCACCCTAAACTTCCTCTGGAGCAACCTGAGGCTGTTTCCTCTTGCCTTGCTGCTTCTTACTTTGGAGAAGAGATCAACCCCCACATGGGTGCTGCAGAAGGGGAATATTTAGAGAGAGCAGAGACACAAACAAAGGACAAGAGCTCAAGGCTGGAGTGGTCCTGGGGACATCTGGCTTTTATATGAGACATGTTTGTGATCAGCTCCATGTTGGACACTGCCAGGAGAACCTGGTGACCTCCTTTAGAAAATCCTCTCTACGGACTGAATGCATCCAGTTCCTCATAAACCAAAAAACTGTGCCTTCCCCCCTGGGAGGAGAAGGGGAAGGCACATGGGGCCCTGGGAGCTTAGCCCTGTTGGGGTTTTAGGGGTAATTCCCACGACTCTGCAAAGGTTTTGATGCTGGAAATGTCTCTCAGCCCAATCTGATCCAATTCCCTGGCTGGGCCATCCTGTGGGAGCTGGAGGGAGAGGCAGTGTCCCATTAACTGTGGCTGCTCCCTGCCTGCAAAATTGCTCCAAAAGTGAGGATTTTAGCAGCATGTGGGCTTGGTGTTGAGAAGCAGAAATCTTCTTGAAGGAGAAGACACCAGTGTGGGAGCGACCAGAGGCTCCCGTGTGAGCTGTCAGTGCTGCTTCCTCCCAGTGGCCAAAGTGGGGCTGGAAAAGCTTCAGCCTGTTTGTAGCTGACTTGCAAATGTTTTCACAGATTTTCAAACCATGGCAAAAGTTTGGTTCTCTTGGCAACCAAACTTGTGTTCTCTTGTGTTCTCTTGGCAAGAAAACACATCCCATGGCAGAGGGAGTGGGGACAAGCACCATGTGCCTTCCCATAGCACTCAGAGAGGGTGAGCTGAGTAACTTTAGCCTGGCTGCACTGAAAACAAAATCCAAAGGCTACAACATTAGATTCACCAGCAGATAAATGAACATCATTTGTATGGGAAGGAAAACTTGGGGGGTTATGCGTTATTTTGTACCAAGGAGGTTAAATAAAAATGCATTTTGTTAGAAACAGTCACATGGTCTTCACCACCACCTGTAAAGGAACGTGGGGAGCACAGTTCTGAGCACACACAAAACACATCTATAGGCTGAGGAAAAAGGTTATGGTCAAGTTCAAATTCATCACACTCTGATACATCATCAGCTACAACATGCACTGGGAGAGGACAAATTATACATTGGGTAATATCAGACCGTCAGGGACTGAGACAGACATTGGCTGCCCTAATGGAAAAATCCTTCAGAATTCACTGACAAGTCTGTCCACTTTGTGAGATGTACAAGACTTGCTAACAGGGAGGCAGCAGCCCTTGTAGGGCTGGACAGAAATCCTATGGGAAAGCAGTTTGTTATTCACTGCCCCACAGAGCTTTTGTGACAGAACATTCCCCCAGTCCAGACTCTTCACCTCTTCCCTTCCCACTGTCCCTGTGTCCCTGTCACTTCCTTTCACCCTCACCCTGCCCTGTGACCCAGACTGGGCAGGTACCCCAAGGGCCAGACATATGCCCTGCAAAAAACCTCCCACATTAACACAGCAGAACCCCTTTGGTCTTTTCCCTCTCTAAATTCAGCAGGATTTTTCCATGAACAGGCAGAAAAGGCCTGGGGACAGAGCAGTTTGCTGCAGGAGAGAGGGAGCTGCTTCCTGGCAGAGTCACGAGCACTGTGGTTCTCATCAGAGCCTTCCCTCTTTGGGGCAGACAGCTGTGCTCAGCTCCATGGAAAAGCAGAGCTCATGGAACAGGGTCAGCCAAGGCCATCATGACTCCCAGAGGCAGCTCCAGGGAATAAGGCTGGTAGGGAGAAGGTTCAGTGTCTTGACAGGGCACAGCTTTGTTTATAAATGAAATAAATTGAGCAAACTGTACTTACCGCAATCTCTGTTACTAAAATATCAGTAATACTTCCCAACACTGTTACAAAATCAAAGACATTCCAGGCATCTCGGAAATAATTCTGCCAAACGAGAACACAAGGGGAATAGAGGGATCCAGGGGTTATTTTCTTTTTGCCAGCACAGGTCGGGGGGTTTTTTGTTTGCATGTTTTTAAATGCGCGTCACAAAACGCGAGCATTTCACAGAGAGAGGAGAGAGGTGGAAGAGAAGGAGGGAGGCACCTACCAGCACACCAAAGGCAATGATCTTCAGCACACATTCCATGGAAAACATGGATGTGAACACAATATTCAGGCATTTCAGCATTTCTTCGTATGCTTCTGGAGCATCATAGAACTAAAGCGGGATGGAAGAAAGGCTGTTACTGGGAGATCACTGACAGAGCAAAACCTTTCCCAGCTCATTCCTGCTCGTTTCAGTCAGGGTTCTGTGCTCACTTTCAGTGGGATTTGGGGTTACAACACAGTTATTCCTGTCTCCTGCTCCATTCTGTACTGAGGGGGCAGCTGGAATATCCCCAGGAGGGGAGACTGTTGCTGAGGGACATCCCCCTGTAAGCACAGCACAGACCAGGAGGGAGGAAGGGGGAAGGGCATTTTCAAACCCAGGGGACAAGTGCAGGACTGTTTCCTCCACTAAAAAGATGGGGAGGGACCCCTTGACTGTGCAGATGCTCTGAGACAGGCAAGGGATAGGAGGGCACATCATCAACCTGTGTCTCTTCCCCCACTCTGTATCACATCCCAGGAGCCTGATGCTGTTCCAAAATTAAGTAATTTCACAGAACCATAGAATGGCTTGGGTTGGAAGTACCTTAAAGATCATCCAGTGCCACCCCTGCCATGGCAGGGACACCCCCCACTGTCCCAGGCTGCTCCCAGCCCCAATGTCCAACCTGGCCTTGGGCACTGCCAGGGATCCAGGGGCAGCCACAGCTGCTCTGGGCACCCTGTGCCAGGGCCTGCCCACCCTCCCAGGGAACAATCCCTCCCCAGTATCCCATCTAAAGCTACTCTTTTTCATTTGAATTTCCATGGCCTGACCAGACTTTGAGCAGCCCCAAGACCCTGCTCTGCAGGAGAAAGCCCAGGCTGAGGTGCAGGTCAGGACCTGCAGATCCCAGCTCCATCCCAAAGGGGCTGAGCCCAACCACCACTGTTGAGGGAATCCCACTGGTGGGATCTCATCCCAGCTAATGCAGCTCCCCTGGGGCCAAAGGAATCCCAGCAGGCACATGGGGAGTGGTGGCTGCTCTGCTGAGCCCCCCAGCTCTCAGGGTGAGAGCCTCTCCAGACAACAGCCCAAAATTCCACGAGTCAGGCAGATCCCACTCACCTTCATCATGAGGACGATGGTGTTGAGAGCAATCATGACCATGATAAAATACTCAAAGGGAGGGGACACCACGAATTTCCACATCTTGTACTGGAAGGATTGCTTGTTCTGAGGCATGTAGCGGGTCAGGGGCTTGGCACTTATGGCAAAGTCTATGCAGGCCCTCTACAAAACAAAAAGGGGATGAAAAGATGCCAGAAAAAGGGCTGGAAGTCTTTATCCGTCAGGATGTGGTTGGGAGAGTGAGCAGAGCATTTAACACCAAGTGAGTACTGATTGTTTGTGTAAAATGCAGCACAGGATCCCCAAACCCAGAGCAATTTTCCTGGAATATTCACCCTATAACATTGCAATGCCCCTCGCAGTCCTACCATATTCCATTAGAGACCAGCCCCTCCTAGGTCCTGATCCCTTCCCAATTCCACAAACACTTCCAACTCCTCCTGATGGGTGATTGTAGGAACCAGAGGATTGGTACAGATGTTATTTGTGTTTTTTAAAAATATTGTGGAACTCGGGTGTGTCCCCACACACAGCAACACCCAAACAGCTCAGAATGTTTCATAAAATGAGAACTGAATTTGCCAATAAATTATCCACCAAAAGCACTGGGGGAACTCTCAGAGATCCCTTCACTGGCTATTTCTGTTCACTTTATTATGAATACAAAACTATGATAAAAATTTTATTCTACAAGAGGTTTTGATTCTGGAGCATTTTCTCATCTTGGATTTACATTAGAATTCCAAATCTGAAATCACTTTCTGCTCAGTTGGAAAATAACATGGGTAAAGCTCTCTAAATATTCTGCTTTATTTTGGACTTTTTGTTCATTTAGACAAACAAGGAACTAATTAAAAATCGCTTCAAAATTCATCTCTTTTCATCAAAAATCAGGTTCCAGTTTCAAAATATATGAAAAGAGATGGTTCTTCCCAAGAGAGGTCATTGAGGCTGTGGGACCCTGGAGGAAGGATGCTGCAGATGCTAAAAATCTGCATGGATTGAGAAGAAAACTGGATACACCCATAGAAGGAAGATACACAGATGCCAGTAACTAAAGAAAAACCAGCTCAGGAGGTCCCTGAGTGGAAAATAATGGTCATTTTGGGGACATTAAAGAAAAGCTCACAGCGTCTTTTCCTGGTCTTACACCCTTCTCAAGGCATCTCCGTTTGGCTGTTCCCAGGAGGACAAATCCCAGCGAGGCACAAAACCAGACTGGAGAGAGGAGTTTTCCTCTGGGCAGCCACAGCAGCTGAACCCCAGTTTGATTTCTGAGGTCTGGCCTCAAGGTTTGCTTCCTTCTACCACTCCACACTCGAGCAAACATAAAATCATGGGATGGTTTGGGCTGGAAAGGACCTTAAAGCCCATCCAGTGCCACCCCTGCCATGGCAGGGACAATTCCACCATCCCAGGCTGCTCCAAGCTCTCTCGAGCCTGGCCTTGGGCACTGCCAGGGATGGGGCAGCTTCTGTGGGCAGATCCATCCTCCCTTCGGTGTGGCCCAGGGGATGTGTGACAGTGGTTCCCAACAGGAAGCACTTGGGGGCTCTCCCTGCTTTTGTTTTTCTGCAGAAGCTGAAACAGCCACTCCTTTCTTTGGTCTCTACACCACACAACTTTCAATAACCACTGGTCTCCAGTCCCCCCAGCACAGGGGGAACGGGGAGGGGCCTTCCACCAGTACCCAGGAGCTCTGAGCCCCTGGAACACCAACTCTGGAGGCAGAAGAGGTGGGTACCTCGTTTTTCTCGAGGCTGCACTCTGACATCACTTTATCTCCTTGCTCCTGGAAGGTGATGATGATTAACGCCACAAAGATGTTGACAAAGAAAAAAGGGAAGACAACAAAATAGACCACGTAAAAGATGGACATTTCCATCCGGTAGCCAGGGCTGGGCCCCTGTTCCTCGTAGGTGGCATCCACTGAGTGCTTCAGCACACTGCAAGCAAATGCAAAGAGAGAGGAAAGGTCAACACAATCCCTGGGAAGCACCAAGGACCCCCTGAGAATCACTCCCTGGCCTTCACTCACGTGCAGGGTTTTCCACATATGCTCAGGAAAAGCTTGCTCCCACCCACGAGGCTGGGAAGAAGTTTTCCTTGAGGATATTTTTTTGGGAAACCATTTGTTCTCACCATTGTGCAGAATGGTGGAGATTTGCTGTGTCCAGATCCACTGATCCCCCCTGGCCAAGGGGGGAGGATCCAGCTGGATCTGGCTTCTCTTCTCTGGTCAACAGGGAAGGAATAAGAGCGGGAAAAGAGAGGTGTTGATGACATCCAAGTAGGGGAACACAGTGAGGGACTGGAAAAGGGAGGCTGATGCTGTTTCAGTCTTTATTTTATAAAAGAGTTGAACGTGGAGGCTGAGAAGCCCTGGCCACACACTGCACTCCACATATGCCAAAATAAAGTCATGTGCTGAACAGGAAATGTCATTTGGGGCCTGTCACGCCCAGCAGACTTTCAACAGAGCTCCCAACACTTTTCCCCCTTCATTTTCTACCATTTCCATTATCAATTTTACCCCTGAAAAAGGTGTGCAAATCCAAAAACCTGAAGCAAGAGCTGAAAACTTTCTGAGCACCCCTGTGCCAGCTCAGAAGGGCACCAAGGAAAACGCAGAGCTCTGCCTGCAGGTTCACCCAAGAATCACACCAAACTTAGCAGATGGAAGATTTTTCTCATTTCCCAGGTCACCTGCTGTCCCTCAGAGCTCTGGGGACCTGCTTTACCTGCACTATCAGCCCCTGCCAGTGCCGGGTACTCACGTTGGCCACCCTTCCCCTGTGGACACGGTGAAGAGCGTGAGCAGAGCCCAGAGCACGTTGTCATAGTGGAACTCGTACTTTTTCCATTCCCTGGGCTGTGCCTCCACCTCATTTTTTTCATAATCGAGGTACTGACCCCTAGGAAAAAGAGATTCAGAGCCAATGAGAGAATTAAAGCAGATCAGGCATTTCTTAGGAGTCGGGAGTATTGGAAAGCCCCAGCAGCACAGTCTGGACTGTGCTGTGGGTTAAAGACAAAGAGAATCCCTCAAAGTCCATGACAGAAGTAACTCCAGTTTTTGAGCCAGTTTTAGCCATGGGAACTGGACCTGAGGTCTGAAAATGAAAGAAATTTTAATCAGGGCATTCATTAATTCGTTAGGCAAAGCCAGCCATTAACACCATGCCTGCCCCTCAATTGTCTGATCCCACAGAAAACTTCTGCTTGATGGGGAAACATCTCTGGCTCCTACTCCAGGACTGCATCTAATTCCTAAATGTATTCCACTTTGAGGGGCCTGGCACACACAGAACCCTCTCCAACCTACCCTATTCCATAATTTCACATTCCTTTCCATAATTTATCTGCATTTTTCCAAGGAAGAACTGCAGTGACAGCCCCTAGGATCCCACCAGGGACGTGCCCTGCAGGTGCCAGGCAGCAGGAGAGGGATGGGCAGAGCAGGACAGTGCTGAGGAGGTGCTTTGGGTGCCAAGAAAAAAGCTAATGAGATGCACATTGTGGAGTAACACACCTTGCCAGCCTGCTGGGAAGGACAAAGCATGACAGGGCTTTTAAGATATTCACATCCTGTCGTTCTCCTCGCTAATTAGTAGCTCTTTAACGTCCCACGCTTCTGATTATTTATTCAGTGTGTTTTTCTAATTCATAGGAGCTCTAAGAATCGAGGCAACAGGTGGAAAGAGCAGTCACACTATCAGAATCCCTTCTCAAAAATGGCACTCAGCTTTCCCAGGAAAGAACCTGCCTGCCCTGCATCCTGAAGATCAGAGCCAGGAATGACACAGCTCTTAAAGAACGGAAAATTCACCTCCGGGGTACCTGTGCTGAATTCTTGCTCTTATTTACAGGAGATCAGCAAATCCCTGCCTTTGGGCAAGCCTGGGGAGCTGGAGGAAGCTGCTCCCTGCCACATTCCCTGCTCCCAGCTGTACCTGCAGTCCTTCTCCAGCTCCTTGGACTCGTCTGTGCAGTAGAAGAAGCGACCCTTGAAGAGCTGCACGGCGATGACGGCGAAGATGAACATGAAGAGCATGTAAACGATGAGGATGTTGAGGACGTTCTTCAGGGAGTTCACCACGCAGTCAAAGACGGCCTGAGGTGCAGGGGGACAAGGTCAAAGGTGGGAAGAAAGGAAAAGTTCATCCAAAATCTTGGCATGCACAATTTAACTGCACTGTGGGAATCACAGAAGGGTTTGGGTAGGAAGGGACCTCATTCCCACCTCCCACTGTCCCAGGCTGCTCCCAGTCCCAGTGTCCAGCCTGGCCTTGGGCACTGCCAGGGATCCAGGGGCAGCCACAGCTGCTCTGGGCACCCTGTGCCAGGGCCTGCCCACCCTCACAGGGAACAATTCCTGCCCAACATCCCACCTAAATCTCTCTCATCTGGGACTCATTACCCATCCCACAACCCATGGATGCTTCAGTGGATTTTCGCTTCCCAAACACTTCCCAAAGCTGAGAGAAATAACTCCAGCTTCCTTCATCTCCTGCTTTATCCACAGCTTTGGTTGTGCCACTGAATTTCCTGATGCCTCTCATAACATTTATAAAGACAATCACAGCTTGTCAAGACAATATTAGTCCTGAGCAAACATTTCATTAGACAATGAAAATTGCACTTGTTTTGATTTTACTTCCAGTGGCTTGGTAAAAACTGTTGGAATAATAAGGAAAAAACCAGCAGAAACAAAACAACCAAATGCTTTGAATAAAATTTTCTAAAGAGCTGTCAAAATGAGGTGTGACTAATGTAGTCAGCATGTGCACTCCTGAACTCCCTGCAAAGAACTCCTCAAATCCATTTCCTACGTGGGTATGAGGCCCTGATTCATTACAAGTAATTTGCAGTTTCATTTTAGTCAGAAGTTTGTCATAATACCAGAAATTGAGCAGTCCCTGCCCAAGCACAAGGTTTGTACAATGCTGCTCCTGTTCCTCTGAATGGAAGTGAATCATTCATAGAATTACACTCCTGATGCAACCCAGGAATCCTGATGGAAATCCCTTTGATCAGTCCAGAAATCCTGATGGAAATCTCTCTGATCAGCCCAGGAATCCTGATGGAAATCCCTCTGATCAGCCCAGGAATCCTGATAGAAATCCCTCTGATCAGCCCAGGAATCCTGATGGAAATCCCTTTGATCAGTCCAGAAATCCTGATGGAAATCTCTCTGATCAGCCCAGGAATCCTGATGGAAATCTCTCTGATCAGCCCAGGAATCCTAAAGGAAATCCCTCTGATCAGCCCAGGAATCCTAAAGGAAATCTCTCTGCTCAACCCAGGAATCCTACATGCAATTTCTACATGGCTCAATATAATTGTTCCTTTTCAAATAAATTTAGTGTGCATAAAACTAGAATTATTTAAGCATGGATGGTGGGCTCAGACAAAAGCAAATCTACAGAACAGCTGAGCCTTATTTTGATGTGAAAACAGCCACATTGCCAAACACATTTTCACCCTTCCAAAACATTCCAAGTTTTTTCTCCAGCTCTCACAGAAAACAGCCCACAAAAGGTATTGAAGAGTCCCTAAACCTCACAAATTTCTGAATTTTGTTAACTCCTTCCATTTTCTCTTTGCAGAGCCTGGCTGTACCTCAGATTGTTGGTGTTGGATGAATAATCACAGGCCATAAAAATTATTTTATTTTTTAGATCAGTGTTCTAGGGATAAACCCCTGAACTATGGATTCTTTAAGAAAGATTAATAAATTAAAGCTTCTCCCATAGCAATGACAAATCTCTTTGGACAGCCTGTGGAAAACCTTGCAATATTCATGTTAAAATCTCTAGGGAAAGCCAGACCCTCCCAACCCCATTTTCTTCTTTATCACATCAAAGAGCATCCCACTTATGAACAGTAATTTATTTGCTTTTTTTTCCTATTTGTAGAGGTTTTATTTTCATGTGGATTCACAGGAATCCCTAGCATTGCCCACGATATTTGCAAAAGCACCCAAATCTTTGACATTTGCTCAACATCTGCCCAGCTGTTTGTGCTCCTCTGGCAAAGAGATTCATTGCAATGAAATAAAAGCAACAGAAACAAGCTGGATTAAGTGGAGTCCACCAGCTTCCACTCAGATCAGCCAGAAACCTCCAGAGAAGGAATGTCTTGGGTTATGTAACCCAAAATATGTGTATTCTATTTCATCTGTTGAAAGCAGTTGTGGTGTGTTTTCTTTTTTCTTTATCTCTTGTAACTCCAGGGGAGGAGGGTGGATGCCTTCTGATCACAGCCCAGCTGTTAAACCAGGTGGGGCAGGGTTTGTGATCTCTGTCACCACTGTCCACCCTGGGGATATCTTCTGTTCATGGGCCATTGAGGCTCACAGGGACTGACACATTCCATCATCCATTGGGAGATGGAACACCCAGGGGGAGGAGCCAACCATTCCTACCCAGATAAAAACTGAGATGCTGGAACACCAACATGTGTGGCCTGTTTGCCACGGGATTCCCAGAGGAAGATCGGACCCATCTCACCACCAGGATCATCTCTACTCCAACAGAACCACGTCTGTCACTGCAGGAGGATTTATTTGCACTGCTTCCAACACCCTGACAACAGGGTGTCAGGTCGTATCTGTGACTCTGTCAGGGTTTTCTAGGATTTTGTTTGTTTGCTTGTTTGTTTTTCTGCATTACTGCATTTGTATTTTTAATATTCCTAGTAAAGAACCGTTATTCCTATTCCCATATTTTAGCCTGAAAGCCCCTAATTTCAAAATTACAATAATTTGGAGGGAGGGTGTTTAAATTCTCCATTCCAAGGGGAGCTTCAACTTCCCTGACAGACACCTGTCTTTCTAAACCAAGACAAGGAAAAATTTGGGTTATTTTCTAACCTTTAGTTTTGGCAGGCGTTTTATGGTCTTCAGAGGCCTGAGCACGCGCAGGACTCGCAGGGACTTGATGGTGTTGATGTCCTTGCCTTTGGTTCCTCTGCAAGGGAGAAAAAGGCACAAGAACAACAGAGGGAATTATTTGCTCCCCAGGTCACTCACTGGGATATTTGTGGGTATCCAGGGTGGCTTTGGTGGTGGAATTGGTTGGGTTTGGGGATGCTTTGACAGCTTTTGTGTCCATCCTCACCAGGGCTGCAGGCAGGATGACCCAGCCTCACCTGGGATGTCTCCAGCAGCTCAGAGGAGAAGGCTGGGGGAGGACAGGGTCCTGGCAGGGCTCAGCCACAGGTGCTGGTCAGGCTTTGTCACCTCCCAGCCACTCACCAGGACCTGGAGCCCTTCCTGCACTGACTCCGACGCTCCCAGCCAGGGCAGCAGCACCGGCACAGGAGGCTCAGCTCCTCCATCCCATTCCCAGCAGGAGAAGGGACAAAGCCACACCTGGCTCTTCCCTCCCAGCTGCATGAGGCAGGGAGTGTCTCTGGATGAGGCAGGGAGTGTCTCTGGATGAGGCAGGGAGTGTCTCTGGATGAGGCAGGGAGTGTCTCTGGATGAGGCAGGGGTGTTTCTCCGTGCACTTCTCTGGCAGGAACATTGTACCAAGAGGGTTTGGGAGCCTTCCTGGTGAGGGACAGAGCTCTCCTGGGGGTCAGAGCTTACTCCCTCATCCCTGAGTCTCCCATGGAGGACATGCCACCAATCCCATGCAGGAACATGTAATATGGCAATATATTACATGCCTGGAACAGTGCTGGGGCAACTCCCCACTCAGGCATGCAGGAGCTGTCAGTCACATTTGGGGTTTAGGTTTTGTTAAAACCAAGTGCAAGGCTCAAGAACATTCCTCTTGTTAATATCAAGAGGGGTTTTAGGGGAAGGACAGAGTTCCTTTCCTCGTGCACTTCCAAAACAAAGAAACAAAAGAAGACAACAGGTACATCTTCTTCCAACCCCACAGCAGAACAACGACATTCCCTTCATTTCTCATGGAGTGGAAAATGGGATGGAAATCTGGAACAGAGTTTTATTCATGGCTGGAGGTTCGGTCTGGGACTGTGCTGGGGGAACACAGGTGGGAATGGAGAACGTGTGGGACAGATGCTGACACACCTACTCTGTGCTCTCCAGGCTGCTGAACATTCCTCTTCTCCAAGAGGGAAGCAATGGAAGTACGAGAGACCCGAGAGACCCACGGAGGTTTGTGAAGGACTGCAAAGCTTCTCCCACCCTGCCCTACATCCTGTGCTGAGGGAGGAGCACCCAGAGGGGAGGAAACCACCCAGTTTTGTGGCTGGCTGAGCCTGCTCAGCCCTGGAAAGGGTCTTCTTGGAAATCATCCACTTCCAAAGGACAAAGAACTCTCTCCTAACCCCGTACTACTCAATAGTAACGCTGGACCAGAATCTCCAACCCAAACCCACACTCCTGCCTCAGCTCCAGTCCCCTTCTCCCGTTACCAGGCATTGCCCTTGTCTGGAAATGCAGTAAGAGGGAGACACAGTGTTGAAACCCTGGAATTTTTGGAGGGCTGTGGGTTGTATCCCAGGGATGTATGATTTGAGGAGGAATTTCCTTTCCACAAGATTTAGCAGAAGTGGAGGAGAGGGGGAACAGGATGGACAGGTCCCTGTTTTCTCCCTGTCTCATCCTTCAGGGCTGTTTTAGGGCCATTTTAATCCACCCCAGCTGCACCCTGACCATTGACTTGGCTCTAAACCCAGGCACTGGATTTACTCCCAGAGCTACAGGAATGATTTAAAGCCACAAAATAAATATTCAATATTTTAAAAAATAGTATTTGATCCTCATTAGAGACATTCAATCTGCTCTAGCTGAAGCAGGCACCGCCAGCAGAGCTTTTACTGCCCTTCTTGTCAGGTTTTGGCAGAGCTGAAGGTGTGGCCTAAGCTTGGCTTTGCAGATTTGCTTTCAGCTCACCATCCCTACCATAGAATCACAGAGTCATTAGGTTGGAAGAGCTCTCCAGGATCATCAAGTCCAACCCAACCCTAACCTCAACTAAACCATGGCACCAAGTGCTACATCCAGTCTTTTCTTAAACATATGCAGAGATGGTGAATCCACCACCTCCCCAGGCAGACCATTCCTGTACTTTATTACCCTTTCTGTAAAAAAGTTTTTTCTAATATCCAGCCTGTATTTCCTTTGGCACAGCTTGAGGCTGTGTCCTCTTGTTCTGTCAGTGCTGCCTGGAGAAAGAGACCAACCCCACCTGACACAGCCGCCTCTCAGGGAGTTGTAGAGAGTGATAAGGTCACCTCTGAGTCTTCTCTTCTCCAGGGTAAACACCCCCAGCTCCCCATGGTCACCTCGGTGCCACCAGAGCCACCAGCTGACCTGCAGCTCCCCAGTGTGACTCTCAGCAGTGCCCTGGCTGCAGAACAGTTTGTTCAGCCTCTCCAGGAGGATGGGAATGGCAGGAGGGAAGCAAAAAGGGAAATGGGTCACGGACAAGGAGATGCCACAGCAGATCCCACCTGTCCCCAGGGCTGGTGGCCACCCCATCCCCTGGGCTGCCCCCTCTGCTCCCTGCACCTCTCCCCTCTGCACTGCCCTGTGTTTCCCACCTGAGGAAAGCCAGGGAAGTGTGGGAGCTGAGGAGGCCGGGGGAGGAAGGAGTGAAGGGGAGATCTTCAGGGCCATGTGGTTGGGGCAGGATAGGGAAGGGGGGTGGGACACGGGGACACCGAGCCCAGAGCTCTGCTCCCTTCCCCAGCAGCCACGGCCACGCTTCTGCTGTGCACATCAGCACCCCCAGCCCAGCCAGGCTCAGCTCTGCTCTCCTGGGCCCACCCAGAGCCCCAGAACATTCCCACATGGTGCTTTCCCCACTCCTAATCCCAGGAGACCTGAACTACCACGCTGCTCTTGTGCCAATTAACAGCTGCACTAACGAGGCCTCGTGCCAACGAGGACAGACATTTCCCTGCTCTGCTCTGCCAGGGCAGGCTCCACGCCTGGAGCAAGAATTTCTGTGATTGAATACTTCCAGGAAGGTTAAAGAGATGTGGGGCAGAGCAAATCCTCACTCCTGCTTTTCCCTGGAATGGGAGAGGCACAGATGAGTGAGCTCAGAGGTGGAGGGCAGACAGCTCCAGTCACACGGAATTCCTTCTGCCTCAGCAGAGGACACTAAGAAGGGCTGACGGATTTTTTTTCCATTCAGGTACTTAAGCAAATAAAGGGCGTGAGCCAATTAAATCTTAATGGGATTTATGCTCTGAGCCATATAGAGAATCCTGAGGAAAAAAAAAGTCCCATTTCTTGTCACAGTAAGGTCCCTGCTATAGGAAAAGCTTTTCCTGGTGCTCTGACCTAGAGTGATGCGAATTGCATTTTAATTAAAAGGATCCTCTGCAACTCTTCTGTCAAATAAAACCCTAAGGGTTGGGTTTGGGTGTTGTTAAAACCCCAATATTGGGGTTTTTTTACTGCTTTCATACAAAGCCAGATGTCCCAGAAAATAAAAGGTCCAGATGGAACTGGGATTCAGTCAAAAGGTGTATCCAAGCACACATCTGACCTGAATATTCCTCACAACAAAAACAAATTGCCATGGAAGGACAAGGTTTTAATTGACTGCAGAATAACAACAGCAACCTTCAGGAGAGCTGAATCCTGAATAAGAGCTAAAGAGGAGCACAGGATAAAGGCAGACAGCAAAAAGAAACTAAAGAAAAAAAAAAAAGAGAATATCACCAAAAAAATTGCATTAGATCAATTTTGGGTGTATTAGGCCAGTGTGTTTTGTTGTTGTTTTCTGTGTCAGTTTGCTGCCTGTTTATTTAAAACATTAAGAACATTTTGAAAGAGCTTTGAAGAGCCTTTTCTCCCTTTAATAAATAAAAGAGCCTTTAAAAATTTAGTGGTTCTTTCAAATGGAATCTGCTTGTTCCTGTTGCTGCTGCCAGCAGCTCTGATTTCAGGTGACATGGACCTCTCAGAGTCAGGGCATCAAAAATTCAGGGTGAAGTGGAGCCTCTGCCTCCTGTGATTGCCTGGAATCCTCCTGCCAGAGTGAATTCCTCCCTGGAAGAGTAAATGAGGTCACCCCATCCTGCCCAAGCACAAAGCCACCCTCTTGCTGCCCTAAATCCTCTGCTTTCCTAGAGAGAAGAAAGAACCAAGTGCCAAATTTCCTGGACCACATCAAAGGCTTTTCTTGGCATCCTTCTCCTGGCTGTGGAGGATCCTCCTGGAGCTCCTGGAATGTGGGGACAGCTCTGTCTCCCACCCTGCCCCTGCACAGACAGCAAACCTGCCACTTGCACAGGGTTAAATACAATTTTTGGAACCTCCTTCTTCACAAATCACCCCTGCCAAAAGCTCCCTGAGCTCTGTTTTCATGGCAGACTTTCCCCAATATCAGAGCCTGGGTCCCAGCTGGGTCACATTGCCCACACTGCACTCAGTTAGTCCTGGAGCTTCCAGCTTGGCTGTTTAGAGGTGAAATCCTCTAAGAGAGACTCAAACTGCTTCTTTAAACCTGCTTATTAAGATTTTCATGAATTGTGCCTCACCCCTCAGTGCCCACTGAGTCAGCCCCTCAGATCTTTTTGGTACAGATATATCTCCATGTGGTTTTTTGACTCCCTGCCTTGGATTTCTAGTCTGTTCCTATCTCTGCTGAAGAAAAATCAGGATGAATGAGGAAAAATAATACATTTCACTGGATAATGAGCAGTAAAGGGACAGAGGAGTCGATGTGATGGGTGGAACATGGCTGGGTTGTCTCCACAGTGGCAAAGTGTGTGGACACAGGTTGGACAGGCAAAACAGAGCAGCAAGAGACAGGAAGAACATATTACCCCATGAAACTCCTAGAGAGAGATTCCAGCGAGGAGAAGACAAAGAAAGAGCAGAGTCAATGACAAACAGAAACATCAGAGAGATCCCCCAGCCCCTGGCCCACTCCCACCAACTCCACAGGATACACCAGCGGGGAGGGGAGGGCAGGAGTTCCACATTCCCTGCTGGATCGGCCCTTCCACTGGGAAAAACACCTCCACCTCTCTCTTCTCTCCCACTTTGAGAGGGATAACCTCTGGGAAAAAAAAGTATTTGTTTTTTTCCAAGAGCATCCCAAAATTCTGGGCATCTTTCCTCTGTTCCAAATTTTTCCAGGCCAAATCTTTGATGCTTTCCCTCAGCTTCTCCTCCCAAGTACATTTTGCACCTGGGGCTGAGAGATTTTGGTGACAAGTTTCCACGGGTTTTTTGTTTGTTTCCATTTCCCTAAGGACTCAAACATGTCTGTGTGTTTGTGGCATGTTTATCTCCAGAAAAAGAAAGGGATTTCTCTTTGAAATGCTTTGCTAAATGGAAGACATTATTTTGTTATTATCATCGTCATATTATTGTTCCCAGCATCACTCCAGGGGTGTTGTTTGAAATTTATTTTTTATTTTTCTCACCGCAGAGCTGCTTCTAAAGAGCTGCAGGCAGAAAGAAAACCCACAGCTGCTTTGAGAGCTGGATTTTATCAATCTTGTACCAGTGACTGATACCATCTCAAATGCTTAAATTAACACAGGCTGCTGCAATATTCCAGATAGGAGCATTTCAGGGAATTCTGTTATTCCCAGGATTTTAGGGATGGATTAATTCAGCCAGAAGTTGGTTCACATCACCTTCAGTGGACAGCGAGGAGGCAAAACCATGAATTAAATCCCACCTTGCCCATGGCAGTTGTGGGTTCTTGCAAACAAAGTGGTGACAGCCACATTAAATCCCATTTTTAGAGACACTGAGGAGGGTGACAGGGCTGTAGGATTTGATGGAAAAATCCAACTGATGGAACAACAAAGAGTCTCCAGAAGCTCCTCTTTGGGATTATCAGCATTCAGCTGGCTCTGTGTGTCCATGTGGTTTAACTAAACCAGGAGCTGGGCCTGAGTCACGGCTCTCTACCCTGTCAGGATTCAGAGGTGGAGCAGGGAAAAGTCATTTCCTGGGAATGACTGATTTTCCAGCATTTGGGCTCCACAGGGAGGCTGCAGGCATTCCCTGGACTGGATGTTGGAACGGGGATGGGGAGCGGGGCTTACGGAAAGCAGAAAAATCATAGGAGAAATTCAGATTTTCCCAAGTATCACAAATAAGCTTGTCTGACTTTAATTTGGGAGACAGTAACTAGGCAGGGTTTATGCAGTCCCTGGCTGTAAAACCCTGCTCAAGACTCACTCACAGTGGAAAATAAAAGCAGCTTGGGGCACCTATTATAAAGCACAGGCAGGGGATGTAGAAGTAATTTATTCAGAGGCTGATGAGGTGCTGTTAGATATTCATGGCCCAACATGAGCAATAGAAGAAAACCTGAGCACGAAAAGCCTCGGAAAGATTAAAAATTACTCATTTTAATCTGTCACTCGAGCAAGGAAAATCTCCCTCAAAAGAAAATCGTGTTCAAAGAGAAGATGTTTTAAAGGCAGAGCCTGAGGTTTGTTCTCACAGCACAGCGAGCTGCTCTGAAGGGTTCGCAAAATGTCCCTTCTCCCATCAGCCTTGGAAGTTTGAATTTCCATTCTCTTGATGGAAAAGGGAAATTCTCATGGAACCCCACACTTTGGGTTATGTTGTTTTTTGTGATTATTTTACTTCTCTACCTCTCTTCAACTCAGAGGAGCTTTGTTAAATTCTGATGTTGCTACGTTGCTTTTTAAAGTTACATTTTTTATTAACTCAGTCTGGCTTAAGTCCATCTAGTTCTGAAAGATGTTCCATAGGTATATTTCATGTGCAGGGAAAAAAAAAACCCCACATGTGTAGTCAAGCTTTAAAAGCAGCTTGGTTTTGGATATTAAATTTTAGGTTAGCAGGACATTTACCAAGACAATTTTGCTTAGGACAGAGCAGTCAGCTCCTCCAGAAATCTGATTTTTAATGAGCAACAAAATGTTTAAAGAGGGGAGGGCAACATCCTTTTGAAAACATTATGTTGGATATGATTTTCTCCAACACTTAACTAATTTGGTGAAGGATCAGGCACAGCCCAGATTCCAATATCCCTAAAAACCACACCTAAAATATCAATCCTGTCCATCCACTTTTTGGTCAATTTAACTTAGAGGGTTTATTTGCATTCAGCATTTGCACTGAAGAAAAGCAGATCTAAAATACAAATCTCATTCCTCGATGTGACAGGAATTTTGACAGCTCAGAAAACGAAAAATTGCTGAGGAATATTTTACCAGAAAGGCAACATTTTGTGTGGTGGTGTTTTTTTGGTTTTTTTGTTTTTTTTGGTTTTTGTGTTTTGTTTTGGGGGGTTTTTTTTGGGTTTTTTGGGGGGGTTTTTTGGGTTTCTTTGGGGGTTTTTTGGGGGGTTTTTTGGGTTTTTTTTGTTGTTGTTTTTTGGTTTTTTGTGGTTTTTTTGGGTTTGTTTTGTTTTGTTTTGTTTTGTTTTTTGTGCAGAGTTGGGGGAGGAGCAGGGATTTGGCTCTGCTTAAAAAATTTCTGCCAGCCTAAAGCAGCCCAGCCACGCTCCGTGGCTCCCTGACAAAGGTGGGTGCTTTTCTCATTAGCGGGTGAAACGCTGCTAATTCTCATTAGCAAGTGAAACAATTTCCTCTCCTCTAATCACCGCGTCGACAAACCTGGGAGAGCGGGGCTGCCGAACATCCCCGTAATTGCTCGGGGCTAATTTAGCAGCAGATTAAACTGGTCAAGTCCCGCTGCCTGTTTCCAGGTCTCTCCTATTGTTTCTCACGAAAGGATTTGCAAACAACGATCCGAGTGGAAAATTTCTTTCCATTCTCCTGAAGGTTGGAAGGACCTGCATTGCTCTTCCTCTGGTTGTTTTCAAGAAAAAAGGCTCAAACCAGAAGCTAATCTTAATTTTTAAAGGCTAATTTCTCCGTGTTTGTTGCTCAAAGTCCTCTATGACATGAGAGAAGAACGTGGGGTATTATTTAAAGGCATAAATACAGAGCTGGGTTTGAGGGAGGGAGCACTAAAAGTGAAACTCGGTGGAAATACAGAGAGAGGAGAGAAAAAGAGAGAAATAGCAAAGATTTGTGAACCAGAAATATCCACAACTCTGGAAATAAGGGTTTGCCAAGAGTTCACAGTTATCAGCTGATTTCTTTAACTGATTTTACAAAATGAGAGCAATTCCCACAACCACTGACTGCAGACAGAAGTGTTACAGGGAGTTCCTGAAAAGAACTTGGCCAAAGAGTCACAAAAATCTTGGCTTCATCTTTGAATAAGCAGTGAATGGACTCAGCCTAAAACTGGGAGGATTTTCACGAGATTCCAACGCACAAATTTAGTTGGGTTTATTCTTTTCTTCCCACCCCCCGCCCGCTAGCTAAGAGAGGAAAAAGAGCAGGGACTGAACATTTCACTGAGAAATGCAGCCATGAACATTGCACATCCACTGCCAGGGTCCTGCCCCCTCTGCCGCTTATCCCTGGAATTCGGGAGGAGAAGGAACGGGAACTTACGAGAAGGCAAAAGCCACCAAGGCCCCACTGACCACAATGAAGTCCAGGATATTCCACAGGTCACGGAAGTAGGAGCCAGGGTGGAGCAGCAGCCCCAAGTCGATCATCTGCAGAGAAAAGCCAGGAAAAGGAAGAGTTTTATAAAACATGGCCCAAATCCACCCTGCCAAGGGGCAGCAGAAGGTTCTGGATCAAAGGACCCTTCACAAGTTGCTGAGATACTCGGCCAAGCTGCTCCTCTAACAGGCAAGAAAATTCCCAAAAATGAAGCTCAAATCAATAAACCACAACCAAAAGCTGTAGAAACAGAGCCCTCACTGCTCCCTAGCATTTTTTCCACACACATGCATTAATCCTGGTTTTATTGTCTTTTGCATCTTGCTCTGACATGAAAACCCAACTTCTGCCTTACGCCAACACTGAATCGTGACTTTATGGAACTGTGCTCTCTGGGAAGTTACTGCCCCACAGTCTTGGCAAAGCCTGTCACCCTACTGAGGAAAAGATAAATTCTCAGCATTTTGAAATGTGCCAAACCAAGAATGAGCTGTTATTAATATTCCTGCTCAGTGCCAAAGGAAAAGGGAAGAATCTGGAGTGTCTGAGGAAGGTCTGGCAGTTCCTGTTACCTTCCCAATCCTTATCCTCTTACACAGCCACAGCTCTTAAAGATATCCTGATTTTCTTCCATAAAATATGAGATTAAGGAAGCCAAGAGAGCTGCTGCATCTCATTGTGAGAGCTGTTCCCAAGTTAAAGCTCTTCCTCCTTCCCACCTCTGTCCCGCTCCAGCTTCTCACAAATAAATCTGAAAGAGGAGGTGAATTTTTCTGCTTGGAAAAGTTCTTACCTTGATCACCATCTCAAAGGTGAAGACTCCTGTAAATATATAATCCAGGTATTTCAGAGCCTAAGTGGGAAAGGGAGATGTGTGTTAGGGAAGGCCACACACTGAAATAACCTGCACAGGAGCAGGGTTAAATATCTAATGCAGCAATGGCCTGTCTGCTGGGGTGGACAAAAGTCATCTGCTGGGAGGGTTTCAGATAATTTAGGCACAAACCTGAATCATCTGATTGAAAGCAGCATTCTCCCAGTCCTTGCCACATTGCACCTAAAGCTGGCTCCAGTGCACCTGCATTTCTGGCAGGTTTAACGAGGCAAAAGGGGCATTTCAAAATGAAATGTTTGAATATCCTCTCCTAAGGAGTTTATCCAGCAGCCTTTCCCACTGCAGAACGGGCTGCCGGCTTCGCAGCTCCTCCAGCAAAGCCACAGCAGCCACACAACCCCTGATTCCCAAGCTCACCAACTCAGATGTGGCTGAAGCAGCAGAAAGGGCCAGGGATTTGAGCATTTTGATAGTGAAACAGAGATAATTGGGGTGTGTTACCAAGGACAGCTCTGTTACAAATGCATATTATTAAGATGGCTTTTTGCAAATATTGAAATGAATGCTATATGTATAATGTAGGAAGCTTTTACTGCATTTTCTTTTATTATTAACAGAGTTTAGAAATGTGATGAATGTGTATTTTCTTTTTAAGTTCTAACACAGTGTTAAAAGTAAAGACTTTTTTTGTAACATCTAAAACCAGTCAAACCAGAAGGTAGGGGGGGATCCTCCTGTATTCCTGAATTAACCAGATGAAGACAACCAAAGTGAACCAAAAAAGTGAAGATAACCAAGTGAACCAAAGCTACAAGAAGGAATTTATTGATCTCCTGGTATCAGAAGAATGAAACATAGGACGACAAAAAAGGCGCCAGCAAGAACTTTACCTACAAGGAGTAATAAAATGTTATTTTGGTGAAATAGGACAAGTTTGAGGGGGGAGACAAAACCAAGAGAAGATCTGAACTCAAAGGAATGTTTGAATAATGCATTAGGGTCTATTGAATATGTAACATACTGATCCTTTTAAACAAGGGTTCTAAAGGAGCAAGGTGTGCTCTCTGGCGTTTCGCCAGGCACTCTGGGCAAGAATTTTTGCTTTATTTCCGTCTCCTTATTGTCTTTTAATTTTTTTATTAAACTTAAAAATTTTCTAAGAAAGTGAATGTCCTAGGTTATGTAATCAAAAAAACCAAAAAGTGTATCCTATTTCATTTGTTGAAACCAGTTGGGGAGATGTTTTTCTCATCTCTTGTAACTCCAGGGGGAGGAGGGTTGATGCCTTCTGATCACAGCCCAGCTGTTAAACCAGGTGGGGCAGTGTTTGTGATCTCTGTCACCACTGCCCACCCTCGGGGATATCTTCTGTTCATGGGCCATTGAGGCTCACCAGTGACTGACACATTCCATCATCCATTGGGAGATGCTGCACCCAGGGGGAGGAGCCAACCATTCCTACCCAGATAAAAATGGGGACACAGGGACCCCAGGGATCCTCTTTTCCACTGGATTCCCAGAAGAAGACTGGACCCATCTCATCACCACTGAACCTGTCTGCAGGATCATCTCTACTCCAACAGAACCACATCTGTCACTCCAGGAGGATTTATTTGGACTGCTCCCAACACCCTGACCAACAGGGTGTCAGGTCATATCTCTGACTCTGTCATGACTCTGTCAGGGTTTTCTAAGACTTTTGTTTGTTTTTTGTACAATTACATTTGTATTTTTAACATTCCTAATAAAGAACTGTTATTCCTGTTCCCATACTTTAGCCTGAAAGCCCCTAATTTCAAAATTATAGTAACTTGGAGGGAGGGTGTTTACATTCGCCATTCCAAGGGGAGCTCCAACTTTCCCTGACAGACACCTGTCTTTCCAAACCAAGACAGTGAACCTCGTTTTTCACAGCTCTAATTCTGCATGGCCAGCAGAGTGCGGTACCCCACAGAGATGGGCACGGATGCACCGTGTGCTGGGAGCAGAAAAGCACCCGGATTCTGGGAATTTGGGGTGGCACTCACGTCATTCCTGGGAGACTCAGCTTGGACAGGGTCCTCTGCAGCCAGGGCGATGCTGCTGAGGGCGATGACGATCAGGATCACCATCTCGAAGTAGCGCAGGTTGACGATGTAGTGGAACAGGCGCCGGATCCTGCGGGGGCAGGAGCACAGGGGGGGTGTTGGATCATCCCTTTTTCTGACTCAGAGATGGGGGCAACTGAGAGGAGTTCTAAAAACTTTTATTCCACTTTCAGTCTCATGTGAAGGGTGAGACAGTACAGATGTTACAGTTCACGCCATCACAATCAGAAGCTATTTTCGTAATTACTGTACATTATAATTGTTTCTTGGCCTATCAGCTTTTGCCACACAATGCTGCTAGTGACTTAAAGCCAATCATCTGAAATTACCCTTCATGGGTCCTACTACAGTGCACCTTTCATAGTTCTGTTTCTCTAAAGTATCTAGTCTATTTGCAAGGCCATCTTTTGAAACTTGTTTTCAGTTCCATTTCTCTCTCAGCAATGTCTGTCCCATCCCATGGCCTTTCTCAGTCAGCATTTCTCATCTCCAAGTTTGCACACAGATGCACAGGACTGTGTGAGCTTCTGTCAGGCTTTGAGAATTCCCTACAAATCCATTTCCCATAGGAGGGGTAGGAATGCACCCCCCACACCCCAGCTGGTGTTTCCATATAGGGAAAGGTTTAAGACTCTCCCCTTGCTGTTCTAATCAGACAAAGGACCCAGAAACTTCTTTGCTGTCCTAACAGTAATTGGCTCAACGCCAAGACAAGAAACACTGATAGGTCTCTTTACCTGTTCCTCGAAAATGTAGCTATTCTCTGTTAAGCTGTTTACCAAAAAAACCCCATCTAAATCCTCCAATACTTAAGAGAGAGCACGAGGCTTTTTACTGCATTTTGGGGGTATTGTAGCAGGTGTGTGAGACCTGTCCCAACACTGTGAATGGCTTTGTTCTTCCGCTTTGTATTATTTTCTTCTTTCATTAAAACCTTTTTGCTTTTTCAAAACACACTCAATCATGTCATCTCACTCATTATTTTAAAGCATTTTCTATGAGGTGCTGGACACCCTCAAAGGTACTGAACCCTCACAGAGCTAAATACATCTGGCTCTTCAAGAAATTCAGTAGGGAGGGGTCACGGGGGCTGTGAGGGGGGAAAACTGCCACAAACCCAGCAGGAGCAGCACCTTTGGGAGTCCTGCTGAAATAATGGGAAGAAAATTAAAAAACAGGCTTTAGATTCCAGTTTGCAGCAGATCTGTGGTGAGAGTTAAATAAGGGAGTTCAACATCTCTGCACTGCTCTCTACTCCCTCTGCAAAGCAACAACATCCATTCATCTCTTGATCTCTTTATCTATTTATCTCCTATCTATTTATTTCTCTATCTATTTATCTCTCTACCCATCTGTCAAAAGAGCACTGAGAGCTTTCAAGCATCCACACTCAATTCTACAAATTATGTTTATGGCACTCCCCCTCCTTCTCCCTCTGAACTGCCAGGTTAATGCCCTGTGAGTTCAAAACAAGGTTTGGAATCATTTTAATGTCAAGTAATCCCTTTAAAATGTTGAGACTCTCAGCTGAATCTGCCTTTGTGGCTCTGAGTGTTCCTCCCACCAATCTCTCTCTGCCTGCACTTTACTCTAACTCACACTTTACAGCACAAATACTTTACAGGAATAGATTTGATTACTTCCACCTAATCTTTTTATTCCCAAATTGTGTCTGAGGAAAGTGGTAAATGCTCCCATTTCTAAGCAATCCAAAACTCTTCACAAATTGCAGCTAATAATTCCTTCTGACCACAATTCCCAAATCCTTACTCCACACAGAGCTCTGCATTTGCACCACATTTGTCAGCTGAATAAAGGACTTAGCCCGAGAATCAAATTATAGATTTAACTGCCCAACAACTTTGTTATCTTAGAATGTATTTCAGCTCCTCCATCCCATTTTCTCTAAGCAAATGTCTGAACAGTGAGAATTAAAGTCTATTTTTCACATCTACTTACATACTCCTTTTCTTTGGCTTGCTAATGGATTCAGAGTGGAAAGGAGTACAAATACCAGATCGAAAATAACTTGGAGAAAAGTGCTTTTGTGGACCCCTTAACTGTGCTTTTCAATCTGCCAGGAGAAGATGATCATCTCCATGCTCTGATAGGCCACAGAAGTGAAAAGCAACATTTCCAATCACATCTGTAGCCATAATTCCTGCATCAAACTCAATTCATCAAAGCAAGAACAAGCCCCTATTTTTAGCTTCTTGTCATTCATAACCAGCAGTGAGATGTGGAAGCATTTGTGAACCACCAGTGGGGCTTGAGAAATCACTGCACAGCCCCATGTGCTCTAACAGGGTGGTGACACTGGGGAACAAAAGGGATTTGTTTCTGCTTCCCTGAACTGTTTCTCCTCTGGCAGCACCCGGGTCATGGATCCCCAGCAGGGCTTGGAAGGGAGGTGGCAGCCCTGGAGTGGGGAAAAGCTGCTGACCCCAGAAGGAGCTCTCTGGAGGAGTTCCCAGCAGCCAGGGGGGATGCAGCTGGCTCTGCACCTTGTCCAGAGGAGCAAAAACAAGCTGCTGACATTCCTGGAGTTCGGGCTTTGTGTTGTTATTCTCCCTTGGCTTGCTGGTAACACATTTTTTCTCCCAGTGAACTTTGTTTTTTCCAATGGTCTTTCAACACAGCTTTTTTTCTGGGGCTAAATGTAAGGTGGAGGAAGCAAACAACAAAGCAATGGAAAGAACCCCCAGATCCTGGACTCTGAGGCTCAGATGGTCCTAACTGGGATGAGGGGAGAGAAAAGAAGCAGACACAGGAAACAAGGAAATTTTGCTGCTTCTCTGCCTGCCCAGCCCAGCCCTCAGCTCAGCCCTGGGCTCAGCACCTCTCACTCCCCACCCAGCCATGCTGCCTTGGCAGATCTTTCCCGGCTCGTTTTTGGTGGTCACTTCACAGCAAAAAGACCAGGTATCAGGGAAATACCATTTCCTTATCCATCCAGACACAGGCCAAACTCCACAATCCTAACTTGTCTCCCCAGGTCATGGTCCCAAGGCTGACAGAGCTCCAGGAGCCTTTGGACAAGCTGGGATGCCCAGGGTGGGGTTGTTGTGGTATCTGTGCAGGGCCAGGGGCTGGATCAGTGATCATGGTGGGTCCCTCCCAGCTCAGGAGGTTCTGGGATGCTGTTCAGCCTGCCCAGGGGCCGGGGTGCTTCCACCAGAGGGGCTTTTTGGATGTCAAATCTGAGAACTCGGAGCCTGTTTTGTTCCATGACTACACAGGAGGTCAGTCCTCAGCAGCAGGAGGAGAACTCATCCTTCCCTTAAATCCAGCTGCCAAAGAAGGGCCTGAGTTCCCCTTTGGTATCTGGGCACAGAGAAATTCCCAGATGTCCAAGTTTACCTGAGCCAGAGTGAAACCTCTGCTTCAAGGGGATCTCCAGAAGTTCCAACCACACTACCTTAAAATGCTGAAAATGACTCATAGCCCTTCATGCCACAATCATTCCAACCCCTCTCCCTGCTGGTCCTGCAGCCCTCCAGAGGGACAGATTCAGAATTTCCAGGCTTTGAGTCCAAAGCTCCCCAGGAGGCAGCGCTCCCTGAAGGGGAAGAAATGCCCCAATCCCAGCAGATCCCACAGGCTGCACTCCCAGCCTGGGAAAATGAAAAATATCCAGGTTTTCCCAGAAGTTCAAAGTTTGCAGTGATGCAAAGCCACTTTATGGAAAGAGCAGGAATTCCAGCTGAGGAACCTGCAGGAATTTGCTGGTATCCAAATAGTCCTCAACCTGTTATTCCTGATAAAATCCTAACAGTGCCTGTGCTCCCACTTTTTGGGATCTACATCAGCAGGGTCTGCCTAAAGCATTTTCTTTTCCCTGTCCTGGTAATTTATCCCTCCAGGAAAACGAATGGAACAACAGCATCTGGCCCACAGAAACAAGCTTTTCTTTTGCATCCCAATGTGTTTTCAGAGATGCAAATCCCACTCATGTTATTGTTTTGAAGCACCTGGAGCCCATAACTGGTGTTACAGGAACTTACGGATTTGTGGGGCTGAGGATGAACATGGAACTGTAAGGCAGGATTGGTTTAGGCCCATTTTTCGTCAAGTCATCGACGTCTTTCTTCTCCTCTGTCTTGCTCTCAAACTCCACGTTGTTCACTGGGAATGGGAATTCAGGGAGAACACAAAGGAGAGGGTTAAAAATGGATCTGCAGCCTTCCCACTGCCTGGAACAGCTGGAAATGCAAACAGTGCAGCTGGGAGAGCAAACAGCCTTTGGAAGAGCTGATTAAATGGGATGAACAATCACTGGGTCATTATCGCTCCGAATGAGGCAGCTCTGCCCCTCCACAGCTGATGAGTGTAGAGCAGGAGCTGCCAGGAAATGAAACCATGGGCTGATTTATCCCAGAGCTGCCAAACTGGGGCTGGAAAACACATCCCAAGGAGCACAGATCCTTAGGGGGAGGGATCAGCTGAGTATCCTTGAAAAAAAAAATAAAAAGGAAGTCTGACCAGCCTCGTAATTCGATGTTTTCTCCCATGGAGCAGGAGCAAAATTGGCTTTGGAACACGTAAGAGAGGAGATTCATGGATAAGGTTTAATAATCTGGGGGCTGAGACTGCTGAACTTCCCAAAAATAGGAAAAGAGACGTGAAAAGGACTTCCTGGACCCCCCGAGCTGTGCCTGCATCGTGCACCTCGGTTTGGTCAGTGTTCTCCATTGCAAAGGTGTGCAGCTCCATCCTGCAGCAGGTTTTGGGATCTCCTTCTCTGAGATTGTTCCCAACCAACCTCCAAAGGTTGGAAATTCTCCAATTCTCATCCTGATTTCACTTGCACAGGATTTATGGGATAATTTACTGGAGATAATTTCCCATCTATGAACTGGGTGACATTTTATGCTGCAAATTCTCTTCTTAGAGATGCATAAAGGCTCTTCTATTAATTCCCACGACCTTAAGTCCAACTATCCCTCTCTCTGGAATGTGTTCTGTGCAGGGCTGTTATTACTTTTTATTTTATTTTGCAAGAAAAATGACATTTCATTGTGTTTGAGTGACATGTTCAATAAACTCCTTATTGGATCTCCAATCAGATCCAGAGGAAATGGCCAGGAAAGGGAGAGGCTGATAAATTGTGATTGACAGGAACTCAGCATTGCAATATAGGAAAATTACCATTGAATAGGAGAAAAAAAAGGAGAAAGAAGAAGAAAAAAAATAAAATATAAATCTTGTGGCTGACAACAGAGTGAAAAAGCACAGAGTCCCTGCCAGATCTTGGCTGTGCCTCTTGGAAAGCAGAGTCCTGACAGCCTAAAATTTAATGTGGACCTCTTGGATTTCACACTGGGATTCTCCTCAGCTCTCCACACTTCTCCAGGCTGTTCCCACCTGCCAGGGATCAGCCCCAGGGTGGTGGAGACAGGCTGGTGGTGGCTGGGCACAAGGATTGTGGGATGATCTGTAAATCTCTGCTGATAGACCCAAGGCAGAGCTCTGGAGAGGGACAGGGAGGGTGGATCTGCTCCAGCTGTGATGCTGAGGATTGTAAAAAGCTCTGGAATGCCACAGGATCCCAAAGCAGCAGGATCACAGCTGGATGTTGCTCTCCCTGCTCCTTCACCTTTCCCAGGGTGTGGCCTGGGTGAGGCATGGGAATCCCCATTCTCCAGGGAATCCCAGGTGTTTTCCAGAGCCACCAGGCACCCAGGAAGCCTTGCTGAGTCCCTGCAGTCTGTGTGGCAGTCACAGATCCTCTGTCACCAGGGTCCCTGTCTGCCTCTCTCGAGGGTGGCAGCACCCAGGACAGCCCCCATCTCTCCTTGGAAATTCCAATTTCCCGGCAATTCCACAGCAGGGAAAGAGGGGACAAAGGCACTCACTTGGAATGACAGTGGTTTCCCCGGGAGGGGCAGTGATGGTGACAGGGATGTTCACAGTGGTGGTTTTGTCCAGGGGGGGCTGAATCATCCTCGTCACGTTCTTCTGGTTGTCGGCATCCTCGGGCTGCTCGGGCACCTTCTGCAGGTAAGTGCTGGGCAGGGTGTGCACAGGGACACTCCCAGGGCCACTGCCACTGCCACTGGCCTCCAGCTCACACTGGTTCTCCCTAGGAAAAAGCAGCATTTGTTCAATATGGCCTGGGAAAGGTTTGGGGAACGCATCCCTGACGCTGCACCTCGGGCTGGGTTTATTTCCTCCACGGAAATCCTTTGCAGGACAACTTCTGACAGCAAAATCTGGGATCTTTTTATCTCGCACCTGTCCAGTCCCAACATTAGGAGGGGACTGTGGCACTGGACATCCCTGGGGTCACTTTAATGATGCTCCCAAGGCAGGACCATGTAGCAGTGCCATGAACCACTCCCCAGTGGATGAAAGCTGCTCCCTAACGCTCTCCCCAGGCCTTATTTAAATGTGGTGATTCTCTTTTCCAGCTTGAAGCCTTTCTGGAACGTGGCTGGCAGCAGCTAAATGGCTCCTGCTGTCCTCTGCAGCAGCAGCTCTGCTCCAGTGAGGAGGAAAGTGAGCCCGTGCACATGAGCACGCTGAGCAGCAGGCAGAGTGTTTGGAAATTCAGCTGAAAGGAAGATAATTTAGACAGGAAAATTATTATCTCAGTGCCACTCACGGCTCTCCACGGTGACATGAACTCTATTCTAAAGAATCCCAGTGCAATTTCTTTTCCATCAGACTAATAAAGCTGAAAAGGCAATCTATCCTTCTTTATTAACTACTCCAAATGCTTCACCAGGGCTGTTTTTCTCACTTGACTTACATAAGAATTAAAGCAAATGGGGGCTATCGTTGCACTTAATGGAAGAGGCCACGTGCTGGAACAACTGGTGGTGCAGCTGAAGGCTCCCCATTAAAAATGAAAATCAAAGGGCTGTTAGCAAGGCTGGATGAAATTTAAAAATATGTCTCTCAGGAGCTTCCTTCAGAAGCTGGGAAATTCTCTGCTCCACTTGGTGTCCTACAAGGTCTGTTGGTGTTTACAGCAAGGATATTTCCTGCCTTAAATTTGAGCTGTTTTATGAACCAAAATCGTCTTTGGGAGCCTCTGTCACTGCTGACTGAGGCAAGACAGAACTGCAGGTTGTGTTGGGAGCTGGTGTGGGGACAGGGACAGCAGGGACTGCCATGGGAGGGTGATAAGGGATTTTCTGGAACACATCTGGGGCTCTGTGACCCCTGAACCAACCCGGGCAGGGCCTGGCAGCACCCACTCACTTGGGCTGGTGATTCCGGTGCTCCTTCTCGCCGGCCTCCCCCTCCTTGTCCCCACCGTCCTTCTCCACGGACTCGTAGGTGGACAGCGCCCTGTTCCTGACCCGGTGCCGCCGGTGGGGCTCCTCTCCGTTGTCCCCCTTGGCCCCGGGCTCTCCCTCCCTGTTCCCGGAGCGGGACCCTCCGCGGTGCCGGGAGCGCCGCTCGCCGCGGCCGCCGTTGGCGGTGCCGTTGCCCTCCTTGCCCGGCCGGTCGGACGAGTGCCGGTGGCCGCGGTGCCTGCGGTGCTCCTTCTCGGCCCCTTCCTCCACCGAGCCCCGCCGGTGGTGTCTCTTCCCCCCTTCCTGCCCCCTGTTACGTTCGCTCTTCCCTTCCTTGCTGCCCCCTTCCACCTCCTTGCTGCGGCTCCGGTGCTGCCTGTGCCGCTCCTCCTTGTTGCCCGTCGCGGTTTCGCCGCCCTCGTCCTTGGTCACGTCTCCCTTCTCCTGCTCTCCCAGCTTCTCCTTCTCCCGATGCCGGTGGTGCTTCCGTGGCGCCTCGGCGCCGTCAGCGGAGGTGGGTTTGGGGTGCTCCACCACCTCCTGCACATCCACGGGGCTCAGCTTGGTGATGTTGTTCCTGCCCTCGCCGCGGGGCTCCACCACCAGCGGCCGGTCCAGGTGCGTTTTCATGTCGGGCCGGATGTGCAGGGTGGTGGCGTAGCGCACCCGCTCCTCGGGGTCCAGCTCGTTGTACAGGGCCTCGCAGCTGGCTCGGAAGTTGTGCATCCGGATCTGGCTCGTCCTCTGCTCCCAAACCGACTTGGATTTGGAGGAATTCTGCTGCTTGCTGAGGGCGGGAGAAATGGGAGAGGTCAGCACCTGACTTGGCGCCAATTCCCCAAATACAAACCAAATTAAAAAAGGAGGGAATTTTCAGCCGAGGTGGGGAATTAGAAGGTCGAACCAAAGGAGTAACAGGGATGGAGAGAGAACATGAGCAGGGAAAGCCAGCAGGATCATCCGTGTTAGTTTGCCCACACACTATGAGATCAGCCCTCTGGAAAGGAGTTATCTGCATTTCGGAAATGTGGAAGCCTCGGGAACAGTCTGAAGGATTAAAACGTCAGCACACAAAAATCACACACCCCAGCCAGAGCTTTGGAACAGCCCACAAAGCTTCCCAAAATTAGCAGCACTTTTCTCCTCACCTGGAAATATCTGGATGAGGAAATTAGCGGTGAGCAAGAGAAGTTAGATTAGCAGGAGAAGCAAGGAAAATGAAGCCTGTCCCTGAGGATCCAAGCCTGCCATCAGCCCCCTCCCCTTCCAGCCAGCCCCAGGAGTTGTTTTCCAGTTGTGCTGCCCTGCTGGATCATGGAACAGGTCTAAAACTGCTCTAAATCCACAGCATCCAGGTGAGCATGCACCAGCCAACCCACACATCACTGGAGAATGGAAAGTACAAGTAAGAAAGGAAAACTGTCCTGTGCACCAGGTAAAGAGCCCAGAGAGTGGGAGAGTCACACACAGATCCATAAAAGATCCTGAGCTGGGAGGGTCCCACCAGGATCACCCAACCCAGCCCCTGTCCCTGCACAGACCCCACCAACCCCACCCTGGGCATCCCTGGCAGCGCTGTCCAAAGGCTCCTGGAGCTGTGGCAGCCTCGGGGCCGTGCCCATTCCCTGGGGAGCCTGGGCAGTGCCAGCACCTCTGGGGGAAGAACCTTTCCCTGCTCTGCAGCCTGAGCCTGCCCTGGCCCAGCTCCAGCCTGCCCTGGGTGCTGTCCCTGTCCCAGAGCAGAGCTGGAGCTGCCCCTCGGGAGGAGCTGCAGCCCCGGGGAGCTCTGCCCTCAGGCTGCTCCAGCTGGACAATCCCAGGGCCCTCAGCTGCTCCTCATGGGCCCCTCCAGACCCTTCCCCATCCCAGTATCCCAAGATGAAAATGAGATGAGAACACCTGCAGACCTCCTGTCACCTCTTTGTGACAAGCACATCTCCTCTGGCACAGCCTGAATGCTCTGATTTTTCAGCACAACACTTGGGTTCTCACCACCACTTTCAAAGTGACCACAAACCCAACCAGGGTTTGGAGGTTGTGAAGGGAAGACTTTTTGTTTTCCTCCTAAAAACTGCAAGTCAAACTCTGCCTTTCACTGGCTGCCAGGGCAAGTTCTGGATTTAACTTCGTGGAGGCTCAGCACCTATTTTTCCTAAATGAAACTTTTTCTAGCAAAACCAGGAAAGGCATTTTGCTCCTCCCAGTCTGCTCTGACATCTCCATTCCCCACACCTCAGCCTGAGCTGTGCAGCTGGAAGGAGCAGAGCCCACATGGGAGGCAAACACAACTTCCTTACGCATTTTCTGGGCTCCCCTGGCAGTGAAAAAAAGCAGCTTTTGCGTGTTCTGGTGCTGACTGGGACTGTCTGGCTCTGTCACTATGCACAGACCCCGGGGAGGTGACATCCAGCCATGCTCATGTGGCACAGTGGGAGCTGTCAGAGGAGTTTTGTGTCGCTGGGCTCTGCTGGGGAATCACTTCTTTACTGAGGTGCTGCTGCCTGGAGCTGCTAAAGAAGCCAAAATGCACTAAAAACCCTCATGAGAGCACCCAGGCAGATGTGAAGAAACCTCATTTAATCCCAAAATCAGGGCTGATCACCAAAATTAAATATCTACATCCTCTTGCCAAGTTCTGGACTCATTTTCCAGCAGCTGAGTCCTCCATTTGCACCACAGCAGGTGAACAAGTGATAAAAATCACAGTTCTAAATGTAAATAATACCAGAAGGTCCTGGAGATATGGTTTAGAGCCCTGCTCACCCCAGATCCCACACTCAAGGGAGGAAAGGCTCCTCCTGAGGGAGAGCCCCCTCCAAGCTGGCACAAGGATGGACAGCCCCATCACAGTGGGCACTCACCACTTTCTTTGGTTCAAAATTATGAAAAATTAAAATATTCTCCCTCATCAGCAGCTTTCCTTGGTTTGAGGGGGAATGAGGAAGGTGCAGAGCCTCTGACTGCCCAGCCCTGCTGCCCTGTCCAAGGATTTCCCATGGGAAATGGGAAAAAGCAAAAGCTGTGCACAGCAAAGCTCTGCACAGCTCTGCACAGGCAGCAGAAGTGGAGCTGCCTGGGATGGGCACCCCGGGATGTCCTGCACAGCCTCTGGGATGGGAGCTCTGCCACACTCCAGGTTTTAGCTCTGCTAAACCCAGCTGGGCTACAAATCCCTTCAAACCCAGGCTCAGGGAAAGCTCAGGGATTTTCTGTGCCTGAGTGCTGCCACAAACACCTCTGTTCTTGGGGAATATTCCTCACTCCAAAATGAAAGCCCTGGGGTGGGGACCGGCCTCTGTCCAGTGCTTTGGGCAGCACTGAGGGGATCATCAGCTTTAATGATTAATTAGAAAAATGTCTTTGTGCTGAAACTTCCAGTTTATCTACAACCCAAGAGCAGAGGGAGCAGCACAACCACCCCCTGCTCCATCCTGTGCCCCACTGCCATGGGACAGGAACCAGCAGGGCTGGGACACGAAGCCTCAGTGTCCCTGCAGTGACTCCCCAGAGCAAAACATTGAGAAAATCATCAGGCAGCTCCCATGGGCACAGCCTGTTGGAACCCTGGAGGCTGAGAATTTCAGGCTCTGTGCTAAAAGGCACTGACCCTCAAGCAAGCTCTGCATTTGGCCTGGGGCCGTGGAACAGGCTTCCAAAATTGAATGATGGCACTGGGGTTGCGGGTGTGTAGTTTGAATGGTATTGTGTGATCTCACAGGGTGAAAACTTAGAATTTAAGGTTTTAGTATTTAGTATTTAAAGTTTAAGTATATAGTATTTATATGGGGTAAGATGGAGGATTTAAGGCATTGTCTAAGCCCTTCTTCTTCACCTTCTTCTTCATGGTTTTGGGTGGTTTTTTTCTAATTGGGTGAAAAAGGGCTGAATTGTGGACTTTGGGTGGTCAATTATTGGGTTAAAAGTATAAATAATAGAGGTCTCATCTCGTTATTGGGTAATTAATGCTTGAAAGTCTTTGGAAAGAGTTAGAGATCCTCCATTTTCTAAGTTGCTAGTTAGAGCTCACAACTCGTGAGGCTGTACTATAGATAAGAATTAATAAACACTGAGTCCAAACACAACACTGCGACTCCTGTGTCTAAATCCCAGTTCTAACACGGAGAAAAGAAGATGAAAACCTGACAACAGCCTGTCCCTCGCTGCCTGTGCTGAGCCCATCCCAGCCAAGAGGGAAAACAAATCCCCTCAATCAGGCTGGATGTGGTGAGGAGGAAGGTTGGGATTCAGGGCTGCTCCTCAGCCCAGCTCTGACACGAGCTGTGTCACTGCAGGAGGGGTTTGGCACTTGTGTTACACCAGGAACATAAATCAGCTTTTAAATGATCTCTGAGCTGCTCCACTGCCCATCACTCAGGGCTAAGTGAGAGGTGCTGCCAGGGAAGTGCCCCCCTGAGAACCTGCAGGAAGCAGGCAGTGCATACATCAGCCCTGCTCAGATCCCTGTGCAAAACAGGCACTGCCATTCCAACCTGGAATTTCCCAGCACCTGGAAATGAGCTCCATCCTTAATGCTGACACAAGTCACGGAGGCAAGTGCCAAACCTCCAGCACAAATTCACCCGCGGGCTCTGGGCACCCACAGCTCCAGAGCAGGAGCTGCAGAGGCACTGCCTGCACAGCCATTCCTCTTTCCACAGGGAAAACTCTCCAAATTTTTTTTTAAAAAAGGCAAATCAGGCTATTTATGAAGCAGTAAAAACCCAGTCAGGAAAACGCAGTGCCTGTGAGCTCAATTCCATCTCCAGAGCAGTGAGGAGCATCCCAAATCCTCTCATCCCAAAAACACCAGTCAGGAGCCAGAGCCAGGGCACAGGGGCTGCTGTGGGAATGGGGGCAAAGCCCGGGAGCAGCATGGGGACAGCGCTGGGAATTCCAGAGGCAGAGCAGCAGCAGGAAGTGCCAGCTGCTTGTCCAGCTGGGTTTATCCAACCCCAGCTCTCTCCAAGTCCCCACAGCTCCTGAGCTCGGGATTTGTGGCAGCTCCTCCTCTCCTGGTGCTCTCTGGGCATGGGGACAGCCTGGGAGCTGATTTATGGCACCCCTTAAAACAAAGCCCAGCTGCCTGCCCAGGAGGAGATGCAGCGACAGGGGGGGTTTAGAGGAGATGGAGAAACATCAGTGGGGCAAAAATTAATTTCTCTGCTTCCTCCCTCGTTTGGTGCAGTGAATTCTGCCCAAATCTGGGCAGGCACAGCCCAGCTACAGCACAAGCAGGGCAGGACTTCTCTGAACTGATCAAAAAGAGGATTTGTAATAACAAATATTTACTCCACAAAAAAAAAGAACTCACAAAAAACATAAAGCCAACTGAACCCTGCTCACTGCTGGTTGCTTAAAACCTTCCTGAAGCCATTAAGGGAATTGCCCTGTAAATCACTCCTGACCTGCTGCCAACACTGCTGGTAATTCATTGCTTTGTTCCCCATCCCTATTTTCAGGAATATTTGGAACTCTTTGAAGGCTTTGCTCCATCCCCAGATCCTCCAGGCTGGAAATGTTGTAGATACCACAGCTGGTACCAGCTCCACTGCTTTGCCTTGGATTAAGACAGCAACAGACAACTCCTGCCTGTGGCTGGAAAGAAAACCCTGCAATTCCTGGAGAATCAAATAAAATTCATATTAATGAATCAATGACTAATATTGGTATAAATAAAAACGGCAACCACTGTGTGGTTTGTTCAAGAAAGGGAAGTGTATTTTTAGTCAGATTCTAATCTTAGGGTGCTCCTTAATGATTCAAGATTTTGTTCCCATAACCTTTGAAATCACTGCTGCACTTCATGGAAATCCTTAAAATTTTGCTGCAGTAAATAATGAATGAAAGCAGCCCATGGAAAGATAATAATTAAATGTTAAAAATAACCACACATTACACGGTGGCTGTGAAATGCTGTGTTCCAGATAAAAGGGAATCTGTCGTTAAAATGCAACAAAACCTCTCCACTTAAATCGTATTTTCTGTTCATGAGCTTGGGGTTCATGAACTCCACATTTCCATTTTCCACTTGGAAAACACAATGGGATATTTCACTTTGGGGTTGGCGTGCACAAAGCCCAGTGTGTTATCTCTGAGAGTTGCTAAAACAATTCTGTCTCAGCTGAACTCAGCAGTGGTGTTTAAATAAATGTGTTTTGCCAGTGACCCTGGAGTTGGTGCTTGAATGCTTCAGCTCCTTTTTTATCCTTCTGACTCCATCTCCTTCCCGAGCTCCCTTGGGAGATGCTCTGAGCATTCCCACGGAGCTGCAGCATCACAGACAACAGAACCAAGGTGCAGAAAACACTTTCCTAAGTGTTATTATCTCTGAGGGGAACAATTATCTTGGTTTGAGATAATTATTCTCCAAAATTATCCTTGAATCCCTCCAAAATTATTCTTGAATTTGATTTTGGTGTTAGAAATTACAGTTTATAGATAATAAAGCAATCTGTGCAACTCTGAAGGGACACAAAGCTCAGACCTATTCCTGCTGAGAACAGAGCCAGAGTTTTCTGCTTGCTGAGGAAAGACGAGGGGTGCAGGGGACTGCAAACCCCAAATCTGCACTGGATGAGGGGTGCAGGGGCTGCAAACCCCAAATCTGCACTGGATGAGGGCTGCAAACCCCAAATCTGCACTGGATGAGGGGTGCAAACCCCAGAATTGCACAGAATGAGGGCTGCAAACCCCAGAGCTGCAGCCCCTTCAATGATTTTGCTGCTGCTGGGGAATCCTGGCTGTTGGCTCCTCGTGGGAGCAGCAGGGAGGTCCCACACCCAATCCTGGATTTTGGTTTGATGCTCTGATCCACTCTGGTGAAAGCTCAGCCAGGCCAAAGCTTCCTGCTCTGAACAGAGCCCAGCTTTTCCTGCTTTCTGCTGGAGTTTTCCCCACCAGAGGGATTTCACCCAGCCACAGCTCAGCACCCTTCATGCTGCTCCCTATTTCTCTAATAAGAGGAATTTTCTCATTGTTTTCAGTACATCCCATCCCAGTCCCAGGAATATAAACCTGGGGGTTTGCTTTATGCACATCCTGATCCTCTGAAAATGCCAGGAAATATTCCTTCTGTCTGAAGTGATTTTGCTGTCCTTAGGCACCAGATCCCTCTGCAGACCTCAGGCTCTGGTTGGTATTTCAGTTATGAATTGTGATCAAATAATTCCATGCTCAGTAATGAAAAGAGGGGTGAGAAAGTTAAAAGCAGAATTTTAAAAAAGGAAGTTTAAAGCCTGATTGCTATGGCTTGATTGAGCAAAGAACACAGTGGGATTAAATGTGTGGAACCATTAAATTCTCCTAAACCCCAGGCAAAATATGTTTTATTTACATTGTATTTGCTTTAAATTATTTCTTTCCCCTGAAGTGTTGAAGCCCCCACTCTCCAGAAGATGCTCTGGCTAATGGCCCAGACCAAAATCCCACCCTAAACTCCGAACTTCTGATAAAAAACAAGACAAAACATCAGGGAATGAAGGCCCAGCCCCTTTTGTGCACTCTCAGGGTGGAGATAAAGAAAGCCCAGACAGTGAATACACAAAACAAGTGATAAAGATCAAGAATAATTTGCCTTCTGGGATGGCAAATGACAAATTCATCCTGGGAGAAGATATTGGAGATCTCTCATTTCCCTATCCTCATATCCCTCATTTTCTCATTTCCCCATAACTCTATCAGCCTGTCTGGAGCTGGGGAGGGGAGGGGACAGATAAGGGGACTGGGAAAGGGAAGGGGACTGGGAAGGGAAGGGGACTGGGAAAGGAAACTGAGTTTTAATCTGGAAAAAAATATCAATGGCAGGTGCAGGAGTTCAGCACTTTCATTTTGTAGAACTGGTTTTCCCTTTATTTCCTACTCTAGAATTTGCCTTAAGAACATGGAATTTGTCATGTCCAAGCAAGGACTGGCAGCTCTGCAACCTAATAAAAATAAACAATAAACAGCAATACAAAGAAAACCTCAAGTTGCTGGTTTGGATTTCATCAGCCATTGCAATTTAAGGATTCAGCTGAAAATTCAATGCCCCACAACTCTTAAAACTGTTGGGAAAATCCAGCACAAATATTCCCTTGGCTGTGTGTCATCACCTATGTACATATGAATTAATTGCCAAATTCAGTGTGTATTTTAGATAAATCTACTTAAAGAAATAGAGCAGATCTTTATTTAATTCCCTCTGCTCAGTGAATGAAAAATGTATTTTTTCCATGCTGGAATTGTGGAACAGATTTGTGACAGCAACAAAGGCTGGAATTATCACAAGAAAATGACTCAAGTTGAGATTATTTTAATTTTTTAAAGAAAATGTCTCCTGTATTTTGCCTCTAACTTCTTCCTATTTAGAAATTTATAGATTTTTTTTTTATTTAGATCTTTAAAAAAATAAACAGAGGACACAGGGAAAACTCAACCCTCCGTATCTCAAAAGATTTTGGGACAAGTTTTGTTCTTCCAGAACAAATGACCATGGCGGATCCTGGTTCTCACTGATATTAAAGGCGCTGTTTGAGCAAGAAAGGGAATTAAAGGCACAGAGATTTCTGCAACTTCTGAAGCCTTTCTTGATCAGTGAGTTACTGATTCAATTTCCAGCTGTGCTCAAGAATTAGCCCGTTTATCAGAGTAATTACAGCACAACAGAGTCCCACAGGGGCATCTTGAGCTTATCCCAATATTCCCCAGGGAATGGGAGCCCACAGCACCTGCCTGGCCCTAAGAGGGGTTGGTCCAGTTGTGTGATTTGAATTAAAAAAAAAAAAAAAAAAAAAAAAAAAAAAAAAAAAAAAAAAAAAAAAAAGATGACCCAAAACCCACTTCTAACCACAACATTTACACTGAATAAACGAAACCTTCAGCTGTCTGCACACTGCACGGTGGCCCTGATGCTCTGGGGTGGTTGTACCTTTACATATCTCACATTATTATGCGGTTCAATAGTTTATTGATTTTTTTGTTTCTGGAGGGTTTCTGGAGGTTTTTGGGGAAATGCTCCTTAATACTCTCTGAGGAAAAAAAGCACATTCAGTTCATCCATCTCTGCACCTTTCTGCCTGTCGAAACTCCCATCAGCCTGGAAATACATTGGAAGAAATGATCCAAAAGGTGACTAAATCTAATTTATTTCCCTAATTTTCACTGCCCCAACCCCGTGAGCCATCAGGCCTGGGCACTGACAGGTCACACCTACTTTGGGCAGTCACAACAGCTCAGTCTTGCACACTTGAAGTTAAACTCATACAAAGCATCAAGGTATTTTAAATCCCAACTTGTCCAAGATCCACCATTGCACAAGGAGCCCCAAAACACCCAGGGAAATATCAGAGAGGAAAAGCTGCTGGAAAACCTCCCTGGCTTGACAGTACCTTGGTCCCTGCTGTGGGGCCAGGACAAACCCCCAGGCTGGAATTGCACTTACTTGAGTCTCCAAAAGCATTAAAGAAGAAAGACAAGGTCACACAGTTAAAGGACAACCCAAAGGACACTCACGGGGGTGGGACAGGAGCTGATGAGGAGGTTTTGGGTTAGTCAGCAGCAGTAATGATGTTTTTACCAACCTGCTCGGTGTCAAAGCACACCCTGACTCACAGCACAGGCAGCAGGATTGGATTGGAGGAAGCACATGGAGTTAGAGAGAGTTTTCCACTGTGTTTGCTCAACTCCAGCTGCAGAGGAGTTGCCAAGTGCCTCATTTGGACAAAATCTGTCGCTTTAAGCTGCAGCTCGAGAAGGTCAGAGAGCAAAGACATAACCAGGTTTTTAAGAGGTTTCCAATTTAGTCTCACTCGGACCCCATTTCCGTAATTCTTTTGAAGTCCTCCTCCAGTTTTCCCTCCAAGAGGGCTCTCCTGGTTCTCCCACTGAACCCAGAGTGCAAACACTGTGGAACATCAAAGCCAACAGCCCAGCACAGAATAAACACAGAGAACAGAAAGAAATACAAATGAGAACAAGACAAACCATCAAACGAGGGGAGAAAAGAGAACAGTTCAGGAGAAATGATGGAAAGGAATTCAGGGAGAGAAATGGAGGAAGGAAGAGGGGGAAAAATCACAGTCAATGTATGAAACACAAGAGTTGCTCACAAACCACAAGCATCAAATGACAATGACACCTTCCAGTCCTTTCTCTGGATGTTGGTCTGGAGGCTTTCCACAATGATGGGAATGAGATTGGGGGGAAAAAAAACCACAGGGAGAGTGAAGGCACCAGAAGGGGAAGGTTTATAGAGCTCTAAATGAGGAATCCATTGAGTGAATATCGTAACAGAGAGCAACTCACGGTGAATTTACGCTGGAGACTGACGAGCTGCGAGATACAGTACCTCGAGTTTGCTTTACAAAACTGCACATGCAAAAAAAACAAAACAAACAAAGAAAACAAAAAGTGAGAAAAGAAAAAGCCAAAAAACCAACAAAAAAGAAAAACAACCCACAAAAAATAAAGGAAAAAAAAAACCAAACCACAAACCAAAGGAGCAGAGAAACCATAGAAGACATCAGGAGGAGACTCGTACAGGCTGTGTCCCATCGGATGCAGACAGCGAGGAGACCCCAGGGCTGTGGAAGCCACGGACACACCACCCTCTGGAGAACGGGGACACAGCCAAAGAGCCCAGAACGGAACCAAAAGGGATCCAAAAGGAAAAGGTGACCAAAAGGCACACAGTGATCTCGGGGCTCCACGGCTCCGTGGTACTCACACCGCCAAGGTCCTGCAGGAGCCACGGGGGGACTGTGCTGCAAATCCTTTCCAAGTGGAGCAGGATGCTAATTCCTGCTCTTGGCACCAGGAGGAGGACCTTGGGCTCCAAAATCCACCTGAGCTCCAGCAGCTGGTGCCAGGCAACTCCTCCTCAGCCCCTGCCTCAGAGAGGCTCTTTGGAGGCACCTACTGCTGTCCTCAGACAGGGATTGAGATGGACCTGCCTCAGACTGCCCAAAAATGGGTCACAGGGCCTAAAAACCTCAGCTCTGCTGTGGGGCAGGGCCTGGGGGTGAGAGGAGCTTCCTGCAGCTCAAGGGATTTTGTAGATTCTCCTCCATCTCCTCCCCACCATTTATGTGGGGGGTTCTAAATATGGAAATCACCGAATCACACAGAAAAGGCAGGCAATCTGCAGAAAAGCAGGATTCTAAATATCCTAATCGATCCTGGCTTGAGGCATTAATTTCTTCCTAGCTCTACATGATCATTTTTATCAATCTACAGCACTCCAAAAACCTTCCCCAAGAGTGAAAATAAAATCCCTTTACCTCCTGATTTGCCTTTTCAGTTGCAGCATTTTTCCTCCTGCTTTCACGAGCAGATAAATCTGTTAATAATCAATTCTAGCCAACCAGAAGGCCCAGTTAAAATCTAATGTTCTTTGGGTATCACAGAAGTAGAGTTTTAAATCTACATTTATTAAAATTAATGGATTGTTCTAAACAGAAATGTTGGCTCAGATAATGCATATAACACAAAATCCAGAGGTTCAGAAACCTGGAGTGAATATTAGAAAAATTATGGAAGGCATCATAAATGTTTTGCTTGAAGCAAATAATCTGCTGAACAGCCAGGTGAAGTATTTTACCTAAACCTCAGGAATTCTGCACTTGTCTGGTGCCAAATGAAATAGGAGCAGAGTGGGGGTGGCATGTCCTGTGTGCTGGCCAAGCAAATGATTATTTCCAGGTTGTTCAAGCTGGGGACCTCTTTACTCTTTGGCAGCAAAATCCTGCAGAGAACAAGCCCCTGACTGCATGAATTCCTCAGGCACAGCCAAGAAATTCCTTTGGGAAACTTGGGATGGAGGAGAATGCACGGGGCTGCCCTGATTTACCTGGGAGTCAGCACCGAGACCGTGCAATACGGGGGGAGATCTGGGGTTCAGTTGTTGATGAACATCCCTCAGTGGGAGGCTGGCATGAACCCCCATGTGTCTCCCTGCCTCGTTTGGTGTTTGTCACCTGTGCAGGGAATGTGACACAAGTCCTGCAGCACTCCAGGGCCACTGCTCTGCTCCTGTGGCTGGATCCGCCTTTTTGGAACCACAAATTTGCCAGGAGCCGCCGTGTGTGAAACCACAGAGGCAGCACAGAACCTCCTTTTCCAGGGTAGAATGACAGCAGGAGTTGATTTTCACTGGATGCTACTTACCAGGAACGAGGGACAGAGCCCAGAGTGGCTTTGGGTGTGGCTGGGAGGACGTGACACCGACGGTGAGGACAGAAAGGACAATGGGAGGAATCAGAACCTCACACACTGACACACTCCGGGGGAGGAGGAGAGGGAAGAAATCACAACCAGCAAGAGAGAAAGAACACCTCTTCTAATCTACACCCCCCAGCACAGCACAGGGCACGGGCTGGGTGTTCTGGCAGCTTCTTGCTGGGTCCTGTTGGGTCCCCACAGCCCAACAGAGACTGGAAATCAGCCACAGTACTCCCGAGACAAGGAAAACATGGAACCTTCGAGATGGAAAACCTGGAGAAACAGAGCAGTTCCCCCCTCCCTGCATCCCCAGACCTGTACAAAAGGGCCAGAGGAGTCAGGGTGAAGTGACTGAGGTGCCACCTCTGGTGGCTTTTCTGCCCTGCTCACACTGACAGGCACTGTCCCCCTGTGGGACTGCAATTACAGCACCAGTTCTGTGAACAACCCTGTGTGGGACCAGCAGAAACCAGTCCCGGAGACAGAAGGAGATCTTTGGAGGCTGGAAAGTTGTCCCGGGGAGCACAAATAACTCTGCAGCAGCAGTGGGCAGTGTGACAAACTGTGCTTAGGTCTCATGCCCAGGTCCAGGAGCAGTCTCTGCCCTGCCCACAATGATTCATCCACCACCCAAGTTCTCCTCCCACCCCAAACTCACACCTCACATCTGTGATTAAATGATTTCCTTGGATCTGGCTACAACTGTAATCCATTACTTCATGCAATTAAAAGAAACCCCAAAACTCGTAAATCACAGAGTGCAAAAAGTTCCTCAAAGTGTGGCTGACTACCTGGCAGGCTCCTACAAATTTAGAGGTGCTGAAAAATTGCTGTTTTAAGGCTTTTCCCAAGGAAAAATGAGGAGAGCGCTCTGGGGAATGCTGTGGGTGCCAGCTGAGCCCCAGGTGGAGCCCTGCCAGGGCAGGGTGTGCTCGTGGCAGCCCCTTTTGTACGGGCCATTGGTGCAGCTCTGGCTGGGATAGGAAAGGCAGAGGAGGAACCCAAGCACGGGGAATTCAGGCATCAGGCCAGGCAAAACCAGGGAAAAAAAACGTGTTTGCTTTGGGGTCTTTGTGTGACCCACAGGGACGAGCCTGAGGGCTCTTCCTTCCACAGTGGCACCAAAAAGTGCTTTGGACACCCAGTGCCGTGGAATTGTCCCCTTGTCCCCTGTCCTCCGGTCTGGCTGCCAAGGAAGCTGCACCAATGGTTTGCCCTAAAGACCCCTGGCTCTGGGAAGTCCCTCAGGTGCAGAGGCTGAGCAGGGCAAACGACACAGAGGGGCTGAACAAACCCAGAACTCACCTCCAGAAACAACAAAGCAAGGAAAATGCTAAACAGAAAACAAACAAACAAACAAAATATCACAAAAAAAGAAGAATGAAACAATGGGCTCGAATCAAACACATCTCCTGTTTTCAGGCAAACATTGCAAACAGTGACAGAACCAATGCACCACCCTCACTTTTCATCCTCAATAAATCCTGCAGGGTAGAGTTCACCAGGTGAAAATCCAGCTGTGGTCAGACAAATCTGCTCAGGTGAAATCTTTTTGGTGGAGCAGAGAAATGCTGGGAGCTGGATGAAGCAGGAGCTCCAATCCAACACAGCAGCCTCGCTTTGCATCCTAAGAAGCCACTAAATTAAAAAAAAGCCCTTTCAGGACAGAGTTCACCAGGTGAAAAAGGAGCTTTGGCCAGACAAATCTGCTCGGGTGAATCCCTTCGGTGAGGGAGGAAAATTTCTGGGAGCTCCAAAGCAAGTGCAGGATGCTGTGAGGCAGATGCAAGATAAATGACCCCTCCCCAGCACTGCAGTGATCAGCCTGGTATTAAAGGAGATCCCCAGGGTCCATCAATCACAAACCAATTCCCAGCTCCCACAGCATCCAGTTCCAGGTGGGAAGGTGAAGGTGCCTCTTCAGAGCCTCTGAGCAGGCTGGAACACTGGATAACAACCTTCCTTATGCTTAGGGAATGATGTTTAGTAGCCAACACAATAAATGGAGCTCAGAGCAGAGCAGCAGGGACAAGGGGACAATTCCAAGGCACTGCATGTGCAAATTTTATGGAGCTTGGTTAGGAGGGGAGGCTGGGGCAGGAGAACTGGTGATTAAATGATTCCCTTGGGCCTGGCTGCAACCGTAATCTGTTACCTCGTGGAATTAAAAAACCCCCAAACCTCATAAGTCACAGAATGCAAAAAATTCCTCTGCAGGCACAGCTCACCCTGTACTGGCATGGGAAAAATGCCAGAGCTGGAGGATCCAGCACTGTGGGGAGGTTTAGGGGGAGCCACACTCAGTGCTTGGAGCAGGAGTGAGGAGGGAAGGGAAGAAAACAGCCCCTGAGCCCTGAGGCAGCACAGCCAACCTGACTTTTCACCAGGCTCAGCCCAGGGATGGCTTTGTCACCTCTGTGGGAGGTGGCCAAACACTGGGAACACGAACATCGTGATTAAGGAAATCCAAGTCGTGGTGTTCTCTGCCACCACCCTGTTTGGACAGAAATGTCAATGTTTTCAGAACATCGATCCATGCCATCAGTGCCTGCTGTTGTTAGAGAAATCCATTTTCATATGTTGGAAAAAGATTAAACCATAAAACTAAAAAAAAAAGAAGATATTCCTGAGGGGAAAGTACAAATATAAATTGATTGGGTAGAGCCACCTTTACAGCTTTCCCAGGCCTTGCTCACTGAATCCTATTATGGATTCTCAGTTCTTTACACCAGAGTTTTGCAGGGCTTTGGTTTCTGGTGATATTTCCATTTGCCAAAAATCCCTTTTTTAAGAATACCCAGCACTTTTGGCATGTCCAGCTCTGGATCTGACCTGCCAGGACTTGCTGTGGTCACGACATCTGCTCCACTCTCAGAGCACTGTGGGGATTAAGAGCAGGAGAAATGAAGTATCGGGTGGATTTGGATGCCAAAAGGTCCCTAAAGCAGCCCTGCTGTACTGGAGAGAAATATCTAAGGGATGGGGACTGCAAACCATCCCCCTATCCAAGATTTAGGGGCTTAAATCCCTAAATCCAAGATTTAGGGGCTGCAAACCACTTCCCTATCCAAGATTTAGGGGCTGCCAAGCCCCTCTGGATCTCCCTGAGGATGGACATTCCATGCCTGCATGGGTTGTTCACTTCAGAGCTGGATTTGATCCTTGTAGGTCTCTCCCACCTCAGAATATTCCTGGATTTATGTATAAAACAAATTGCTTTGACATGGATTCATTAAATCTCACAAGCCACCAATCCATGCAGCCCCCTCTTCCTATCTCCCAAAACTCCTGCCTCCCCCCTTGCCTGTTCCTTCAGGGGATCATCCCTTTGGGCATCAACCTCTGGACCTAAATGCTGCTTTTTTTCCCCAAAGCAAAGCCCTGTGAGCTTTGTGAGTGGCCGTGGGAGGCTCAGCCTGGCCCTGCAGCAGGGCCAAGGAGGTGTCACAGGGTCAGGAGATGTGGAAACCATCCTTTCCACTGTGCTCATGTGAATTTGCACACAATCGGGGCAGGCCAGACTCAGTTTGAGGCAAAATAAGCCAAAATCCACAATTTTGTGCTCACTTTGGATTGTTGTCACAAAACTCTCCTTGTGCTTTTGAAAACCTGGTGAAAAATCATGGGGAAAGGTGATTTTGAGCAATTTCAACCTTAGCTCTGTGGAAGTGAGTTGGTTTTTTTCTGCTGATTTCTAAGAAATTTTCCATGCAAAACGCTTTGATTAAAACAGAAGCAAATAAGCACCATCATCATCTTGCATTTTAAAATACCAGAACCAAGAAATTCATCAAAGAGCAGGAGCAATTATCCTCATTTGACTTCTTTTCAAGGCTGGCCAGAAAATAATTGTAAGGAAAAAGTGGTATTTAAAACTATCAAACAGCCAGAGCATAAATAGGAACTGATTACAGCAGTAATGACAAAATAAAATGGTAAGAAGAATAAAATAGGCAAATTAATAATATTCTTTTCCTTCACATGTAATAAACTGGCTCCACTTGGCCTTTTGTCTTTGCTAAAGTGGATTAAACTCCCAGTAAAAAGAGATTTCCACTGAAGGAATCCGGCTGTAGTTCAGGTTTTTTCCAATGAAATTGAGCAGGAAATTTCTTTTTATTATGCTTGAGCTTCTCCAGCCCTTGGAGGTCTCCCGTGTAAAAGGGGTCTGGAAAATATCAGCAGCTCCCAGTAAAAAGCAGGACCAAACTTTTGGTGCTGATGCTGAAATTCCAGAAGAGTTCAAGGAACCTTTTCAGCAAATCCTTGCGAGATATCCCAGAACAGAATCATGGAATGGTTTGGCTTGGAAGGCCCTGAAATCTCATCCCATTCCAACCCTCCACTATCCCAGGCTGCTGCAAGTCCATCCAACACTTGGATATTTCCAGGGATGTCTCAAACACAGGAACCTGGACAAGTATTTCCACCTACACCTCATTTTTGCACCTCTAGGATCCAGGAAAAGTTGGGCCCAAGGCGAAGCTTTCCAAGGGTTTTGGTGTCACAGAGCCTGGGCTTGTCCTCATCCAGGCATCTGAGAATTCCAAAGGGATGTTCCTACCTCCAAACCAGTCCATTTTATTCCACTCAGCTCTTTCAAACAGCAAGGAAAGGGAATTCAAGCACATTTTCCAGCTATTTAAGAGGATGCCTTTGAGCATTTGAATTCTCAAGACCATTAAAAAATAGTTATTTCTGTGCACACACCCCTCTCCTCATTAAAAATGCACAGTGGGATGTTAACACTTCACCTGGTGAAATCTATCCTGGGACAGCTTAAAAAAAATATCCTCCTAAAATACAATTCTTCAAAGATGAGGCATTACAGAGAAAACCCAACTGAAAGAAATCCTTCATTAACTCCTAATGAAGTGCTCAGCACTGAAGTTTTTTGCCTGTGAGTCCAGAGATGGTGCAGGAGGGCCCCAGACCCCAGGGGTGCTGCAGGGCCGGACACACAGTGCCACTGGGAAATGGGAATTTTCTCCCAAGGAATCAAAGGTGCTTACGCAGCTATGGAGATGTTGGCTGCAGACATGGGGCTCACTTCTGCCACTTCCTTGGCCTTCTGCAGGGCCAGCTTCTGGTTGGTGGCTTCCTCCATCTCCTCCTCGTCCTGGGGCACAAAAGCAAGAGAAATCAGGGGATGAATGAGGGAATAACAACAAGCAGAGCTCCCCAGGCCTGGGGAGAGGGTGGCTGCCACTGATGTGCTGCAAGGACACAGGAATTTGAATTTAGGGCAGATCTTCTTGCAAGGAGCCCCAGGTTTGGTGCAAGTTGAGGTGAGAAAGACAAGGTTTGGTCAAGAGGGATTTTTCCCTTTACAAAATTTTTTGGCTCTCCTGGGTCTCCTCTCAGCACACAGCACTGGGTAATGGGGACTCTGAGGGAACAGGAATGGGACAATTCCAGGTGGAATTCCCCATTTGTCCCAAAACTGTGTGTGTAACACCCTCTAAAGCCAATGTTCTGCTGGAACACCTGACAGGCTCCCAAATCCTTCCTGCCCTCCTGCCAAGGGGAATTTTCTGAAACAATAATAAAAAACAATGGGTTTGGGACTGGTCCTGCTCCCATCAGTTATTTACACCCACCTCAGATCCCTGAGGACTCAGGAAATAAAACCTGAACCATATTAAATGGAGTTTTGTAGAGCAAAGTAGGATTCTGTTCCTGCTTCCTGCACTTCCCTGGAGCACAAGGATTTTTAACCTCTGGTGGCACAGGAGTGCCTGAAGATTGTAACTGGGATTTCTCTCTCCCTACCCAACATGAAAAGCACCACTAAAACTCAAAATTAAGGATGCTAATTTCAAAAGAAAATAAATTACAAAAACTAATTTCAAAAATTCAAAATTTAAGGATCTTAAACATTGAGGTGAGAGCAAAACCCAAAGAAACAGCCTGGTTCAGCCTGGTTCCCCTTCAGTGGTCACCAAGGGTGAACTTTCCTGGAATTTTCTAACCAAAATAAAGCCCAGTCATGGCAGGATAAGCACAGAGCTCTGGTAGCAACACCAGCATCTCCCAAATCCAGGGAAAACCACACTGAGAGCAGTCACAGGCTCTTCTGTCCAACTTTATGGAATGCCACAGGTCTGCCTCTGCTCTCCCAGGGTGGTGCTGGAAGGAGTCATGATTAAAGTAATGAGAGCAGACAGATCTCCAGCTTTGGAATAGGAAATTACAGAGATTTATCCACCCTGAATTCCATCTGCATAAACAGCTCCTCGCACTGCCTTTGGTGCTATTTGCTTCAGCTGAACTCATTTGGAAACTGTTTTCCTTTTCTCCTTCAGAAGGAAAAAAAAAAGATGGAAAATTGATTTTAAAAATCACTACCATATAAGTTTCTTCTTTTTTCCCCCCCTTTGCAAATATTTGCAAGTCTATAACTAGGCCTGAATAAAAGACCTGCTGAGCAATTATACAAAGTCAATATTTCTCAACTGCCAAATTCCAGTGAATTTATCAGAGCTTTGGGAGCTTGTTGCAAATCAAGGGTGTTTGGTGTAATCCTGGCCCACAGCCTCAGTCCTTTCACCCTGGTGGGGTGGGAAAACAGCAAAGCACCCATGGATTGGGATAAATTCAGTTTAACTGGGAAAGAAAAAGCCATGGAGATAAGCAGAGAAAGGAATTCATTCCACATTTCCCATTCCAGGTTTTGCCATCCCCAGGACAGCAGAGCTCCCTCCATGGAAAGGGACTGGGACAGACAGATGTTGTCACTCTGTCTGGAACATCCCTGGGCTCAGCTGTCCCAGCTGTGTCCCCAAATCCTTGTGCCCCCCAGCTTTCCCCGCTGCACTCTTTGGGGTGGCTGCTCAGCAGTAACAAAACATCTCAGAGTGGTTTCAACATAAATCCTTGTTTTCCACACAAATCCCACAGCATCTCCTGTGAAGAAAATTAACTTTTCCCATCCCAATCCAGCCCCTGTGAAGAAAATTAACTGTTCCCATCCCAGCCTAGCAGAAATGTTATCCTCAGGACACAAGTTTTAAAAGGAATAAGACCCCAATAAAAAAAAATCTTTCAAGTTTTCCTTTCATCCTCCAGGAACCTTCAAGTTATTTCTTCCTTTGAGGGATCCCCAGCAGCCTTAAAACCAAAGGCTGCTGATTTTTCTTTCTCTGCCCCTAAAGCACCAGGTGCAGGTTTGAAAACCTCTTTTAAATCTGTGGCTTCTGCTCCGTTCTCCCGAGTGCCTCTGTGATTCTGCTGGCTCTGATCTCCACAAGGAGCAGCACAAGGCAGCTGTTCCTCACTCAGAACGAGCTCAGTCCTCAGCAGATGTTTGCTTTAGAACACCTCTGTAGCTCCTTCCATGCAGATATTGCAGATGACTCCAGAGATTAATTAATTTTTTACCTGATATTTAGAATTCCAGCTCACACTGGAGCTCTGAAAAGCTCAGACTGTCACCCTCATTTCACAGGGGCAGGTGCAGATAAAGCTCTCGCCATAAGGACGTGCTTGGTTCATGTCTCTTTCTGTTTTCTAGAGCTCTACATCTTAATTTAAATCAGTTTCTTATGGGGTAAAACCCATTTTTGGTGCCACCCATCATGATGTGCATCATTAACACTGAATTGTCTTTAATACATTCAGCCAGTTAAAGCCTTTTCCACAGAGGAGCAGAAGGAAGGGGATTTATGGATGTTCAGCTCTTGGTTTGGCCACTCCCTTCAGTCCAGAATTTCTGGGCATTCCTCAAGAATTTCATACAAATTTATATAAAATTCCCACATCCCTCATACATGGTTTTTATCCTGCTTTTTCAGGGATCACTGGCAGTGGACAGAGATGAGAGAACACTTCCTGCTTGAAGATATTTAGGAAAATAAAGCCTCGGTTGTAGTGGTTTTACACTCCAGCTTAATGAGGACGAAGCAGGAACTGCTCAATGTCACCAGAGGCATTCTGGATGATCAGCAGAGAGACTTGAAAAGCAAATTTTGGGGGCAATTGCAGATTCCACTCTGAATAAGTGAACAGGGAGAAAAACCTGCTGATGTATTGAAAAAAAAAACACCTTAAAGATTAGGGAACCCAAAAGGATTCAGGAGAGTTCTCAGGAATCACTAAAAATTGGGTTGGCAGAGTTTGAGTCAGTGCAAGGCCAGAACAGGAAGAGCAGGAGAGGGACCTGCAGGAGAGGGTGAAGATTTTTTATAGATTGAAAGCAAAGGTGGTGATTCTTTATTTTTTTTTCCCCAAAAATGAGTCATTCCTAAGGACTGGTGAGTTCTGTAAGAGCCACAGGATGATCAATCTGCAGTTAAATATAGTCCCAGCTCCGAGAACTTCTCTTACAGGTCACAAAGCCCAGAAATGGTCAAAATGCCACATAAAGAAATCCAAATTAGCATCCAGAAGTGGGGAAAAGTTGAAATGTTCCAGTCCTGAGGCAGGAAAGTTTTCTGTCTTCCCCAAACAGAGACAATTTCAATTGCTCCTGGTTCACCCACATTAAATTCAGCACCGATCTCAATTAATTTCACAGAATAAATGTCAGGAAAGTCTCCTGGGACCAGCTGACTCCTGAGTAACTTCCTTGTATCTCTGGGCCATTTTTGGGGCTTGCACAATCATATTTACTCAGCAGGAAATCCCTCATTCTCCAGGTACGTGTCTAATCGAATTTTAGCATTTTCCTCTTTTTTTGAAAGCCCCAGTGATTTTTTCTTTTTTTTTTTTTTTTGGGGGGGGGTGGTTCATAAATAAAATTAAACTAAAAAAAAAATCCCCAGGAGAGTTTCTGGAGAAGCTTTATGATTTGGCAATGCTGCTGAATCCATCAATATTTAATTAGACTTTATAAACATCCCCAAAGTCAGGTTTCTAACCCTCCCTGTCAGCTGATGAAATATTCACAAGAAGGCACTTAAAGGATTAAGAAAGAAGGAGGATGAGCTTCATTATCCAAGAATTGTGCTGGGCCTCATCCCCCCTCTTAGCACGTGCAAGGGATGCCCACAAATCTGGGAGGATCTTTGCCTCCAGGCTGGAGATTTCTGTGGGCACTGAAACAGCTGAGCTGCTGAAAGGGAAAAAATTCCCATAAAAAAGAAAAACAAAAGGAAAAGCTCCAAAACAACAGAGAGCCATTAAATACAGCCCCAAGCAGTATTTTAAGGGAGGAGGGATGCAGAACTTGGAATTGGAATGTTTATTTTCCACCTGGGAGCCACCAGCCTGTTCGGAGGGTGTGTTGGGAAACAGCTCCAGAAAAGCTGGGAGCTGGAGCCAGTCCTGCAGGAAAAGGGGGATGGCAAAGAGCAGCTCAACTACACCAGGGATGTGGGTTTGGACTGGGAACATTTGCCTGGTTTGGCCTTCAGCAGCTGGAGGAAGGTGGGAAACTTGGGGGAATCTCCGTGTCCCTGAAGTGTGGAGCTGCAGTGGGGATCCAAAGAGCCATAAATGTTGGAAAAGATCGAGTCAGCAGTGCCAGACCCACCCCCAAACCTCAGCAGAAACCCTGAGCACCACAGCTCTGTGTTTTTGAACAATTCCATGGAACGGTTTGGGGTGGAAAGGACCTTAAAGCCCATCCAGTGCCACCCCTGCCATGGGCAGGGACATCTCCCACTGTCCCAGGCTGCTCCAGCTCCATCCAGCCTGGCCTTGGGCACTGCCAGGGATCCAGGAGCATGAATTTCCCTGGAAAGCAGAGCCACCCTTGCCTGCTGCTGCCTCAGCACATGGGCAGAGAGCCGTGCCACTGGCAGGAGTAAAGAAATTAAAGTTATAAAACACAATCGCTGCTGCCTTTGTCCCCAGCAGGTCCCTGCGACTGGTGCTGAGGGCAGCACCACAGGAATGGGTGAGAAAAGCTAAAAATGTGCAAAAACCACTTTAATTCTCCTCATAAATCCACCTAAGTATGCCAAAAAAGCAGAAATGTCTAATAACCCAAATACCAATAAAAGCTCCTCAGAACCCCCAAATTTGGGGTAAAATCCCCCCCTAAATAACACCCAACTGCCCAAATTTTGGGGTTGTGTGAAACTTTTATGGGTTTGACCCCAAATTTGAGGAGTTTGGGGCAGGATTTCAGCCCAAACTTGAGGGTTCTGCAGTGGTTTAGGGGCAGTTTAACCCCAAATTTGGGGGTTTTGGTGTTACTTAGGGGATTTTAGCCCAAATTTGGGGGTTCTGGGATGGTTTGGGGGGAGGGGGTGGCTCAAATTTAGGAGTCCCAGGGGTCTGAGGGGTCCCAAATTTGGGGATCTTGGAGGTTTTTTGGGATGTTTTACCCCAAAATTTGCAGGTTGTGTGGTGACTGGGAGGGGGGACTTTGACCCCATCCTCCCTGCACAAGCCTGGGGCTGAGTTGTTCTCCCTGGGGAATGCTCCAGTGTAAACATTCTCCAGAGGGGATCCTCCAACAGAAATCTGTGTCCACATCCAGCTCTCTGCATCCAGTAAAGTCACATCAGTGCCATTCCATCCCCTGCCAGGACCTGGCTTTCTGCCTCGGATTTCTCTTACACCTGGGGAGAGGCAGGAATATTCCAGCATCTCCCCTGTGTGCTCACAACAGCCTCTGCAAATTGTTTTGCCTGGAGCTTATTGGAAAATTTTAATTCTTTAATCTATCACCAACCTCGGTGAGGTAAGGGACACAAAGTGTGAGACCAAACTAAACACAAAATATTCCCTGCAACCTGAAATAAAGAAACCTGAAGGGGAATAAACCTCTCTGCAGTGCAAACTGGTCACCAGAGGTGCAAAAGCAGCACCACAACGCCTGAATCTGCTCCTGTCTGAGCTTCCAATCAGCCAAAAAAAACCTGTGAATTGCTTCTCCTCTGCTCTTGGAAACTGAAAATGTGAGATGAGCAATGCCCACTCTGGGATAAACCAGATACAAAATATTCCCTGCAACCTGAAATAAAGAAACCCGGAGGGGAATAACCCTCGAGGTGCCTCCCAGCAGTGCAAACTGCTCAGCAGAGGTGCAGCAGGGCTCCAGGGGACACCCCGAGGTGTCACCCCTGCTTTGGAAGACCCAGCAATGTCCCACCTACCTTGGTCAGCTCCTGGGCGTTGGCCAGGTTGTCCACAGCGATGGCCAAGAAGACGTTCAGGAGAGTATCTTTGGGAGCAGCTGAGGAAAAAACTCTCCAGACAGCACAGACAGGAATTATTCCCCTCCTGCTGCCCCCCTTTCCCCCCTTGCTGCTTTATGGATTGATCCCTGGAAGCTTTGCCACCATTCCCAGCTCACCCATCCGTGCCCAGAGCCAGCCCTGCAGCCCAGCAGGGGCTGGACACACATTTGTGTCCCCAGCACCTGTCTGGAGAGGGGACAGCACCTGAGGGGCCCCACGCCATCACAGGGGCAGGGTGGGACCTCCTGCTGCTCCCAGAGGCACCACAGCCCCTGGCTTCCCACCAGCCCAGAAATGCAGATTTGACCCTCACTGTTTAAAAGGACAAGCAGTGGAGCTGCAGGAAATCGGCCGGTTGAAGCCAACATTTACATTTTATATACACAGAGCTTTATAAAATCAAGGAGTGCATGGAAAAATGCATCTCAGGTGCTTGCTGCTGGGAGGAATCCATCCTGGCTTATCCCTCTGGAGCCGGGGTGGCAGTGAGGCCATGCCAGGCAGGGCTCAGCTCCCCCAGAGCAGCACACCCAGCCCTGCTAATGAGCTCTGCTGATAAAACAGCCCCTAAGCCCAGCCCAGCTAAACCAGGGCAGTGCCCACGCCAGCCCAGGCCTCTCAGCAGAGCTCTGCATTCCATCACCGAGACAGAACACTGGCCTGGAATTAGTTATTCCTATTTTATTTTCATTTTTCCACTTAATGATTTCAGCTATTGCTGAGTTTATTGTTGTTATTCCAGCCTCGTGGCTGCAAAACAGCCCCAGAACAGTCATAAATCAGCTACCTTTGCACAGGGAAGGAGGGCAGGCAGAGCAAAACCACGGCAAAAGCACTCTCCCAAGGAGAAAATGCATTTGGCTCCTGCACATCACCTGGGGACAGGAGACTCACTCATTCCAGAGCTCTGTTTGCTCCTCCAAATAGGAATGTGCATGGGAATGGGCCATAAACCCAGTGAAAGGGCTGCAGGAGTCTCAGGAAACTAATCCAGGTATTTGCAGGGGGCTCCAGGAGAGCTGGAAGGGACAAGGGATGGAGGGACAGGACACAGGGAATGGATTCCACTGCCAGGGGGTAAAGTTTTATGGGATTTTGGGCAGGAATTGTCCCTGTGAGGGTGGGCAGGCCCTGGCACAGGGTGCCCAGAGCAGCTGTGGCTGCCCCTGGATCCCTGGCAGTGTCCAAGGCCAGGCTGGACATTGGGATCACCCTGGGACAGTGGAAGTGTCCCTGCCCATGGACAAGGTGATCTTTGAGGCTCCCTCCAACCCAAACCACCCTGGGATTTTCTGTCAGGTTCGTGTTCCCCTGCCTGGAGCCGTGGGGTGGAAGGGCAAGGGCAGCACTGGGGTGAGCATGGCGAGAGGGGGGAGGCAGAAATCCCTGCTGGGAGGGCAGGAAAGGCCAGGGATGGACGCTGAGGGTGCAGCCAGCCTGCAGGGAGATTTTGGGAGCCCCTTGCTGACAGCCAGGGGAGCCAGGAGGCCTCACAGGGGCGCAGGGTGATCCTCCTCTCCCACACAGCAACCCCGCTGTGCCTGAGCTCCACCCTGCCCCAGGGCTGATCCGTCCCACATCCACGGATCCTGAGGGGTTTGGGGATCCCTGAGGGGGTTTGGGGGATCCTGAGGGGGTTTGGGGATACCTGAGGAAATCTGGGGGGTCCTGAGGGTGTTTGGGGATCCTGAGGGGGTTTGGGGATCCCTGAGGGAGTTTGGGGATCCCTGAGGAAAATCTGGGGGATGCTGAGAGGGTTTGGGAATCCCTGAGGAAATCTAGGGGATGCTGAGAGGGTTTGGGAATCCCTGAGGGAATTCAGGGGATTCTGAGGGGGTTTGGGGGGATCCTGAGGGGGGTTTGGGGATCTCTGAGGGGTTTTGGGGATCCCTGAGGAGATTTGGGCATCAGGAAACCTCCCAAGGCAGGCAGGGACCAAAGCTGGCCCAAAGCAGCAGCTCCAAGCCCCTCTGCTTCCCTTCTCCAGGGTTTCACCTAAAAACACTTTTCAGCCCAGACTTCAGAACCAGGCGTTCCCAGCTCTAATTCCCTCTGAGGGAGTGTCTCCAGAGCCTGGATGCCCATCAGATCTGGAGCCCTGTGCCAGCACGAGCTGGATTCATCCCTCTGGATGTTTCTGCATCCTCCCTGACTGTCAAACCCTGCAGGGCATGGACACAGAGCCCTGGGGCTTCTCCAGCCAGCAACCAGCATTTCTCCTGGTTTTTTGTGCCTTGGAAGATGATTCCTCAGGGACAGAGGGAGGTTTGGAATGTGATCCATCACCCGCTCCTTCCTCCATCCCAGCAGGACAGCGAGAAGGGGGTGGAACACCTCGATCCCAGTGAACCCAGTGGATACAGAACAGGAAAAAACGCTGCTGGAATCATCTCCCCTCCCACAAAGAGCCAGATTTGTCCTTTACAAAGACATTAATTCCCCCATTTTCTCTGAGGGTGGGGAGCTGAGGGCACCCCTGGGCTCCTGGGCTGTGCTGAGTGTTTGGGTTTTTTCCTCTGGGTTTTTTTTTTTTCCTCCCGCACCCGCTGGAAGTGGCTCATGTAACACAAGCAACCCCTGGAAATAGAATTAATTGCTTTTTATCCAATCAGCCTGGCCTGATACATTTCCAAGCAGACACAGTCTGAAAGAATTGGATGTTTCTGCCCCAAAAAAGGTCCCTCAATCGTCTCTGCAGAGCTGGGGGATTCCCAAATTTCTCCCAAACTCAGGCTGTGTAACCTGGATGAGGCAGTGCCTGGAGCCAGGAATCATCTCCTGCCTGGCACTTGAGGGCCAGGGAAGGGCAGCATCCTCCAGGCAGTTCCTGCTTTTTTTTCCAGGCTCCTCTGCAGTTTTTCTTGGAGGTTTTTTTTTTCCTTTCTTTTATTGTCTCAACAGATGCCTCAATTTATCAATTAAGTGGATAACAGTGAAGGCAGGCATGGTGAAATTTCCTGGAAAATGGGCCAAATCCTGTTGTTACTTGAATCATAAAACTTTCATTAAACCATTTCTGGTTCCACACAGACTCTCTGGAAATGGAAACATAACATGAGATACTTCTCAGTTAGAAAAACAAACTTTTCCATGGAAAAAGCAAATGGATTCAAAGAACCGAAAATGGATTCCAAGAGCCAAGTGCAAGGAGGAGCAGCAGAATCCAGCACCATCCCAACACTTCCTCCTCAGGAAAAGGAATAACCACAGAGCCCTGAGCAGCTCTGGGAGGAGAAATGAGTCCCTCAGGTTTAAAAAGAGCAGGTTTAGCCAGCTGACCCCAAATCACCCATCCCAGTTCCCCATCAAGGTTTGATCCAGTTCCCCAAACTTTTAAAAGTGGCCTCACCAAATGGCAAAGTTCCCAAGGTGACAATAGCGCCCCTCCCAGCAGAAGAACCCAAGTTCAGACTTTGATATAAGAAAACAAAAGCAAAAAGTCCCACTTAAGAAATTAAGTCTCAGCACAGCTGTGTGGGGAGGGATGGCAAAGACTCACTTGACAAATGAAAAAAACCCACATTGCAGGGAAAAAAAAAAATTTTTAAAGTTTTTAGGAGGGCGTTCTACATGGTAGGGGGAGATCTTTCAGAAATCCCAAGGTATAGCAGTATGGTCACATTAATCTAATCTAATAATACATTTACTGTAAATGAATCATCCCTGCTGACCCTTCCAGCTCAGGATATCCAATGATTCCATGTTTCTAATCACAATTAAACTGATCACAGCTCTCAGTGCTCTCTGTGGGTGTCCCTGTGGTGTTTGCTGGGCTCTGGGGGTCTCCCTGGGAAGGTGTCCCCAGGGTGCCTCACCTTGTACTCACCTGTCCTTAACCCTGCAGCATCGTGGGCATTAATAATTATCTTAACTCCTGCAGGGGATGTTCTTTTCTGGCAAACTGAAGTTGATTTTTAGATGCCCCTGGTAATGTTTTGACAGCTCCCCATGACTGAAATCCCTGGTAAGGGACACAGCCCAGCCTCCTCTCCAGGATAAATCCCTTTTGCTGCTTTACTCTCAGCATCCAAAGCAAAACTGCTCAACAGCCCTGCCCTGACTGAAATGCTGCTTCAGACATCAGCACAGGCACTGCTGCTGCAATTCCCATGGGAAGCAGACATGGGAGAGGTTTAACCCCTCATCCTCCCCTGCAGGGTTGGAGGCCAGCAGGGCTGTGAGTGGTGCAGGAAGCCCCTCACAAGCTCCCTGTGAAAGGGTTGATGCTCTCAGACTAAATCTCTACCAAGATTACCCAGGCCAGGCCTCTGATGCTCCAACAGGGATGTAAATCTCCATAGGAATTCACAGATTTGTCTCAAGTTTATAGCTCTGATTATTTAAGCATTGCAGAATCCCAGAATGGTTTGGAAGGACCTCAAAGCTGATCTTGTTCCACCTCCACCACGGGCAGGGACACCTCCCACTGTCCCAGGCTGCTCCCAGCCCCAGTGTCCAGCCTGCCTTGGGCACTGCCAGGGATCCAGGGGCAGCCACAGCTGCTCTTGAAAGCTGGAAAACTTCAGAAGTTGGGGAAAAAAAAACCTTCTAGGACATTCCAGATTTTTTTTCTGAGTGTTGTTAGTCTTTGGCAGCCAACTTTTCCCTCTGTCTCTATGCTCACAGAACCTTCCCTGCAGCAAACCCATCCCAACCTGCAGGACCCGGAGGATCAAAGAATCCCACCTGGCACATCCTCCTTCCTTCCTAAACCCCCAGTGATGTCCCAAGGAGCTCAAGGAGTCACCAGCACAGGGCTGAGGGCAAAGGGCATGGGAGAGGCACTGCAGATGTCTGGAGGGTTTCAGGAAAGGCACCTCTGCATCCCCTCAGCAGCAGAAGGGAGAACAAGACAGCTGCACCTGCCAGGATGAGATTTAGGGAGAAGGTGGGTAAGGTTTCCACTCGCCAAATCCCAAACCCGTGGCAGGGCCAGCAGATTCCCTCCTCTTGAACATGCCCTGCTCTTTCTCTGGTAATGAGAACCAAAGGACAAGAGAGAAGTCCCCTCTGAATTAAAGGTGAGGAAGGGAATTAATGCCCTGTTCCTCAAAAACGCTGGATCTTGGCAGCTCGGAGGTGAAAAGTCCCTCCCTCAGCTGTGCTGTCAAGCCTGATTACAGCTTAATCTCATTTCCAAATGCCAAGCCCGGAGGATTTAGAGCTCTCCCTCCCTCCCTGCTCTCCACTGACCCAGTTTTCCAGAGCCTGGTGTTTCTGGAGGGGGCCGTGCTGGCTGCTGTGACGAGACGTCTGAGCATCGCTGCCACAGCTCCAGGACTGGGATCAATCCCATGGAGACACTCGTGTGACAGGCACAGCTCCCACTGCCTGCTCTGCTCTTCCCTGTCCCTGCTCTTCACCCTGAAGGAGAGAATTCCAGCAAAGCGAGGGCTGGAGCACTGCTGTGCCATCCATGGGCACCAATGTCATCCATGGCACATTTGTCACTTCCACTCCAGCTGGAGCAGCCCATTCCTGCAGGAACTCTGTCTTTAGCCCCAGTATTTTCCCCAATTGACCCCTCTCTATCTCCTGCATCTCCAGCCCAAACCAGACTCCCAGGAAAAGAGGAATGCTGGGACTGTAACCAGTGAGAAAGTCAGGAAATCCTCATGGGAGGTCATGGCTGGAGCAGCAACACTGGGTGTTCTCATCCCACTTTGGGGCGTTCTCTTCCCCCTTTGGGGCATCATCATCCCACTTTGGGGCACTCTCATCCCACTTTTCATAACAAATAAAGCAGCCAGGGTTGCCTCAGCTCTGCCACAATTCCCTAGGTTTCCTGTTTTAGGGATGCTCCCTCTGGCTCCACACAGCTCATGGCTGCGGCCACAGAATCACAGAATCAGTCACAGAATCAGTCACAGAATCAGTCACAGAATCAGTCACAGAATCAGTCACAGAATCACAGAATCAGTCACAGAATCAAACACAGAATCAGTCACAGAATCAAACACAGAATCAAACACAGAATCACAGAATCACAGAATTAACTAGGCTGGAAAAGCCCTTTGAGATCAAGTCTGACCTAGACCTGACACCACCTTGTCACCCAGAGCCACATCCAGTCTTTCCTTAAACACCTCCAGATGTTTAAGGACTCCAAACCTCCCTGGGCAGCCCCTTCCAATGCCCAAGCACTCTTTCTGGGAGGAACTTCTCCCTAATGTGCAGCCTAAAGCTCCCCTGGTGCAGCCTAGGGCTGTGTCCTCACACCAGTGATGCTGTAGCTGGTTGGTGCTGGCACTGTCACAGAGCATCAGCCACCACTGGGACAGGGACAGGGCCACCACAGCCCCTCTGCCCTCCTGGCTCTCCTCTTCACACCCAGCTGCTCCATCAGGGAGCTGCTTTGCTTGATTGGGTATAAAATGAAAGATTCATATAAAATACAGCCTCCCTTCCCAAATCCCAGCCTGGTGTCACTGCGTCCCTGCCTCCCTGGGACACACCAGCCCTTCCCCAGCAGACACCCTGGGACATTGGGGGGATGAAAGCTCCCAGTTTCTGGTTACCCTCAAGACATTTCCATCTCTCAGAATAACAGAACAGACACTTCATGTGCCAAGGCCTGCAACACTGAACACTCCCAGAACCTGAAACCCAAGATCCAGAATTAAATTTTAAGCATTATATGGAGATGAGATAATGTGGAGCATTTTGGACAGCACAGCTGGTTAAGGTGCCCTAGACAGAGGCATCAAGAGAATAGAGCCTCATCTCCCCCGTCATCAACTCATCTCCACCAAACCCATCTCAAACCTGCCCTGACTGAAAACAAACTGTTGGTGAAGATGTTCAGGGTCCTCCTCTGACCTGCCCTCAATTATTTCTCCCACAATCTAAATTCACTCTTAATAGAACATTTTCAAGGTAAAACACAACAATTAAAATGCAATTTCTTTAAATTAAATTTAAAAAGTCTTATGTTGCCCTAAGAAAAGCGACACCAAGTTGGACGACTCACCTTCAGTGCTGTCAGCAGCAAAGCCATGGCAATAATTTGGCTTTTAAAGGATAAAGCTGTGAGAATTCAGGGAAAACTGGGGATTTCTAGCAGCCTGGGAAGGACTGTGGCACCAAGGATATCCATGGAAGGATACAGTTACCGAACAGGGTGAGGACAATGAAGTAGATGGAGGAAAACATTCCCGAGCGGACGCCGCCCTGCGACTCTATCCCGTGGTACATGACAGCATTCCAGTCTTCCCCGGTCAGGATCTGCAGGGAGGGACAGGGACAGGCTCACTCACAGGAACGGCAGCTCTGGGGGAGCCAGGCAAGCAAAGCCACCAGGAATGTCCCTGGGAACTGAGGAGCACGTGGGGGACACCAGGTACAGCATCACCAGGCAGGGGATGGGATTGTCCCACTCTGCTCTAGGCTGGGGTGGCCTCACCCCCAGTCCTGGGGGAATTTTGGCACCTCAATATCAGAAAAAGATCTAAAGGTGTGAAAGAGTGTCCAGAGGAGGAGCACGGGGATGGGGAAGGGTCTGGAGGGGCCCATGAGGATCAGCTGAGGGCCCTGGGATTGTCCAGCTGGAGCAGCCTGAGGGCAGAGCTCCCCGGGGCTGCAGCTCCTCCCAAGGGGCAGCTCCAGCTCTGCTCTGGGACAGGGACAGCACCCAGGGCACGGCTGGAGCTGGGCCAGGGCAGGCTCAGGCTGCAGAGCAGGGAAAGGTTCTTCCCCCAGAGGTGCTGGCACTGCCCAGGCTCCCCAGGGAATGGGCACGGCCCCGAGGCTGCCACAGCTCCAGGAGCCTTTGGACAGCGCTGCCAGGGATGCCCAGGGTGGGGTTGGTGGGGCTGGGGTTGGACTGGGTGACCCTGCCCTGCCCCTCTTGGTCACCTGCCCACCTCGAGCAGGGGCTCTCACACACAAGAGGAAACAAAATCCATTCTCTGATAATTCAGTCCCAGCAAAATCTCTCTCTTCTCCCTTTCTAAGCCATGCGGAGATCCCAGGTCTCACCAGTCCCGTGCAGGGCACTTCCCACAGCCCCGAGAAAACCCTGAGCCCCCAGAGCAGTGCCCTGAGTGGGAGCTCTGCCAGTGCCAGCCCCTCTTGTGCCCTTCCTGTGGGCAGGACAGGGTTTGTGGGCTCCCCCAGCCTCACTCACTGTCCCCACGGAGGGACTGCAGCAGCAGGAGCTCTGTCACCTCCTGCCACCCCTCCTCTGCTCCGCAGGGCTGGCAGAGCCTTCCTGCAGCTGGAATATGCCTGGACAGCGCTCCTGGGCACCACAGCCCCTGCAGGGGCTGCACACCACGGGTTCCTCTTCAGTTTCCCCAGGTTTGACCCAGAGGGCCACAAAGCCCCCCAAAAAATCCCTGAACAGAAGCAACAAAGCAACAACCTCTGTGTGTGAGCGAGGACAGAGCAGGGGACAGCTTGAAGGGGACTCTGATGCTCCTTGTCCTTGAGCAGGGACAAGCACAGAGCTGCACCTCTGATTATCGACCCAGGGCTAATTAACAAATACAGGAATAACAGGAAAACTAATCAGTGTGCAAGACTCCAACAAGCCTTGCCACGCTAAATGCTCATTTTGCACCAGTCTGAATTGTCTGGTGCTACTTTCTTCACCAAAATCTGGAACACAACAACAATTCTGGGCACATCAGCACATCCTCTGCCTGCCCTGGAAGAGTCTGACCACTTTCAGTGCATTAAAACACTGGGATGTGAAGATCCAATTCCTAAATGGGAAGTTGTCTTTGGGTTTAGTAGCTGGAAAAAAACCCCAAACTAACAAACCAAACAAAAAAAGAAGATAAAAAGCCCAAAGCCTGATGGGTGCTGTAGAAATGGGGTTCCACCTGCACACAGCGTGCTTGGAATGACTGCAAATCCCAGGCTGCAAATTCCAGGCTGCAAATCCCAGCCTGGCTGGCAGCTGCTGAGAGAGAGGAAATTTCTGGCTGCAGGGATGGTGCTGATGACAGCACTGGGCTAAGAGTGAGTCTAGACACAAGGACACCCAGTGCAGACACCAGCTCCTCTCCCAAATGCACAATTCAGCCTCAAATAATTCCAAAATCAGGATTCAGGCCCAACACTGCTGGAGCTACTCTGGATTTACACCACAGAATACGAAACAGGGTTTTGGGCTTTCAAACCTGCCACTCAATTATGCAGAGTATTGTCCACAAATGTGCATTCACAGAATTCCCATGAATTCACAACTGCTCCTGCATTCTGGGAATAGCCATAGAGTGATTTCTGCTAGCACAAATATTCATGCAAACTGTGAACTTTTCTATTCCTAAGCAGAAGACCAGGATTTTCAGGTACAACAAAGTCCAGCAGGGTCTGGGTTCAAAACCCAACTTTTGGATTATTTGGGAGTGGAACAAAGAATTCAAGGGGAAAAAAAAGATATTTTGTGGGGCTTTTGCAGAGAGATAAATAATCTAAACTAAGGACAAGCTGAGGATGTTCCCTGAGGCCCTGGAAAGGAGAGCTGGTGTCCTTCCCACTGTCACCCATCAGCTGCAGGAATTACTCAAGTAATTAGGGAGCAGCCCGAAGGATCCAGGATCTGCTGGCTCTGTCCTCAAGCAGTTAATGCAATTCCTTCTGCTCTCTCAGCTCTGTTTAGGGATGCTGTCAGGAATTCTTGCTGAGAGGGAAGGACAGCACTGCAGAGGGACAGGCACAGGATGAGGACTTGGGAGCAAGGTGAAGCCTTTTGGTATTCCCTGGGCTGCAAACTGCCTCCAGCAGTGAACGTTTTGAGTGCATCTCACAGTTTAATACTGAGGAGCCACCAGGGGATGGAATAAAGCAGCTGTCAAGAGCTGCTGTGAAATGTTAATGGAATAATGAGCAGGTTAAGGGTGGGAGAGGAACAGGAAGAGGATTGTGCTGCTTCCAGAGGCTGAGTGGAAGGGAAATGCCTGAGGGAAGGCTGAATCCCATCAGCTCCGTGTCAGATCCCACAGGCAGGGTGCTCTGACATCAACCCACAGCCAGACAGGGGCAGGGCAGAGCTCTGCTCCCATCCTGCCACTGCCACTCCTCATTTCCAGCTGTCACCGCTGCTCTGCTCTGCCCCCGACTGCCTGGGAGGATTTCCAGAGGAAATCAGGGAGCAGGGCACAGCTACCTAGCACAGAGCTCTGCTTCTCAGAGGCTCTGTGCTCATGGATGTGGTTTGGGTGTGTGGTTTGATTATTCACAGCTGGGCATTCAGCTCACAGGGCCTTCCCAGGGAGCCAGGAGCTGGAGATAAAGGTGTGATGCTCCTCTGAGGGGATTCAGGCAGAGCCCAGCCAGGTGGACAGAACACATCCTGGGTGTCCAGTGACAGGACCATGACCCAGCCAGGGCTGCTGGGATAAAAATGGGCCAAAGCAGAGGGCAGAGGAGTTTGTTTGAGAAGCTTCTTACACAGAGACTCTCCAGAGGTGCAGGGGTGGGCAGGGTGTATCTAACTTTATTCATTCAGCTCACTGAGTGCTGTCTCTGACTGATGCTGCTCTGCTCAGGCTGAGGTTATGGAAGAACAGCTTGGAAAGGGATCCCAACCCCACAGTGAAGAAACACTGACCTGGAGTTTGCAGTTCAGGGGAGGAGTGGGATGGAAGGAGGGCAGAGGGTATTGAAAAGCCTCTGGGACACCAAGGATTATCCAGGGCTGATGGCTTTGGCTGGGTTCAATTCCTACCCCTGACATTCCAGACAAATACCTTAAACCCATGTGTCTTCCTTCACCCCACCACCCCACACCGCAGCGTCTTTATCTCAGGACTAACAGGAAATATTCCAGCTGGGTATTCCACAGGCAGCTCCAGTCCCAAAGCAAACCAAACCCAACGTTCCCATTGCTCATATCCGGAGCTGCTCCGGTCCTGGCTCCCTGGCAAGACCTGTCTCTGAGCCCTTCCTTTGATGAGCACTAAAATATTATGCAAATTTTAATCCCCCATGATGGGCAATATCCTGTGAGGTGAGCACTGAACCTGCCTCACATCTGGGCAGTGGCTCCTGCAGAGCTCACAGGACATGTTTTCCTTGAGATTCCTTTTCTGTCTTCATCCAGAAATTGTCATCACCCCCCTTCCCTTCCTTTTTATCTCCTTTTCGGGTCGTGACACTGAAATACATCAGGCAGACCTTGCTGAGATCTGGGGAAGTTTGGATCTGGGGGGAGCCCACACTGTGCAGGACAAGGCTGGAAATGCTGGATCTGTGAGGGTCACCTGCACCTGGAACAGCCCCAACTCTCCTGAGCTGGGAAACACCTGGAAACATTCTTTTAAAATTATTTAAAATTATTTTAACCATTTTAAATTATTGTTTTTAACCAGCAAAACAGTAAAAAGGACAGGCAGAAAACAGCTGCAAAATTCGGCTTTAAATCCAAGCATTGCATCTGCCAGAGCTGCAGCTCTGTGGGCAGGGGCTGCAGAACACAAAGGGCACGCAGAGATTTGGCACAGTCTGGGCACACACAGATATTAACTCAGCACAGAAATATCTGTTTTACTGGCATTTTCTCCCCTAGCAATAAATCTTTTGTTCTAGCTTTCCTTCATACCACAACATCGATTTTTAATTTGATTTTTAGTGATGCATGTATTGGTCAGCAAAGTAAAACGCATGAGAAGCAAGGACTTCCCCTTTCCTAAATTCCACAGGTTTTGGGGGGACTTGTTTGCCCTCCCTAAGCAGGAGGAAACACCGAGGAATTTCAATTCTAACACTGCCCCAGAACAAGGAATGGCTTTACCTGGAAGACTGTGAGGATGGCAGCAGGGAAGGTATCAAAATTCGTGGTTGGAGTTTCGTCTTGGAAATTGAACCTGGAGAGAAGGGAGAAATAAAAAACAGAGTGGGGAGAACAGGCAGCTCCAGGCAGCCTTGGAATACCCTTTAACATCCCATAGATCAAGTCAGGGAGCAACATTTGTTCCACTGGGCTGTAACACCCCAGGCAACCTCGGTGGGGAACATCTCAGAAGGTGCTTAACAGAACCATCAGCAAAAACTTAATTTCACTCCCAGAGAAAATTCTAATGCTTTGAAAATCATTTTCATCCCCAATTAAAATGAACAATCCAAATTTCCAATCATTTTGCAGAATGAACCATTCCAAGAAGTTTTCATCCTCAAGTGTAAAAGCACAAATTGAAATTACTCTCTTAGTAGATAATTTCTTTTTACTATTTTAAAGATAAAATAGGGATTGACTGGGAAAATAAAAGGCCAAACAAAATAATTTCATTATTTCAGTTCAGAAGTGAGGCTGGAGTTTAAATGGTAACTCTGTGATGGTTCTTACTGCAAAATTCACCACTGCTGGCATTTGTAATGAGAATAATCAGATCCAACAAAAGTGTGTTTTCCAGCAGGAAAATATTGCAGGTGGATGATTACAATGGTACTCTGGGTTATCCGGAAAAGGACCAGTACAGGAAGTGCTGCCCCCAGTCCTGTTTCAGCTCTGGGTGCACTGGGGACTATGGGATGATGGAGGAGCTTTGAACTGGGGACATTCTTCCTTAGGGAAGAATCCAGCTCCAGGGAAAACACCAGAACAGGAATTATTTCCCTTTCCCCAGCCCTGCAATGAGGGCTGTGAGCCCTTCCAGGCAGAACAAAGAACGCTCAGACTCACTGTCCTCCAAAGAGCTGCATCCCCAGCAGGGCAAAGACCACGATGAACAGGAAGAGCAGGAAAAGCAAACTGATGATGGACTTCATGGAGTTCAGCAAGGAGACCACCAGGTTCCTCAGGGAATTCCAGTACCTGCGTTGGGTCAGAGCAGCCACGGGAGAACATGAGTGGGGAAGAGCCTTGGGTGAGACATTAACAGGAATTTATTTCCCATGGAACAAGGGGAAACGGCCTCAAGTTGCACTGGGGGAGGCTAAGGTTATATTATTCATAAAAAGGGTGGTCAGGCATTGGAAAAAGCTGCCCAGGGCAGTGGGGGAGTCCCCATCCCTGCATGGATTTAAAAGGTGTGGCACTTGGGGACACAGTCAGCGGTGGCCTGTGCTGTGCTGGGAATAGTTGGACTCCCAAATCCTGAAGTCTTTTCCTACCTCACTGATTTTTTGCTTTAATTATTTGTTTTTTAAAAGGGCAAAGAATGACAAGGAATATCAGAGTCTTTAAACTCCCTTCTACTGTTGGAAAATACAGCTCAGGGAGTGGCAAATCTCTTGGAGAATCACCAGAGCAGAGATGGCCACGTGATGTGTGAGCACCCACTCACAGCAGTCAGTGAGTGTCTGGATTAGTCCCTTAGGAACCTTTTCCTGGGATTTTCCCTCCTTTTGGCATCCCCTCACCTGGCCCAGCCATCAGGAGGGGTGGCAGGAGCAGGGTGCATCAATGAAGATGAGACTGGAGATGGGAACAGCAGAGGCCCAGCCTCCATTAGACACAAATCAGGAATAAAATCAGGAATCCACACCTCATTCCCACCTGGACATCTTTGCAGGGTGTCCTTCCAACCCATCCACTGCAAGAATCAGCAGTGGACTAAATCCCCACATTTTAAATTCCCCACATTTTAAATTCCTGTGGATTAAATCTCCACTTTTTAAATTCCTGTGGGAATCTCCCACCCAGTACCAAGCAGTGGCCTCAGGGTGTGGAAACAAAGGCAGAATGTTAATTCCAGCCAGGCAGGAGGGAGTGACCCATCCCAGCACACCTGGCCAGGGGCTGAAGTTGGTTTGGTTTGATCTCCCCATCCCCTGGGACAGCTCCTGGCACATTCCAAAAGGATGCTCGGGAACAGCTCTCCCTGCATTTCTTGCCTTGCTGGGAACAGGCAGGGAGTGTTTGTATGAAGAAAACCAATGGATCGGGAAATGCAGGAGGAGCTACCAAGCTTTGACAAGCTCCTTTTGGAGCCTGGAACAACCGGGCTGGAGCAGGCAGGAGGAACAAGGGATTGAGAGCCATGGGGGAGGATTTTTCCCTCTCTTTCTCCAGAGGTTTCTCCCCTTTCCAGCTCCTGACACTGGGAGCTGCCAACCAGAGCCCATTCCTGCAGCAGCACACGATTCCTTCTGCCCTGAGTGTCCTCCAGCTGGGGTCTGGGGACAGGCCTCACTCTGAGCTCCTTCCCACAGAGGGGATTCCAGCAGAGGGGATTCCCTGGATGTGTCTGAGAAGCTCAGAGCTTGGAGTCACACGAGGAGGAACACCATCCTTTCTTTCTGCCTTTGTTTTCCCCCCTCTTCCTTCCCCCAGGCCTAGCTGGGAGCACTGACCCACCCCAGGTTTCTCTGATGTCCAGCCCAGGAGAAGCAGGGATGCACCCACTGCACCCACTCCAAGCAAAAATTACAACCATAACACAGTGACAAAGGTTTCAGGGGAAATTTCATCTCTTGGGAGAATATCTTCAATCTTGAATAAGTTGAACCAAGCCTGCTCAGGGTTTAAAGGGGCTGAGCTGCTCTCCTTGGAGGAGGGAAAGGATTGGATGCTCCCAAGGCACCAGGGGTTGATTCCTGCAGAGGCCAGACCCTGCTCAGCTCTGTCAGGACAATGAGGAAAACACGGGGAGCTCTTTGGCCCTTGTGTCCTCATTGAATTTTAGCCCCTCTTGGGCTGTGTCCCCTTGTCCTGCTGTCACCTTTGAACCATTGAACTCTGCTGTCCATGGCCACCCTGACTGGGGACATGGGAACCAAAATCCCAATCCCAACCATAATCCAAGCAATTCAAATCATAATTTGAATAATCCCATTGATTACTCAAAGCAGGACCACTGCAGCCTCTCCTGCCAAACACAAAGGAAAAACAAAGCAGGGCAGGGAGTTTCAGACCAAAAGAGATGGAAAAAGAACAAAACTACTGAAGGCCAGGATGTATTTCCAGCAGAACTGCGCTGAGAGGGGGTGGGCAGCAATCTGTGCCTGCTGCCAGCTCTCCTGAGCTGTGCACTCAGGCACTGGGATAATGCAGGATTCCCCCTGGGAGCTGCAGGGAACTGCCTTTGGTCACGCAATGAACTCAATTCTGTCTGTCAGGTTGAAAAACCCACTCAGTTAGGGCAGGAGAAGTTCAGCATCAGTGGTTTGAGAGTGTCACTTGCTGTCCTGAGAAGGGGCAGAGCCCTCAGCTTGGTTGGTGAAGTTAAATCTCTTCTCCCAAGGAATGAGCAGTAACAAGTGGAACAGCCTCAGATTGTCCCAGACAGGTTTAGGTTGGGTATTGGGGAAAATTTCTTCATTAAAAGGGTTGTGAAGCCCTGGCCAGGCTGCCCAGGGAGTGGTGGGTTCACCATCCCTGCAGGGATTTCAAATCCTGCAGATGTGGCACTTAGGGACACGGGGGAGTGGTGGCCTTGGAAAGACTGGTTTGACCCGATGGCCTTGAAGGTCTTTTCTAACCTAAATAATTCCAGGATCCATCTCTTTATTGTGCTGACTGCAACCAGTGGTCACAACGCACAAAAATGAAATTGTAATTTGCAAAAACACCCACAGTTCTTACAAAGTATAGCACCCAATCAGCAGCAGCAAATCTCAGCAGCTCTGGGTAAAATGAACTGGTGAAATTTCTCTGAATTTGCTGCAATCCCAGGAGTTTCCCTCACATCAATCAGTGCAGAGGTAAAGCACAGTGATGTTTTTGGTGCAGGTACCCACCTTTTTTACTGGACATTCACAAAACTTAAAGTTTCCACCCTGTTTGTCCCACAGGACAACAAATGACACAGTAGCACACACAAACCTGGGGTCTGAACAATAACGATTAGCATTCAACAATTAGCAGGTACAAATCAGCCCCACAGAGCTACAAAACTCATTCCTGGTGACTTCAAATGACTGTTTTGCTCAAATTTTCTTTATCTGTTTAAGGTGATTGGGGTATTTTTGGAGGGAGGGGCTGTTCCTCCTCCTGTTGCTTCAAGCTATGAAGAATTCAGGGAGTGATGGAAATGAGGGAGGACTGAAGAGGTGACGGTGTAATAAGGTGGAAAACAACAGCAGGAGCACCTAAATTTGTCATCAATTCCCACAGCATGCCTTAGAAATGCTGCAGAAATGGCTCTGGATGGGTTTGGAAATGGCACAGGAGCTGTTTGCTAATGCCAGGACACTTTAACTCGAGGCAGGAGCACCAAAACAACAGGAAAGCTGTGGCAACCTGTGGGAAAACTCCACCTCAGAGTCTCCAGGCTGAACAACTCCGACATTCCCAGCCCAGGCAGCAGGAACACATTTCAGATTTGTGTCAGCACAGCGGCTCAGCCCCGGGATTAGCACCCAGCAATCCCCAGGGAAGCTGCTTTTCCAGAGTCTAAACACTTAAGGAATTGTCATCAGATCAGTGGGAAGTTGATGGGACTCAGAAAGAAAATAAAACTTGGGTTTTTTACCACAAAATACAAGTGATAACCTGAGATTTTTGTTTTCAACAAGCTTAAATCCAAAGCAAAAAAAGGACATTCTCCTGTCAGCCCACTGTCATTCCCACTTAAGGAATTGTCATCAGATCAGTGGGAAGTTGATAGGACTTAGGAAGAAAATAAAACTTGGGGTTCTACCACCAAATACAAGTGATAACACAGTATTTTTGTTTTAAACCAGCCTAAAGATAAAACAAAGAAGGACATTCTACTGTCAGCCCTCTGAGGAACCAAGGGCAGGAACCAGGTTTGTCTAAACCTGGATGTGAGGCTGAGGAGAGAAAGGGCTGTTAAAATTCCTTGTGGGTGCAAATACAGGCTCAGGAATTCCCAAAATTTCCAACTGCCCAGCCAAGGAAAGGGGAATTCTGTATCTGCACTTTAAATCTGCTCCTGTCCCCCAGTGCAGACCCTGGAGCTTGGGGCAGGCAGGGCTTTTGTGCCAGCTACTCCAGGGAGTTGGTGCATTGGTGGGGTTTTTTGGTTTATTTTTATCTTTTTAGCAATTTTATTTTTAATTTACGGTTTATAAGCATAGAAAGCTCTCCTCCTGGCCCTGGGGCTGGGACCAGGGATTTCCTGGGGTGCTCAGAGCCTGCTGTGAGTGCCAAGGGAGCTGCCCTTACTTTGTCACTTTGAAGATCCTCAGCAGCCGCAGCGCTCTCAGCACGCTGATGCCAAAGGAGGTTCCCGGCTTCACTGCAGCCCAAATGACCTCAAAAATGCTGCCCACGATGACCTGCAGGGAGAGAGCACGTCAGAGAGGGCACAACTGCTGCTGAGCTCCCCGGGGTGCTTCCAGAGGGGCTCAGGGGAGCTCAGGAATCTGAGTTTGGGCTGCTTGTCACAAAAACTTCGGGAGAACTGGAAAACCTCATCCAACTTTCTCCATACCCAGGAGAACACCCTGTGATTTATACACTGAGAGGAGCTTGTTGCTTTCTTCTCTAGCCATCAAAGTACCTTAAAATACCTTTTTTATGAAGGACACTGTAATTTTTAATTGGATTTTTTTAATGCTGGCTCAACTGCAAATGCCAACAGTTCCTTTTGCCACCCCACACAACCTGTAGAGGTGCAGGAGGGCACTGCCTCATCCTCCCCTTCCCATCAGAAGGACTAAAACTCCTCATCTGCAGCAGAACAGCAGCTGGGTAAGTTCTACCAGAAACTTCTGGCAGCTGTGAGTCTTTAAAAGACCAATTAAAGCAATAATTATAATGAGATCCTGCAAAACCTCTGGCACAGGCATACCATCATCTGCCTGGCCCTCAGCCTTGAGATGCTGAAAAAATTGTCCCAAATCAAGGTGGGTTTTTCAAGTTTTGTTTTGCCTGGCTGGTTTAAGGATGGCAGTGAATTCACCTCAAGCAAGGAAAAAAATCCTTCATTGGGAAAAGGACAAACAGTGATGGGCTCAGCACAGCTGGGAAGGACAATTAAACCCACACAGGTTTCTGCAGAGTTAATAGGATCAAACAGGCATTTCCCTGCCAACTGCTGGCATCATTCACACTAACCCAACATTTCTGAGCTCCCACTGCCCGTGGGCCCCTGTGGATGCTGACTGAGAGATTTTTAGGCATCAGGCAGCAGCAGAACCTGGGAAAGCAACTCAGACTTTCCCATGCTCTGGAGGAAGACATTCCAAACAATTTCTAACCTCTGCACCTGCTGGTTTTGCAGCTTGCGAAGATGTTTATGAAAGTGTGTTGGTCTGAATGACCAATCATATTTCCTTGTATCAGAACAGTGTATAAAAAGGATGTGCCTTTTAATAAACCTTGCTGTATATCCTCCAAGAAGATTGGAGTATATCATTATTTCTGCTGTCCCAAATATAATCACGACAGGCCCCAGCTGGGCAGAGCACACCATGAACACCAGTTTAGAACTGGCCATCACCAGAGCGTCTGCTTTGTGCAGTGGGAGGGAGGATTAACCCCTTTCATGGACAAAAACTTGGATGTGTCTGAAAATTCCAGCATTGCTTGAGTGTCCTGCAGCACACGCTGTGCCCTGAGTTTTCAGAAAACACCAAGGGAAAGGGAGATCCACAGTAGCTGATAATTCCACTGTCTCCCTTTTGAAGAAGAAGGAACTAAAACTTCTCTCCCACCATTGGGAATCCCTCGTGAATCAGCAAAACCCTTTCCTCAGCCCTGCGCATGACACTGGTAATTAATTCCCTCAGCAGGCCCTCGTGGGAGCCCGTTTGCCACCAGACCCCTGGGACTGCTGCTCCGGGTTGTTGTTTCACCCTCCGCCTTTGAGGGTTTCATCTCCACGGTTTGTCAGACAAAACTGGGTGATGTTCCAGTGCTGAATTCATTCTGGGGGCTGGAAGGTGGGTGAGGGAGGAAAAAACACAGACAGAAGGAGGGTCCCTGTGGATGCTGTGAAGGAGGAAGAATTAGCAACAGATCAACAGCGTTCCCTCCTGGGAAGCCCTGGGCAGAGCTCTGCCAGGGCTGCACACCCCACAGAGCACAGACTCCTCGGGAGCTCAGCTTTGGCTTTGTGCAAGCTCCTAAATCACCCGTCCCTGACAAGCTCTTGTTGTGGAAGGAGCATCCTGGATTCAGGGATCCAAGGAAACCAGCAGCCAGCCTGGGGGGCAGCTCAGAGCTCAGCAGGACATTGGCCCTGTGTGGGTGACAAGGCAGTGACCCCCCTCATGGCCAATGTATGGACAGCCTGGGCCTGGGCACTGTCCCTTGGGCTGTGCAGGACAATCCAGCCCAACCCTCTGAGTCACCAGAGCTGCCAGGACACCCCAAAAACAGAGCCCCACATTTGGGACAGCCTCAGGCTGCTGGGCACAAATGGGTGATTTCACATCAAATTCTATTTACTCGGAGCTTTGCTGCTGTCACGGCCAAAAAGAGAATGAATTGGCTCTACTCAGAGCCTTGGATTTCGGAGGGTCACCCACTGAAGGTGACAACACCTCCTCCTCCCTTGTGGGAGCAGAAGAATTTGGCTTCATGAAGAGTCACTCGCAGCATTTTGGCAGATAAAAACTGGAAACAACAGCCTGAGTGTCAGAGCAGGGCTGGGTGAGGAGTGCAGTGACCTGAGCCACCCTCGCTTTGCCCCTGGCTGGATCTAAAGCTCCATATCTGGATTGTTACAAGCTCTGAGTCCTGCTCAGCCCCCGCTGCAGATAAGAGAGGCCAGTTCTCCTCTGCGAGCACAGATTACAGCTAATAGCTTTTAATGAATAAATTAACATCCACACGCCGGGCTCTTTGTCAGGTGGAGCCAAACCAGCCCCGCTATTCTCACCAGGGCTGCAGCCTGAGCCTGGACTTCTGCACCGAAAGAATCTGAATTATTGCCCTGCAGTCACCTCCTCAGGTGTTTGCTCTTCTGCTCCCGGGGATGTTTGAAAGGCTCTGCCTTTGTGGATCGAGGTGAAGGCTGCTCAGTGGGTGACACGAGCAGGAAGATGTGTGGGGTTTTTTTTGTCTTTCAATCAGCTCATTGAGATGGGAGGGAGGGAACCTGCCGGCAATCAGAGCACTCAGGGGTGCTGATGCTGCGAGCAGCCCGGGGCTGCAGGAAATGAAATCCCCCAGCTGTCACAGCCCTTCCGAAAGGAGGCTAACAGGGAAGCTTAATGCATTTCACTGCTGATTTATACAGGGACCGCTCCCCACGGGAGACACTGGCAGCAGCGCTTCCCCTGCATTTCCATACTCATCCTTGAACACAGCATCTGAAGGACGGGAGAGACACCTGCTTGTCACAGCCAGGGCTTCCAAGGACGTGCAGCGACAGGAAAGAGATTTCCCACTGCCAGAGAGCAGGGTGGGATGGGATATTGGGGTGGAATTGTGCCTTGGGAGGGTTGGAATGGAATTCTCAGAGCAGCTGTGGCTGCCCCTGGATCCCTGGCAGTGTCCAAGGCCAGGCTGGACAGGGCTGGGAGTGGCCTGGGATGGTGGGAGGTGTCCCTGCCTGTGGAAAAGGGTTGGAATAAGATGATTTTAAGGCCCCTTCCACCCCAAACCATTCCATGATTTATCCACCCTGCTGGACATTACTCACCCCAAAGTCAAAGCAGTTGAATGAAGAGTGGAAGTAATTCCTTGGCCCCAGCCCATACATCTTCAGAGACATCTCCGTGAGGAACAGCCCCAGGAAAACAAACTCCGCGAAATCTGGGAATGGGAGAAGAGAATAAATTAATCCAGGAGCCCTTGGTGGGCAGAGCTCTTCATGTAGGGAACCTTTTGTTCCCTTTTTCACAGCACCAAGGGCCTGCTGGCAGAGGGAGATCCCTGTGCAGTGGCAAGCAGGAGCCAGGCCCAGTTTGGCGCAGTTCTCTGTGTGTCCATGAGCTGTGTGCAGCTCCAGCTGTGAAGGCAACGTTCACCTGTGCTCTCGGGTGGGAGCAGCAGCATTAAATAACATCCTCATTGTCTCTACAAAGGAATTTCAAAGGAAAGCCCTGCATCTAATATTTTTAAAAGTCAAATTTAATTGCAAAGATGTTTTGGGACTTCTGTACTTGCAAGAGATGGAAACTTTTGGGTGTGGGGTGTAAGTTTCTGTACCATCCTCTGATGATAAAAATACCTTTCTACCCAACAGAAGTGCTGACTCTGAGGGCTCATATTCAGAGGTGTTGTGTCTCCTGTTACCACATTTATTTTTATTATGCCTTTATAGCCCTGTAATTATGGAAGAGCCCCTTCTGTTTCCTTTTCCTTCACATATCACAGGCTGGGAAGCTTTTGATGGGAAAATTTATCACCTATGATGAAACAAAGGGCAGAAGGAACAGAGCTGGAGGCTTCAATTTCCACATCAAGTTTTTAGGACTTGAAGCTACAGCAAACAGTGCCTTTGGCATTTTAAGTTTGGATCTGGAGGCCAATAAGCAACAGCAAGAGTGAAATGCTAAAAACAAAAAGAAAAAGCAAAAAAAGGCAGAAACCACCTACACTACCAAGAAAAACCAAACAGCAGAAGGCAAACCTCTCTCTCTGGAGAAAAGATGAGGAAAAGAATCAAACCTCAAAAGGTGGGGATTAATCACCTTGTTTAGTACAGCACAGGAGGTTCTGAGGCTGCAGCAGCACAGATGCTACAAGAGATGCTCCTGTAATTTCAGTTTTATGATTCCAGGAATGATAAAGAGGAGATGGTGCCAAACTTTATGCAGAGGTGCACAGAGACAGAAGAGGGGCAACAGCTACAAGGAAAATGGCAGCAGGACAATCCTGGATTCCTGGTGCTTTGCACTCTGGGGCAGCTCCCAGCTCTGCTCTGGAACAGGGACAGCACCCAGGGCACGGCTGGAGCTGGGCCAGGGCAGGCTCAGGCTGCAGAGCAGGGAAAGGTTCTTCCCCCAGAGGTGCTGGCACTGCCCAGGCTCCCCAGGGAATGGGCACGGCCCCGAGGCTGCCACAGCTCCAGGAGCCTTTGGACAGCGCTGCCAGGGATGCCCAGGGTGGGGTTGGTGGGGTCTGTGCAGGGACAGGGGCTGGGCTGGGTGATCCTGGTGGGTCCCTCCAGCTCAGGAAATTCCATGATTCCACCATTCTCTGACCTCCTGCAATCTGCAGCTTCAGCTGAGTGTGGGGAGAGACAGAGGAGGGAATGAGGGTCCTTCCCACCTGCTGAATTTGCATTCCCAGCTTTGCACATCCACAGGGAGGGAGCAGAGCTGGCCCAGGTTTGTTCTAGGTGTCTTTGGAAATGCCTTGAAAAAAGCAGCTTGAATTACCCAAAAATAAAAACGGGTTTTAAATTTTACATTTTAAATGAGAGCCAGTCATGGAACACCAGGGGCATAAAGTTCCCTGAAATCCAGGAAGCAATAACGAGATGAGAGAGGCTTTATTAACACCTTGGTGAGGAGCCTGCAAGGACACCTGTGCCAACACTTGCAAAAGGGGAGGAAATTTCAGGCAAGTATTAATTATCCCACATGACCTGCTCTCCTTGAAAACAGGAGCAAGATCACTAAAGGAGACTCTCAAGGGCACTGTGTTCCCAACTGAGGAATAAGATGACAAAATCTGAGACCCACAGCCTTTTTCCCAGGAAGAGAAAAGCCTCTCCACCCTCTGGATCTCAGTGCTCAGGGAAGAGCAAGGGCACAGGAGCAGCACACTCTCACTTTGAGCTTGGAGCTTTTGAGGAAAAGCCTCTTCACCCCTGACCAAGCTGCAGCTTTTCTCTCCTTTCTGACAGGGAGGAAACTGCTGTCTCCAGCTCCAAGGATCCCAGAGTAAGGAGAGATCCATAATTATGCTGGGAATCCCTCTGACCTTCCATCTGCTCTGGTGAGGCCCCAGCTGCAGAGCTGCCTCCAGCTCTGGGACCAGCAGGAGGACCTGGAGCTACTGGAGAGAGCCCAGAGCAAACCTGGAGGTGCTCCCAGGGCTGGAGCCAGGCTGGGAGAGCTGGGGGTGCTCACCTGGAGAGGAGAAGGCTCCAGGGAGAGCTCAGAGCCCCTGCCAGGGCCCAAAGGGGCTCCAGGAGAGCTGGAGAGGGACTTTGGCTTCTTTGGTTTCACACTCAGCAGGTGGTGCTTGCTGGAATGACTTCCAGGTGCAGGATTGATGCCCAGGCAGTGCTGTGAAACCTTGTTAAATCAGCTGATAAAAACACCGGGAGGGGCTGTAGATGCTCCAGGCAGCAATGCACAGCCCCCACACTGTCACATCTCTGGCAGGGAGGTTCTCACCCCCTTATCTCTGCCCAGCCTCACCTGCACCTGTCCCCCAGATTCTTCCAACAAAAATCCTCACTGTGTTTTTTTAACTGCAAATTTGCACCAACAGAGCTCAGGAGACTTTGCCAAGACAATTACCATCATCCCAAAGGAGCAAAAGAGGAGGAAGGAACCAGGGATTAATGCACAGGTACTGCTCCAGAGGTGCTGACCACGCCCCAGGTACCACAAGTGCAAAGCTGTCACCATCAGACTGACACCTCCTGCAAACACACCCACAAATCCAGAATACCATACAAGAAAAAAGCTGGAAAGTGGCAAAAGGGAATCAAGAAATATTTTATATATATATATATATATAGCCAGGAAATGTTTAAGACTCAGAGCATCTAAAAACCACTTTCCTTCTGCTGCTCTTGCAAGAGCCACCCTTGGCCTTCCCCAGCTGCTGAATTCCAGAGCAGGGCCCAGAATTGGCAGCACGAGCTGTGTCTCAGCAGGTACCAGATGCTGCAAATCACAGCCCAGTGAGGCTGGGATGGAGGGAAGGGGAATTCAGACCCTGAGCTCCTCGGGCAGAAGGAATTGGCTCCATGGAGGGGCTGCTGCATCCAACACATGGCTTCTTCTGAGAAGGCCCTGCCTGAATAATTGAAAATGCAATTTTGTTGTTTGGGCCTCCTGGTATTCAAACCTCACCTAATTTCATTTGCCTTACTCAAAGCATTTTTGATGTGATTTAAGGAGGGGAGGTTTGATACAAACACTCTGATTTCATTTCCAGGCTGTGCTGTTGGCAAAGGCCATGTGAGCATCCCTTCACCCCACACCTTTGAATTAGGTCCCTAATTAGAGTTACCAGCTCCTTTTGTCAATCACTCATGGATTAATCCCATTTCTGCCCCATCTCCAAATCCAGTGGCATCAGAAGCAGGTGCTGAACCTGCCACTTCCCTCTCCTCCTTCTCCTCTCACATTAAACGGAGCAGCAGAACCTCAGTAGAGCAAAACTTCCCCCTTTTTGCCCAAGCAAAGATGTGAAAGGCTCAGCAGACAGACATAAAAATGCTCCAGAAAGCCTTTTCCTTGTAAATGCTGCATATTGATATCCAGAGGGAGCTGGACTTGACCTCAAAGGCAACAACAGCACCAAAAAAAGCCAAATTGCCCCAACCATGAGGTTGAGCACTGGGCAGGGAGGAGGCTCTCAGGCCATGATGGCTCAAATGCTGTGCTCAAACACTGCATTTATCAGAAAGGAGACCCTGTGGATTGGGGGTTCAGACCCACACAGATTAAGGAGCCAGGAGGGATCCCTGCAGGATTTCCTGGCGAAAGAAGAGACCTTTGGGAAGGGAAGTGAAACCTCCTCCCACAGTCCCCAAAACCATCTCATAGAGCCAGAGAGCTCCAGCCCCACAGCTGTATCCAGAGGAGAGGAGCCCATCCCTGGGGCTCCTGCACTGCAGCAGTGCCTGCAGCTGCTCCCACAGCTGGAACAGCTGCACGTGTCCAGAGGCACAGCCCTGACTGCAACTCTGCACCCCCACCGTGTCCCCAGCAGGGATCTGGAGGGGCCCTCCATTGAAAATCCATCCTTGCTGCTGCCAGACAGCAGTGATGCCATTCCAGAGTTGGTTTCTAACAGAAATCTCCTTTCTCAGCATACTGGCATTGGAGGAAAAGAACATGAAGAGACGTTGATGAAATTATGAAATACATGCATGAAATATATTCTTCTATAGAAAACTGCAGCTTCTTTAACCAAAGTTCTGTGCCTCAGTGAGCAGTGTCCACCTGCAGCATGAGAGCAATCCTGTTTGGCCCTGGAGTCCTTTCCACACAGAGGAGGAGAATCTCTGACTGAATTTGAGGATAATTACAGGGGCATGAAGTATGGCCTGTTATTAATCATACCACAAGAATTCAAAGAATTCCTCATCAGTTCTTTCAATAAGGCTAAAGAAATCCCAAGCCTCTCTCCAAAGCTCCTGCAGTCCTTTTTCCAAAGCAGTTGTAGAGATATGGAGCATCAAGCAGAGAAAGCTAATCAGAACAATTCAAAACAGAAAAGTTAAAAGAAAAGACCAAGGGAAGAATAAATCAATGCAGACCCGTAGGCTTTTACCAACTGTTCTTTAAGTAAAATTAATTTGTAATGTAATTAAACTTCTCCCCAGAGGGACAGGTATAATTGAATTAGAGGTGCCTGGGTAGAGTTGCAGGGTTTAGCGGATCCTCCCAGGCTTTCCCCTGCTCCTCTCCTGCTGCTACAGTTCACAAAAAGCCTCCTCAGTTCATTCCTCAGCACCTTCCCCGAAACAACATCATCAGAACTTTTGATTTCTCTCTTGCTCTGCATCTCACCAGCCAGGTCCTGCTCCTCTGCAGCGATGATCCCCCACCATGGCTTAACTTTTAAGCCATTTTTAAACTCTGTCACTCCCACAGTTAAAGGATTTTGCCAAGTATTTCCAGGAGCTGTTTCAAATCCCCTGGTTTTGTGCTATCTCGTTCTGCCTCTGTCTCCTGGATTTGTGCACAGATCTTGGGCAGAACGGGGCTCTCCAGGAGCATTCCAGGAGCTGAGCTCCCTCCCAGATGTTTGTGCTGCAGAGTTATCCAGGCAGGAGTGAGGGGAAACAACCAGCCTGGCCATCACTGCAACACCAAAACAGCCAGCAAAGTCCTTGAGGCACCAAATATTCCCTGAACTCAAAGTTAAATTAGGGATTTGTAGAAATACGAGGCTATGAAAATTCTGCCATCCCCCAGGGAAGGGGCAGAAAGGTTTAGGTCATCCCCAGAGCACAGCCAGGTGTGAATGAAGTCCCACAGCTCCTCATCCTGGAATTCAGGAGGGTTTGGAGGTATGGGATGCTTGGAATGGAAGAGGCTGAACTTGTAGGGCTTTTCAGGACAATTCTCCAAAGTTCTTTGTTGAAAATCACATTAAAACAGGTTTCTGCCCAGAGCAGAGACAATCATACCCAAAATGAGCCCACAGAGCCTCTGCTTCTTCTCTTGGAGAAAACCATCTAATAAACAAAACAAATCCCAAAACAAACAAATAAAACCCCCCAAAAAAACCCACAACAAACAAAAATTGTCTGGTGTACACTGGATTTTCCATGATGACCATTCATGGAGAGATTTAGTTGGGATATTGGGCAGGAATTGTTCCCTGGGAGGGTGGGCAGGCCCTGGCACAGGGTGCCCAGAGCAGCTGTGGCTGCCCCTGGATCCCTGGCAGTGCCCAAGGCCAGGCTGGACACTGGGGCTGGAGCAGCCTGGGACAGTGGGAGGTGTCCCTGCCATGGCAGGGGTGGCACTGGATGGGATTTAAGTCCCTTCCAACCCAAACCAGGGATCTCTGGTTTACAATCTCATTGTCACAGTGACCAATTTTGTACCACCCTGTCTAAAAACCCAGTGTGAGCAGTCACAAAACCTCTCCCTATTTTTGGATAATCTGGTTGGTTTTTTTGGTTTTGTTTGTTTGTTTGTGTTTTTTTGGTTTTTGGGGTTTTTTTTGGTTTTTGTTGTTGTTGTTGTTTTGGTTGTTTTGTTTGTTTTTTGTTTTGTTTTTTTGCTGTGACCCACCCTGGGCTGCCCCTCCCCAATGCCAGTGTTGTTCCCAGCAGGGTTCAATATCCCAGAATTACATGAAGCTCCTGGATGAAGGGTGACTGAGATGCTGAGGGGGCTGGAGCATCTCTTATGAGGACAAGGCTGAGAGAGCTGGGGCTGTTCAGCCTCCAGAAGAGGGGATTGAGAGGAATTTTATTAAAATATCTGCAGGGAGGGCTCAGAGCAGGGCCCAGGCAGGAACTGATCCCAGGAAGTTCCACCTGAGTGAGGAAGAATTTCTTCCCTGTGAGGTGAACAAGTAGCTCAGGAGGGTGTGGAGTCTCCAGTCTGGGGATCTCCCAGAGCCCTCTGGACACAATCCTGTGCCCTGGGATGGCCCTGCTGGAGCAGGGAGGTGGCACCAGGTGACCCCATCAGGTCCCTTCCCTGCCCCAGTTTCTTTGTGCAGCCCCTGTCCAGGGGTTTCCCCACTGACAAAGGCCCTCAGGGCTCACAGGGAAAGGGCAGGGTGATGCTGCAAAGGCTGGGGGGATGCTCAGTGTTTAATCCCCAAGAATTTCCAATTTCTGGTGGTTTTCTGCCTCTTCCATGAAATGTAAGGCAGTGGGATTCCTCACTCCAGCTCAGTGGGACTCTACACCAAGAAATTCAAACTTGCTGCCCAAGTGCCTCTGACACAATTGACATTACTGGGTGCTATGGACAAATGCAGAGTTCCTGAAAATGGATCCATCCCTAATTCCAACCTATTCCCTGTTTTTTGTCTTCAGCTGGGATGGATTGGAAGCCCGATTTGTGGACTCTGTGTCAGAAAAGTTTCCCAGCTGGAGGAGAATCTTTAATTCCATGAGACAGAGCCAGCCCTGCCAGCCCTCACTGGAACATTAGGAGGTTTCTGGCTCATGGATTTCTTCACGTCCCCTTGGAACAGTCACTGCATAAGGTGCTCCCAAAACTGAGTTCTGTAAATCTGCAAGCTTTTTTTGAGTTGAAAGACTTCAAGTGTGGGGTTTGCTTCCTAAACATTTAGTCCTAATTCCAGAGGAAATCCTAATCCTCGAACTTTTAATTACTCTGCCAGTCTAGCTTATTATTTCCTCTGGTAAACTGAGGTAATGAATAAGCAAGAGTGACTTCTCTGTATGGTCTGTCTCACTTTTCAGTCGAAATCTTGCCAAAAAAATAAAAAGACTTGAAAGAAATTTCTGCCCTTATTATACATCTCTCATTAGAGCTCCATTACCTGGTGGCATTAAATATTTCAACAAATATTAATAAGGAGCTTTTGATGTCAGAGCAGGCAGTATTCCTGACCTCTCAGGTCTACTAAAAAAAAACTTCAAAAGTTTGCCTTCCTTGTAATAAGGCAAGACCTGAGGATCTGAGGCAAGAAATATTTAAGTATCTAATTTATAGAGAAATCAAGGCAAATTAGGTAGATAAGGATCTTTAAAGATCTAAGCCAACATTGTTAGACTGTTGGAAATATCTGAGGTTTTTTTCCCAGTCTTCTGTTTGCTTTTTTCAGAAGTTTTACTTAAATTTTCATCTGGTCAAGTGCTGAACATCAGATTTCTTCCTGGCCATTTTATGGGGTCAGAGATGGCCAAAGGAATGGCTTTGTCTTCCAGGAACAAACCTCATCCCATCCCTTCAGAAGGAAAAATTTCCACTATCAGCATGAGGAATTCCTAGGAGTTTCCCAGCTCTAGGAGTCCCAGCCTCCAAACATCATTAAAATAAACAAAAAAAGCTCCATCCCTCCCTTTCCATTTAAAAAACCCATTTTTTTAAAACCAAGCTTTGTGAACCAGCCTGTGACCTCAGGGAGACGCCACTTCCTATTCATCAGAGCCATTTAAAAACCCAAAATTCATATTTCAAAAGCACTTTTAGACTGTCTGAGCTAAATCAGGTGACCACAGGAACCAGCTAAAATCAAATCTTTTCACAAATACAGGATAATTTTCCCTCTGGGGTTATTTCTGTCACTTAACATCACAGGAGGGCACCGTGACACCCATCCCATGTCGTCACACCCCGCCAGGGAGGAGGGCACAGAACCAAAAAGGAGCTGTAAAGCTGCAACCCTTTAAAGGCTCTGGCAGCAATCACAGCACGTGTGGGGGCTCAGTGCCTGATTCCATAAGCACTGCGGGATTTTTATCTTCCAGGCCCTTCCACCTGCTGCTATCCCCGGAATATCAGAGCTGGCAGAGCTCCGAGTGTGTCCCCAGCAGGAATCACCCATGGGTGCAAATCAGCTGCAGAGGTGGCACAGATTTGCAGCTCTCTGGACACGGGTTAACCAGAGAATTCTGATTTTCCCAGGCATCATTCCCCTTCCTTTTGTACATCCTGCTCCAGGACAATTCCTCTGCCCTGTTTCAAGACAATTCCTCCTGCTCCGCTCCAGAGCAATTCCTCCTCCTGCCCCATTCCAGGACAATTCCTCCTGCCCTGTTCCAAGCTTCACATCTGATTGAATCTCAACTTTGCAATAACCTTGAGGATAACATTCCTCTCTCCAAGTAATACCCTGGTGGATTTTTTTTTCTGAATTGTGTGATTCAATAATTTGAAATGTGTTTTGAAAGAGAATTGGGATTGTTCAGTGTGGAAAAGGGAAGTTTTGAGATGACCTAAATGTGGCCTTCCAGGACCTGAAGGGGATGACAGAAAAGGTAAAGAGAGACAATTTACAAGGGCCTGGAGTGCCAGGATAAGGGGAATGGTTCCCACTGCCAGAGGGCAGGGAGAGATGGGATATTGGGCAGGAATCGTTCCCTGGGAGGGTGGTGAAGGATTGGAATGGCATTCCCAGAGAAGCTGTGTCTGCCCCTGGACCCCTGGAAGTGTCCCAGGCCAGGCTGAGCAGGGTCTAGCAGAAGGTATCCCTGCACAGGGGGTAGAATAAGCAGAGCTTTAAGCTCCCTTCCCACCCAAACCATCTGTGGTTCCATGCCTGGTGGGTCAGGAGAACCAAGCTCGGAGGGAAGCTGAGATCCGGGACGGGACCGCGGCACTGCTGGGGGAACACGAGCGGCCAGTGAGTGGCCAGTACTCACAGAGGGCAGTGGTCAGCTTCTCGGGCTGGTCATAGTGCACCATGGCCACACAGAGGGTGTTGAGGGCCACCACGCAGAGCACGACCCAGTAGAAGCTCTGAGCCTTCACCATGCGCCGGATGAAGAAGCGGAACATCTTCTCTTTCCTCCTGAAGTAGGACGAGCTCTCGTTCTTCCCACTCTTCAGACTGGCACGGGCAAAGGGAGACCCTGGGACAGAAAGAAGAGTCACCACACCCCATCCCAGCAGGGAAAAGGCTGGAGGGGGTTCCTGGGCACACAGAGCCTCTCCAAGCACCAGAAACAGCTCAGCAGGAAGCTGGGAATGTTGAGAATGGGCTGAGCAAGGGCATCTCGCTTGTAATGAGGGATGAAGGCTGGGATTTCAAAACTTCATGGATCAATGCCCAGCTCCACCATCTGAACTGGGCTTCCAAACCTTTGCAGCAATCCTGATTGTCCCAGGTAAACTCCTCACTTTTTCCTGGTTGACAGGGACAGAGAGCAGCGGGTACAGGGAGTTTCTGCCCACGGTGTGCAGCACGTCCTTATGGAGCTGGGTAGGTGCAAGAGGAATGCTGGTTCCTAATTTTCCTGCTCCAAGGACCAGTTACTATGGAATCGAGTGACTTCTCCTTATTTTACTCTCCAGCCTCAGGTGTTTCCCAGCAGAGGGTTCAATCTGCCTCCGTGCATCAGATTTTGGGGGCAGCCACTCATTTGTCTCAATTCTGCCTCTCTCAGCTCCATTTCCACTCTGGGCCGAAACCCTGGCAAAGAGTCAAGTGCTTCAACAATAGGAAGCTGATGGAAGAAATGAATCCTGATGTCAGCTCTCCCCCTGGGGCAGAGGCACTGCTCAGATGAAAAGGCGATCTCCAGCCTGTGCTGAGGCAGGAGAAATCAGGAATAAGGGAATAAACACATGGAGCCCTTGGGGCTCCTCTGCAGCAGCCACAGGAGCTGCTGTGAGCAGGGGAAATGGTGGCTGTGCCAGGCTGGCCACTGCCTGTGCCAGTGCTTTGTGACAAGATATTGTTATTGCCCTCCCCCATGCTGGGATGGAACATCCCAGCAGGATGAGCAGGATATGTCCTCCTCCTGTCCTGGAGCAGGTGACTCTCCTGGGCTCAGTGACATGAACAAAGAGCTCTGGCTTCAGCAGCCAAACCTCGGAATGTGATCACCTCCATGTCAACACTTGGAAAGGGTGGGAATCTCACCCAGCCTCATCCTGCAACATCAACCACAGCAGCCAGAGAAAGGATGAGGCATCCAGATGTGAGAGCAGCCAGTTCTCCAAGCCTCACAGCCCCACACAAGTGTGATGTTCCCCCATGGAAAGTGAGCTCTCTGCTCCATTTCACATTTCTGGCCATCCACCACACTCCAAAAACAGAGCTGGCCTTGGCCAGGCTTTGAACAAACTCCTGGCTGAAAAAATCAGTGTGTTCTTCTGTTGGTTTGAAAATCCTGCCTTTGGCAGTTTGGAAGAGAAGAAATCACAGGGCTCCTCCTCTGCTTTAAGACAAAAAGAAGAGCCACAGGCTGGGATTTTGGCTGCCTCATATCACAGCACTCCTTAGCAGGTACAGAGCCCTCAAATATCCAAGGCCCTCTGTACTCCCTGACTGGCAAGGGAACAGTGCTGCCCTCTCATTCCTCTCTGCTGGTCTTCCAGAAAAGCAAAGCAGTGATATTTAAACTGCTAGAACATGGAAAACATCCCCTTCTCCAGGCTTTGGTGTCTGGGAATGAAGGCACTGCCCTAGCACAGAGGGTGTGAAGCCAGTGGGAGTGGAGAGAAAAGAATAAAAGCTAAGAACAACTGCAGAGAACACCCTGGGAAGTGTTTACCACTACAGAGCTTTGTACTGCAGCTATAAAGCTCATCAAGGTGCCTGTGTTTGAATTAAAGTGCAACATTTTCAGCCAATGGCCAGAGAGAGACCTGGCAAAGCCTCCCCCACCCTGAGCTGCATCTTCACGTGGCACTCAGGGATTATTTGTGAATTCTTCCACGCTCCTTCTGCTCCCATCTGAACACATTACAGAAAACCATCCAAAAACCCCTTTTCTCCAAAACAGATCCTTTATGTGTAATTGCCCACGTGATCTGATTGTTTATGCTCTGCATTTCAGCCTCTTCACAAGCCTGCAGAAGTCGCTGCTTAATCCATGTCTTCTTTTCTGCCTCATTCCATGAATCAAAATCAAACCCACTTTTCCCAAGTGGGTGAAGCACTCGCAGGAGGTGGAAAGCACTGCTGTTATTTTCCCTGCCATATGCTCCCGAGACAGTTCCCAGCTCTGCCTGGGATTATTCCCCAGCCCAGATGCTCCGTCATCCGTTGCCACCTGAAATGCTGAACTCCAAGATCTGTTGGCGTGGCATTGGCTGCCCAGAGCCTGGAGGGACTTGGATTTGGAGGCAAAGATCTCGTAATTATTGAAACTGTGAGCAAATATTCCAAAAAATGACCATTCCTTGTTATCCATGCAGGGATCCGAGAAAAAAACAACAACAAACCAAACCAAAAATGCACACAGGCTGCTGCATTTTTGCCCTTTTTCAGCACCAAACCTCTCCTGGAAGTGGCAGCAGTTTCACCTCAAACCCTGCAGCCCTGGGGACTGTGGCAGCTCAGTGCTGGTGTCAGGAACATGCCAAAGCCACTCTCATTTTCTGCAACCATGTCTTCCTTTAAAGGGGAGAAAAAAAATTCCAGCAGCAGCTGTGATCCCTGAAAACATCGGTGCCAACTTTCCAAAGGGCAATTGAGGCACTCATGCTGTGCAAGCAGCCACGGACACGGATTCTCAAATGTGCTGCTTGTGCTGCTCCTCCTGTGCAGCCAGGATTTGCTGCTTCGTGGGGACTGGGCTGCCAAGACATTTCTTTGGAAGATAATGAGAACATCTGCTGCTTCAGCAGCAAAACAGACTCCGACAACAGGCACGGGGATAAGCAGAGCCCCCGACTGCAGAGCAGCAGGAGGTGCCTCTCCCACTGAGAGGGTTTTGGCTCCAGCAGCTCCCTGAGGTGGGTGCTGGGTGCCCAGAGCCTCCCCTGGCAGCCCCGAGCTGCCTCTGCCTCCCCACCCGGGCAGATCTCAGCTCTGGGAGCTTCAGAACGGGCAGCACCTCCTCAGCCTGAGGATCCCAAATTCACCCCAGCAATGCCCCACAGTGCAGGATGCCCTGCTCCGCACGGGATCTCCAGATCTGGCTTTAAAATTGCTTTAAGATCTTCCTCTAAGACAAGAATGAGAGAACTGAGGCCACTGCCCAGCACTTCCCAGTGACCATTCCCACAGCAAAGGCTGCGACACCTCAGCTGGGCCTTAGTGGACAACGGGACTGTGGCCGCTTCCTCTGCTCCCTCCAGCAGCGTTGTTTGGCAGATTTGGGGCTCGTTAGCATGAGTGAGCAGGTTCCAAGCAGAATCCCAGCATGGCCAGCCCGGCAGGGATCGTCCCAAGGCGTTGCAGGGCTCTCAAGGGTGCAGCATGCAAGAGCTGAGCAGGCAGCGCAGGGAGAGGGTGAAGCTTTTGGCTCTGGGAAGTCGAGTGCTGCTGCAGCAGCAGTGGAAATTCATTCTCCTTCGGGGAACTGCAGCTTCTGGAGCAAAGGAGGCGCTCCAGAGGAGGAAACACGGCACGGGCAGGTTCAGGTGGAGACCGAAACCTCAGGGAGTGCGAAGCCAGTACTCACCAACGGAGCAAATGTCTGTGAAATGGTCCTCACCTTCTTCTGCATGAATCAGGTCATTTTTGCTCTTCTTTATTGCGGCTCTTTTCAACACTGCGTGCAAATCAAAGAGAAAACACCCCGTGAGGATGCAGAGTGGATCCCCTCTCCCCCTCCCTTCACTCTCAGGACCAGCATTTCCTTCCCAATGCCAGCTTTAAGCTCTCCCACCAGGGTACCCCGGAGCAAACCGGACAACCCCCAGCCTTGCAGGGCCTCTGCACGCCTCAGTGCCAGGGTGCTTCACTTCTTTGCCCTTCCAGCTCCCGAAGGTTTGCAGGCACAGCTGAGCACCTTTCCCCTGGTGCAGCAGGAGGGTGGGGGGATCCCTGCAGCTGCTTTCAGCACAGCACAGGCTGGGCAAGGACACTGGAGCTTCCTGAGCCCCCCGGGGCTGGGAGGTGAGCGCTGCCACCCCTGGAACCGTCCGTGCTGCTTGCAGTGGGCACCGGGAGGGAGTCAGAGTTTACAGAGCTCCGGTTACCACCCAGCTGTGCCTCAAGGAGCAGCAGTGCTGTGTGGAAAAAGCGGCCACACGTCGGTGGGCAGCCTCTCAGCAGCACCCGGTGTGCAATCCCTGTCCTCTGGGGATGTCGGGATTCTTTGGAAACACTTTTTTGTTCTCTTCCAAAAGCAGCTTTTAGTGGGGAGGGCAAACACCACTACATTTACTCCAACAGGGAATGAGAGCTCTGCACTGTCCACCCAGAGCACGGGAGGCGAGGCAGGAGCAGTGAGGATGCTCCTCCCAGGACCACCTACCTGCAGAACCTTGAGAAGTGGCAGAAAAAGAAAATAATCACGTTGGTACAGTTTGGTGACAGCTTCGAGACACACAGTAACTAAAGCAGCACTTTCTATCAGCAGTAAGACACCCCACGGTGTGGTGATACAGACTGGTCCGTGGGCACACACAGCAAAGCCACTCACGCTGCAGAGACTGCCCCGGGGAGGCTCCTCCACAACACCCTCACCCTGCCCTGCCCTGCCCTGACACTGGCGTGGATGCGCGTCCTGCTCCTAAGGGATGTGCCTGCGTCACTTCAAGGGAACACCCAGAGCATCACCCAGGTTTGGGAGGGCTCAGAGAGGAGAGGATGCTCTGAAACTGTGATGTGGATCCACTGTTCTTGCAAAGAGCCCTTGGTGCTCCTGGCTGCCCCACCCGGATCTAGGCTGGCTCCTCAGTCCCAGCAATGCCAGGGTCCCTCAGGCTGTGTCTGTCCTGCACACTCCTGCATGTCCAGGGCCATCCTCAGCACTGGAATGTGACCAGCACCGGGATTAACATTTTCCAACACTCCCTGCCATGAGTTGAGCAGCTTTTTATCTTCTCCCCCACAAAACTCCTCCGTGTGTTTGGCAGTGGGGCTGTGCCATCTCTCCAGGCACCCTGGATGCCACATCCCTCTCTTTTGGGGACTCAGAATTTACCACTCTACACGTGGGCTGCTCCACACCAGTTGCTCCAAGGCTGGGAACATTCTCGGGCTCCTTTATCTTTAGGACAAGAGGAGTCTGAGCATCTCTGGCCTTGCACCCACCTGGAGTTTCTCACAGCACTCAGCCTCTCCCTGGTCCTGCAGGCACCGATTGCAGCGGCAGCCGGGCAGCCCTGGCTGCACACACCGGCCAGGCTCCCCCGGCTCACACACACCCCGCACGCACACGAGCACTGCACGCCTCACTCAGCCCTGACCTGCTGCAGCCCCAGCTCCTGCGGCCCCAGACCCCCGCGCAGGTCACCGGGCTGGCACGGGATGCTCCGCGGGCCGGGAGCCAGGCAAAAACCGCCCGGGGACTGTCACCGGTGACCTGGGCGCGGGGGTGCGGGGGGAAGCTGCCCCTGTGTGCCGCCTAAGCCCCTGGTGATTTGCGATCCACTCACTGTTGTAGCTGCTGCCGCTGCCAGTCTCTGCCGGCGCCGTGCCTTGAGGAATCGGCCCTTCCGAGGCGGCCCTCCCTGACAGTGAATGGGAGGAGAAAAAAAAAGAGGGGGGGGAGGGAGGGGAGGGGAAAGGAGGAGACATGGGAGGACGAAAGATGGTCAGAAAAGGGAGAGGGAAGAATCTTTAACTGAGCTTTGAGTGGCTGGCGCATCCTAAGAGCTGTCGGGGCTGGAGGCACAGGGGGAGCATCCCCGTGGCCTCGCTGCTCGGCTCCTGCGGCCGTCCTGCCACGCCGGGCTCGCACGTCGGAAGGAAGGATCACCACACCCTGTTATGTCTTACTGCTTACAGCTAACAGGGGGCTCAGTCCCTGGGTCAAATCCGTTCGGAGCCCTGCCTTCCTCCTCTCGCTCAGCGCATTCGCTCCTCTCCGTCCTCTGGCAGCCTCTACCCGCGCACACACGGCCAGCCACCCTCGGCAGGGCGTGGGCACCGACCCCAGGGCACATCCCCATCCCGGGGGGTGTGGGGTGTCCCGTGGCTGCTCCTCAGGCACCTGCAGCCTGCAGCAGCCCGGGAGAAGGGGCTCCGCGGCCGGGTCTGTGCCGGGTGCATGCGGGACGCTCCTCCTGCTCGGGAGGAAGGCGTGGAGGTGGCAGCGGTGGAACCTCTCCCGTGGCACAGGAGGAAAATGCCCAGCAAAGCCACCTACCGTCCAGAGGGGACTTCTCTTCGGCGTTCTTGTCCTCCTCGGCCAGCATGACCTCCTCTGGGGAAGGAAGAGCAGCCAAGGTCAGCCTCGGGTTCCTCCCAGCCCTGCTCTGACAGCGGCTGTGGGGCAGCAGTGCCTGTCCCTGTGCCACCCAGCCTGTCCCTGTGCCACACAGCTCACCCCAGTGCCACTCAGCCTGTCCCTGTGCCACACAGCCCGTCCCAGTGCCACCCAGTCTGTCCCTGTGCCACCCAGCCTGTCCCTGTGCCACCCTGCCCGCCCCCTGCCAGAGCCTGCGGAGGAATTCCTGGCTCAGGGGTGTTTCTCAGCCCGTGCCCCTCTCGCACAGGGGGAGGATTCCAAACCAACCACTTCCCCCGTGAGATCCTCCTCACAATCACCCCCGGGATTCTGCACCCAGCTCTCATCCCCAGGGACCTTCCTCCACACAGGCAGGACCCCACAAGCCCCAGGAGGGTCCCTCATCCACACTGGAGACAGTTTGGGGCAGATGCTCCGCACCCATCACTGCTCTCTTGTCTCCCAAACATCAGGATTCGGCCACGGGGAGCAGCGTGGTGGCCCAGGGTGAGAGCAGCAGGGCCACAGGGCAGGAGGCTCACTGTCACCTCAGAGCCATCACATCAAATCTTTGTCCAAACAAAACCCACAGCTAGTTTCCCATGGGGGAGCCCTGCCTAGCACGGTAACTGCAACACCACCCTTCCATTCCTCTGCAACTCATCTCCAAAATACAACCTTGCACTGTCCTAAATTAAAAAAAAATCAGGAAACACTAAAAACCAACCTCCCAAAATGGAATAATTTTATCTGTGTGAAAGACAACCCAATTTCCTGAGGTTTCCCGGGGCACTGCCACCCCCCTGGCCAGTTTGCAGTGTTGTGCCAATACTCGAGACCCCACTCAGAACCACGGAGTTTTAGTTTGCTGCTGGAAACTGATGTGGGGATCTGCTAAAGGACAACCCAAAGCAAACAAAACAGCTGGTGAACTCCACACTCCCTTCTATTCTTACAAATGGCAAATTCACACTCCTGTAATTCCATCAATGTGATTGGGGCTCTTACTAAAACATCTGACACCATGTTCCCACCAAATTTTGCTTTAAAGCCCATTTAAGCCAGTCTAGATGGAAGAGTAACTTCAGAAAAATAAATGCAAACAAACCAGAGGCCAAACATCAAAGTGTGTAGCTGAGAGCTGTCTGGGAGGATACCAGGGGGATCAGCCTTATATAAGCCTATATAAGCCACACAAGCCTTATATAATCTCTTTATTAATCATCTGGGAGAGAGAGCGAATGATATTTTAATAAGACAGCAAATTGAGAAGGCTGAAAAATAATACCAAGGACTGAGGAAAGCTGGAAATCCAAGCAGAGGGGAAGGAAGTACAAAAGTGCAAAGTAATGCACCGAAGATGTGAAAGAAAGGAGAGCTGAGAGGGTTAAAAAGGTCAGATGAGCTCAAAGCTGCACTTCAAGAGGTATAAAGTCCTTCCAAAAACCCACAAGTTGTGCCTGCAATTCCCACCTACACTTCAGGTGGTTTTTAAGTCTTCTTAAGACAGGTCAGAAGAGTGAATGGGCTTTTTTAGAGAGTTCAAGAGACTTCTCTGACCAGCCAGAACCTCAGACCAAAAGTTTCTTCTGAAATCCTCCCCAGGGAAAGCTGTACTGATGTTTGGGGGCTAAAACATGGGAGGAATGAAACGGCAATTCCCAGTGTGCCTGCCCTGAAACACAAGGAAGGGATGGGTTAGGCAGGGAGACCCTTCCCAAAGGCTGCTGCTACACTGGATTCTCACCCACAAATTACTCTTACCAGACAAATTCTGCAAACCTTTGCCCCAAATTCAGGGTCCTGAATTGATGCCCAAACAAATCTCCATCCATAAGCACAGCTGGGCTCAGTTTAAGATAATCCAACCCTCTTCCACCTCTGAAATTCCCTCAGGCCTCGCTCTCCTCCTGGAGAACACTGCAGTGTTCCCAGTTCTCTCCCTTGATAATTATTCCTGTCTGCCTCGTGTCCTCTGGGAATCCAAAAGACCACAGGTACCCCAGGAGGTTTTTAAGGCTACAAAGAGAGCTCAGCAGGTCACTGAGCACTGCTAGGAGGGGTTTGTAACCAGCCAGCATCCTGAACAGAGCCTCAGGAGCTGCTTTGCCTTCAGCCATCACTAACAGAGCCTGGAAGGAGATAATTGGGCACCTGAAAAACCCCAAAAAACGGTGCCTCTGCAGGAGGAGAAATGTTCAGCAGAGAGATGGGACCAGATCAGCAATTCTGAGCCTCCAGACAAAGGCTCAGGGGCTTTGCCAGGGTATCAGAGCGAGGGGTGTCTCAGCAGCAAGAGGAATTTTTGGTCATTAAGTGCTGGCTGTGACTGGGCTGGAAATAAAGGCAAAGCAGCAAAGAGTGGTGCCCCTTCTCCTTCTCCTTGGTGTGGGGAGAGAGGACATTGGGGGCTCAAAGGAGCAGCAGATTCCAGGAAATAACTCACACTCAACAGGCAACAGAGGGGAGGAAGAACAAAGACGAAATGAATTTAATTGCTGGCTGGGTAAATAGAAAAAGCTGATAAAAATGCAGCCCTCAAAAGTGGCTGTCACACTCTCCCAGGGACCTCTGCTTTGTCTTTGTGGCAATTACTGTGCCTTGGCATCTCACACGGGGTTCATTGCTGGAGGTGTTCCCTCTCCAGCCAGGGGCTCGGGGCTCTGTTCTTTTAAAGCAAGCTGAAACCTGAAGTTCAGAAAGCTCTGTCGTGCCAAGGGATGGCCTTGAAGTTCCAGAGGGCTGGGAGAGAGAGGTGAAACCATTCCCAAAGCCGGGCACTCCAGGAGAACAGAAGCACTCCAGTTTTGTGTGAAAAATGTGGATTTGGAAAGAATTAAAATGCAAAAGACGTGAAACTTGATTAGCCCTGAACAGGAAGGCTTTGAGTCTCTGAGCAAAGTGTTTTCCAAATGATTCATGTCCTTGTAAGATAAGAGAGATATCTTCAAAAGAATATTTGTGGGCTTGTAAGCTCTTTACTCTGTGTGGAGAACTTGTAGTTCCCTGTTCTCCAAAAATCCCAGCCTTGGAGTTCCTGCAGTTCTGAGGAGTTCAGTGGGGGAAGCAGCAGGGACAGAATTATTTGCATGGATTGGCTTCCCCACTTTCTAATTGCTCTGCAAAGCACAGCTGCCCTCAGACTGAAGGGGGAGAGGTTTGGATGGGACACTGGGCAGGAATTGTTCCCTGGGAGGGTGGGCAGGCCCTGGCACAGGGTGCCCAGAGCAGCTGTGGCTGCCCCTGGATCCCTGGCAGTGCCCAGGGCCAGGCTGGATGGGGCTTCCACCCCAAATGAGTCTGGGATTCTGCAATAATTCAAGTTGCAGACAGTAATGAGAAACATTAAAGACTCTTCAGAGTGGTCAGTGAACAATAACCGTGATGTTAAATTAGAATTGTTGTTGGCTGAGGGAAGGAAGGGCACAGATAAAGGAGTGATTTCAGTCACTCACACTTCCCTTGGCTCTAAAACAACCCTTGAGGTAAAACCCTGAGCACTGCAAAGGACAAGGGCAGCTCCTGTCCAGCTCCAGCAACTACACAGAATATGTGAAAAAGAGCAAAAACAATCTAAAGATCAAGACATCATTTTATGAAGCACTGGAACGCAGCTTTCCACTCTTCCTGCCTTGCATCAAAAATAAACAAGGGGAAAAAACCAAACAAACCAAATGCTCAGGAAGGATATTAGAAATACTGGAAACCTGGTGAGGCTTCCAGGGGAAGAGAGGACACTGGCCTGATTGGTTCTGGGTGCTCTAGAGCAGAAAAAAATAAGATGAAACAAGGTAGAGGGAGATTAGAGAAAGAAAAGTAATTAAAAGAACTCCTGAATTCTTCCCCTCACTGCAGAAAGGCGATGGATTTAAAGGGAGAGCAAGGCACAGCTCGGTGGGGTTGGTTTATTTTTTAAAACCAAACTGAGTGTTAACACATGGCACTCTTTGCTCCAAGAGTCAACGAGGTCAAGGCTGGCAGAAGGATTTAAAAGCAATTAGATATTCCCAGGAATAATGACCAAATCCTCCTGGGCTCTATTAGAGCAGAATCCCAGGAGCTTTTGCTCTTCCCTTTATGCAAACAGCTCCTGCCTGGGGCTGCTGCAAGGGATTTCCGTCCCCTTCTGTCTGTCCTCCCTGGCTGTACCTCCCCCCTCTGTATCCTGGACAAGGAATTCCAGATCATTCCAGGGCTGAAATTCCCCAAACAGACCTGGGAAATCCCCGGCGACGGCACAGCCCCAATTTTCAGTGCCTCAGTCCTAAAGCCTGGATCCTCTGCTCGGCTTTGCCTTGGTGCTGCATTTTTATTCAAAGATTTTATTAACTCTGCTAAGCTGATTTTAATTACTGTTATTATTCAGCTGTACTAGGAGCCTCTTTTCTATTCCTATTGTATTCTCAACAATGCCTTTCCAGAGTATTTTTAACATTCCCTGATTCAGCTCTTTTGCATGCACTACCCTGTTCCACAAAACCTTCTGGATCCGGTGTTATTAGGCTAAAAAATGTGCATTTTCTAGCAGTTTCGCTCAAGATTGGTGTGCCACTTATTTAGCCCTGGCAACAATGAAATGGAAGAGCCAGGAATTCCCACAGGGATGGGAATTGGAGCAGAGGTTGACTGTACATTTTATAATTTCTCCATCCCAAGTTTCACACAAGTTCAGCTGGTGATGGGCAGAGCAGGCCCCAAAGTGACACAAAGCCACCCCAACCCTGCAGGGGAATTCTCAGCTCTGTTTTATTGATGGAACTCAGGATTTAGAGACCAAAAATCACCAAGAGCCTTAAAAGCAAGACAGGATGAGAAAAGGAGAAGCCCAGAGAGCCCTGCTCCAGCCACTGGGCAAGCCAGGAATTAATCTGAGCTGGGGCTGCACAAAAGCTGTAAACTAATGAGAAGACAAGTTCTAAATGGAAAGGGAATTCTCTATTTTCTGCCTCCTCCAGAAGCACAGAATGAAGAGTGGCTGCCTGAGTGGCTGCTGAACAGTCACAGTGAATAAAAGTCTGACAACACAAGTGGCCCTCAATTGTCACCCTGGGTAGTGCTACACGGAGTAATGGGTTTAAAGCACCGCATAAACTGCTGATATTTCTGTTTTACATTTCAGTTGTAAAGAGCAAAGATGAAGCTGATCTGTTTAAAATGGCACCCAGGAATCCATCTGAGAAACCAGCACTTCTTTTCCTTCCCATCATTGTTTTAAAAGGCCTTTTCACTTGGCTCAGACGTTGAAAAGCAAGCAAGGAGGAAATTACCCCCCGTTTTCCTGGTGCTGCCTGAAAGAATTGACTGTGGTTATGTCAATATATAAATATCAGCTCCTCCACAAGACAGGAAGGTTATTGGCAATCATTGCAGTCTGATCAAAATGCTATTTTCTGTTAAATTAATGTGTCTGGGTGCTGGTTAAAGTTGCTCACGCCTTGCAATAAAGAGGAATGTTCAGTTCCAATGCTTATAAAGCAATGTTCATGTGGGCTGAGGGGAGCTCCGTGCTAGTGATCTTTGTAGCTCATAAAAAACGTCACTCAGGTGGGTTTTACCAGCACAGGAAGGAAGGCAGGCTGATAAACCAACTGGGCAGGGGGTAAATAAACCAGAAATTACTGCTGGAAGGGAGCAGTTCCCCTCTGAGCAGGCTTTGGGCACTCTGATACAGTTCTGCCTGAGGCCAGCGTGTTGTTAGACCCACGAGGCTGTGTCAAGCTCTGAGGGCTGCCAGCAGCCTCTCAGAAATGGTTTGAGAAAAATTAGCCAGACAGGTGATCAGAGGTGTTTTGGAAAAGCAAAAAGGTTTAATTAAAGAAGAAAATAACAAACTATATGGAACAAAAGAATAAAAGCCGTGCAGAGTGCAGGGAGATCCCTTGCACCTGCTAAGACACCTGGAAAAACCCTGAGAGACTCCGTGCTCTGTTTTATGTATTCAAGGATCTAGGAGGGGTTTTTGGTGTGCTGCCCAATATAAAATAGCTGCATTCCTTGAGGAACAGCTAAAGAATCCAGTAGGTGCTTTGTCCTGGCACTGGGCTGTTATGGTGAGAGAAGCATGGAAGTTTCTGGTTCTTCTTCCTTAAAAGTTCAGGGATGAGGCTTAAACTCCTTTCCTCATAAGGGAACACCTGCTCGGGTGTGGGGGTGCTCTGCACCAGCACTCCATCACTTTTCCTATTATCCTGGTTTAGGACAATTGCCTTGATCTAAGCAATAAAGTTGGCTCAGCTCCTTTAGTTTTGCTTCAACCAAAGTGAGATCCTTTTGACACAGTTGGACACGAAGGAACCACACAACTCACGGATGTCCCAGCAGGAAAGATGGGGCAGAACTTTACTTTCTTTCATATTTATACATTTTTGGCACCAGCTGTGGATTGGAGGATGGGATCATGACCCCTCCAACCACACTGGTCAAACAGACACTCAGTCAGTTTTTCTCCTCCACCATAAAGGAATGTAAACAAAAAACTACCACTAAGTAAACAGAGCTATTTTTCCATTAAGAGACTGTTAGAAGAGTGAGAATTCTGCCTCCAATAAGGTAAACACTCAGAAGGCTAAGAAAATTCCAAAAGAACAGGGCGACACCCTTTTGCAATAATTTTGGTGCAAACGCTCGGGAACAATTCCAACAACGCCACCGAGTGCTGGCTGGGCCCTCCCCAGGCTCGGCCACACCAGGGACTGATCCTGGAGCCCACCCCCAGACCCCTCCTGCCCCAGCACACGCCCAGGAGGTGCCTCCTCACCTGCTTTGAAGATCCACTCCAGGTACCCGTTGAGCTCCCGCTCGATCTGCTGCTGCCTGCGGAGCTTCAGGAACGCCCGGCGGTTCTCCACCCGCTCCCGCTCCTTGGCAAATTCACTGCGGGGAGAGAGGAGAGGCAAAACCCATCACGGGCAGCCAGGGCAGGCACACAGCCCTCCCTCGGCCTGCCAGAGGGGCTCAGGGAGCCTGGGGAGCCCAGGGTGGGAGGAGGGAGTGGAGACCACAGCGAGGGAGTGATTGCTGTCCAACAAATTATTCCTCAGCTGCTTCTCGGCCTCTCTCGTCCTGAAAGAGACCTGAAAAATTCCATATGCATGCACCACAGCCAGTCATGAAACACAAATTGTCATCCTCAACGCTAAAAAACGTCCTCCAGCTCTCTCCACAGCACAGTCTCCTCCAGAAGCCAAGATTAGGTCACAGACATCAGCACTTTTCCAAAGGGATCTGCTCTTCCCTGTCTGCCTCTCTTCAAGTTTTCCCAGGCTTTTGGTGATTGTGACAAGCAGAAGTCAAATGAGAACTGAGTGGGGATGGGTTGAGGTGAAATAGCCCAGATGTCTTGGGCTGAGGGTAAAAACCATCCTGCTGTTTGCTAAAGTCCCATGGAAAGCAAGAATCTGGATATCATCTCTAGAACAGGGGAGGCAGAAAGGAAAGGTCATCCAAGCACCACAGAAATCATGCCCAAGTACATCCTGCTGGTCTAGCTTGAAATGAAGGTGAGAAAAAAGTGCAGCCACCAGCCTGACAACCCTGGGGCCTTCCCCGTGGTAATTCCTGGCATTTCTGGAAATGTTCTGATTTTCTGGACACATGAAGGTGCCCAGCTGCCATTGATGGGGCTCTGAACCAGCCCTTCAATCCCTGTTCTAAGCACACACTGGAGTGTCTCCCTAAAGAGCTTTGTGGATAAATGTGGGATCATGTGGCTTTAGTCCCCCAGCACCTCTTAACTCTTCTGTGTCCTTCACACCTTGATTAAATTATTAATTAATCAGCTAGCTAATGATTTTTACTAAAATCCCACCTAATCAGCCCATACGTGCTCATCAAAAGCCAGCAAGGAGCAGGAGCTGGGAGAAGGGTGAAAGAATGGGGGGAAAAAAGATCTCCAAGTGGCAGGGGCAGCTCTGCATTCACAGTCTGCAGCTGGTCCTTCAGAGGTGCCACTTGTGCTTCATTTGGCAGGAGTGGGACCCAGGGAGAAGGGACTGAGGGGGGACCTGGCACTGATGGGAGAGCTCAGCTGGAATCTTCATTTTGGCAGCACATCCCGGGCTCATGGCTCCCCTCTCCTGTCCCCTCCTGCCAGGACAGCCCCTGAGCCCATCCTTGGAACAGAGGGAGTCAAAACACGGCTCTGAGCCGACGGCACCTCCTTGGCACTCAGCACATCCCCAGGGTGATCCAAGATCCTGCACGTCTCTGCTGGGTCACCCCTCTTCCCCTCTCATGTTCTCATTCCTGCTTCAGCCCCTGCTGCCTGGGGCCACGGGACTCCCCTCAGGCTGGATTCGTGTCTGGAGCAGGAGGAATGAGATCAGACAGCACGAGGGGATCTCATTTTCCAGGCGTGGCGTTACGGGCTCGCGTCAGCACAGATTTCTCAGAGGAGGAGGCAGCAGCGGTGGGAAGTTTCCTGGAGGAACCCCGTGGGCAGGAAGGACAGCAGAGGAGCCATGGCACTGCCCCCTCACCCCCCAGGAGCAGCAAAGGGAGAGCTCTCCTTGCAGAGCTTTTCATCTCCTGCCAGGTCCTGTCTGGCCTGAGGACAGTAAAAGTTACCCAGGACTTGTCCTTTTATCACAACTTTATATTGCAGAATCACAAAACGGAAAGGACCCACAAGGATCAGAGTGCAAAATCTCAAGTGGAAGGTCTGTACTTTAGAAGTGTAAGAAAATGAGGGGGAAACTGCTGAAAGTTACAAACCTTCAGCAGTTTCTGTACAGCCAAACACGGATCCCCCAAGGCACCAGTGAGGGACATTGTGAGGTTAAACCTGTGCCCTCCTGCTCCCTGGAACTGGCAGCTTTGGCCACCACAGAATTGTTTGGGTTGGAGGGACCTCAAAACCCATCCAGTGCCACCCCTGCCATGGCAGGGACACCTTCCACTGTCCCAGGCTGCTCCAAACCCCAATGTCCAGCCTGGCCTTGGACACTGCCAGGGATCCAGGGGCAGCCACAGCTGCTCTGGGCACCCTGTGCCAGGGCCTGCCCACCCTCACAGGGAACAATTCCTCCTAATATCCCATCTATCCCTGCCCTCTGGCAGTTTGAAACCCTTCTCTGTGTCCTGGCACTCCAGGCCCTTGTCAGTTCTCTCTCTCCATCTTTCCTGTAGCTCCTTCAGGCCCTTCAAGGCCACACCGAGGTCACCCCAAAGCTTCTCCTCTCCAGGTGAACACTCCCAGCTCTCCCAGCCTTTCCTCCCAGCAGAGCTGCTCCATCCCTCTGATCCCCCTGTGCCTCCTCTGGATCTCTGCAGCAGCTCCAGGTCCTTGCAGTGCTGGGCCCAGGGCTGGGGCAGCTCTGCAGGTGGGGTCTCAGCTGAGCACAGGGGCAGAGGGGCAGAATCCCCTCCCCTGCTGCCCAGGCTGGGGCTCAGCCCAGGGCAGGGGTTCAGGGCTGGGGCAGGTCCAGCTCTCACCCACAGCACCCCCAGGTGCCTCTCCAGGGCTGCTCCCTCTGCTCAGCCCAGCCTGGACTGATCCTGGGGTTGTCCTGACCCAGCAGGTGAAACCTCCTGAGGTTCCCATGGGCCTGAGCTTGTCCACGTCCTTGTCCAGGCACGGCTGTAGAAGTTGGGAATGTAACTTCCAGGAGAAGGCAATCCCTTGGGTTTCTGCCTTTAAATTCCTTCTGAACGCTCCACAGCTGCTGCACGATCAGGTTCAAGACTGGAGGGTCTTGATTTAGGATCTTTCTGTGAAAGGAGCTCCACTTGTTCTTTCTCATTTCAGGAGGTGGGAGAGAGGTTTGGTGAAGCTGGGACTTGTTAAAAAGAGAGTTTTCTATATGGAATGTAATAATAAATGATGTGTGTCTGTTCCACTACATCCATCACCATTCAGGAACTGAAATATTCCCCATTTGCTGCAACTGGAAAACTCCCAGAATTTCCCTTTGAGAGCTCTTCAGCAAATTTCAGAACACATTCAAAGAAAAGGGGGGGGGGGAAATTATATCAAAATGCCGTATTTCATCTAAAAATATTTCAACTGAAGTTTCCCTGCCAGCTCCAAATGAAAACACAGAGAGCCCCATGGGAAGGATTGGGAGCAGTAAATAGGTTTCCTCTTTTATTCAGCATAATTCCCATTTATCCCACTGACTTGCAAAAATCTCCCAAATCACCAGAAAGGAAAAACCTGAGCAGAAATTGGCTGCTTCCTGCCCCAGATTTTACCTCCAGGATCTTTTTCATAGCTGGTTTCCCACCCTTTGGCCAGTCCTGGAATGTGTAATGATGTTTTTAGTGAGGGTGGAGAGGCCTTGGCACAGAGCAGCTGTGGCTGCCCCTGGATCCCTGGGAGTGTCCAGGGCAGGGTTGGATGGGTTTGGAGTTTGGGACAGTGGAAGGTGTCCCTGCCCACGCTGTAGCTGAGTCCACAAATTCAGCAGGAACAAACAGGATTCCAAGGCAGTGCATCCATCATGGAACACATCCAGTCAGGATGTGTCACATTTTTCACCTTGAGAGTGGCCTGTGCTCACCAGGAAATGGATGGTTGTTGCTTTCCCCCTTGGTGGGCGAGGACTGAAATCAATCTGGGTGTGAAATGTGCACTGGAACAGCCACTCCAGGGCAATTCCAGAGCCCCCCGAGCCACACAGGAGACAGAGGCAGCTCCTGAATCACCTGAATTACTGGGGTCAGTAAACGTAATAAACTAATGAAATTCTTACAACTACTTTCTCCACGCTGGCCTTAAATTAAAAATACCATCACCCCAAAGAGGGAAAAAATCAGCAAAGCACAATCTTCATCCCTGAGTGTGTGATTAACTTTTCTGTGTGACAGCAGAGAGCTGGGATGGAGCATCCCAAATGCTCCTCCCGCCCAGGGCAGCGGCAGTGCAAGGCTGGTGACATCCTCAAAGCTCTGCAATTCACGTTTGCTCCTCAAAAATCAGCCAGAAACGCGTGGAAGAGGCAGAGAGAGATGAGACAGCACCGCTGTCATCGCTACCGCTAATAGTGCTGGTGATTAGCCACTCGTAATTACAGCACAGGTAATTAGCTCCTCATTGAGAAGGATCCCACGTTCAGATCTCAGGAAGTCTCAGACTTTACTCGGGAGAGCAGCCTCATCCTCGGAGCTGGAGTGTTGTTGGGAAAGCAGCAGATCTTGGAAGGCTCCTCCAGCCACTCCTGGAAAGCAGCTGAGAAGAACTTCCAAATTTCAAGTCTTCAAATTAACATTAAAAAAAAAAACAACCAAAAAACCAATTAGTTTTAGGATTGGCTTGGTCTCCAGCCTGAGTACATCCAAGGAATGGATAAAGGTGAGCCTGGAGGGCAGGTGCCACCTCAGGAACCATGGGGACAGCCAGTCCAGGGCGTTTAAAATTCCTCTCCTGTCTCACTCAGCAAGGAAGGACTCTCAAAACGCACTGGGTGCCGATTTTCTGCTGAGGTCTGAGCAAGAGCGATGCTCGGGAGGAATTTCCTCAAGCTGATGGCTTCACACACAACTTTCTTTGAGGAGAAATGGGTGTTGATATCTTTGAAACGGGTTTTAATGTCCCCCCCAACCTCAAGCCACAAAAGTTTGTTACAGAATCTGGGAGAGTTTAACCAGTTTGAATTCCTGAACTTCAGGGTAATGGGAAAAATGGGTCAGCACGACCCTGAATTTCCTGAATAACCACCAGGGTCAGTAAATGTAATAAACTAGTGAAATCCTTACAACTACTTTATCCACGCTGGTCTTAAATTAAAAATACTGTCACAGTGACCAAAGAGCAAAAAACCCCCAACAAATCACAATTTTCATCCCCTGAGTGTGTGATTAACTTTCTGTGTGACAGCAGAGAGCTGGGATGGAGCATCCCAAATGCTCCTCCTGCTTTGGCTGTGTGGCACACGCCCAGGGCAGCAGCAGCAGCTTGGGCAAGGCCAATCACATCCTCAAACCTCTGCAATTTCTGCAGTTTGGGGGAAAATCACAGCTTCAAGGCATGGAATATGTGGAAGACAGTAAATTCCTAGTGCCTCAGCAACGGGGAAAGGAAGAGGGAAACACACAGCCGGGATTTTGGTATAAAAGGAGGCTGCACCCTCCAAAACCTCGAGAGAGAAACCCTGCGGGGTAATTCCCCAGGGGGTCACTCCCTTCATTCCAGTAAAGCTGCAGCACTGCTCTGTCTCCTTTGTGGACACTGGCTTTTCCCAGCGGGATTTCCCACACCCTAAGGGGCTGCAGAGGAAGTGCAGGAGCAGGAGATGCTCCTGGAGCACCCCAGACATTGAAGAGACGATGAGAGAGGTGAGAGCAGTGCAAGGCCATCTCCATCTGTCAGTAAAATCATGGCTCGTGCTCTTGGCAGGCCACAGCCACTGGCACATCCTCAGGATCCTCCAGAGTGCCTTGGGGAACTGCTCAGCACTGGCACCACACACCCCAAAATTCCCATGTCCTGAGAGCATCCACAGGGAACACAAAATTGCATTTTATGGGTGGAAGCCCATCTCCTACCATTTATTTTGGTTAATCAGACATGAGAAGGAAATAGAGAGTTCATTCTTCTGTCCCTCTCAGCTCTGTGTTTTAATGCTGGGATTTGCCACCTTGTCCCAATCCAACCAAATTCTGACTGCTTGGGTGAGCCAAAGTAGGCAAAATCCTGCTGAGCAACCTCTCCTCACACTCCTGCCATTCCCTGGGTCCTTTAACCTTGTGGGATTGGGTTTCCCACTTCAAACACAAAATCCTGCAGAACCACTCCTGTCTCACTGCACCAGGATCTGATCCAGTGCACATTCCCAACATTTCACCCCAACCACAGCAGCATCCCTGAGCTGTGGAAAAGCAGATTGCTGCTCCAGGGGCAGAATTTGTTTTTCAGGCGCAGAACTCTGTGTTTTGTCTTCCTGGGGAACAGCAAATCCTTTATAAGGGGAGGCCTCTGCAGGATGCAACAAAAAAACCCCAACACCTTCACTGTTTGTGCAGCGAAGGACACAAAACCTCAGTGGGGTTAAACACTGATTTTACCTTCTGTTCTTTGAAAGGCAGAGGCAGCGAGGGGGTTCGAGCAGACTGAGCCCACAGAGAGGAGGGACATGGGCACTGAGAAATGGAAACAGAGAAAAGCAGGTGCACAGAGGCCTGGAAGGAGATGGGGAGTGGGAACAGAGAAAAGCAGGTGCTCAGAGGCCTGGAAGGAGATGGGGAGTGGGAACAGAGAAAAGCAGGTGCTCAGAGGCCTGGCTGAAGGTGCAAGAAGAGCCTGGGGAGCTGCTGAGCATCCCCAGCCCTGCTGGGTGCTGAGATGGCTCTGGGCAGGGCAGAGGGAGGCAGGCAGGGTGACAGGAAGGAAGAAGGAGATCTGAAGGACAACAGGATTGCCCAGGATCTGAGCAGGGACAGGGGACACCATCTCTCCTCAGTTCCTGAAGCATTTTCCTTCCCTGTCACCAGCAGCAGCACCGGGGGCTCTGTGATCTCCCAGAGGACACAGCTCAGCCCACAGCCAGCTCTGAGAGCTGGGCAGGGGCTGCCAGGGAGGCAGCAGCAGGGCAGCAGCAGCCCTGCAGGGACCACAGCAGCCCCGCAGGGACCACAGCAGCCCTGCAGGGAGCACAGCAGCCCTGCAGGGACCACAGCAGCCCTGCAGGGACCACAGCAGGCATCAGGCACCCCAAAGGCACCAATCTTCGGAGTTTCTCACTGAAATTCCTAAAGGAGAGGACGAAAGGCAAGCACGGCCGAGGCTGGAGTGGCCACAGCAGCAGCAGGAGGCAAGGGACAAGGGGAAGGGATGGGGGAGAGGAGGGAGAGATTTATTCCCTGTGACACACAAAGCTGGGAGGATGTGGGTGAGTTAGAGATACGCTGTTAGAAACTTGGCTCAGGGAAGAAAAATCAGAATAGATCCAGGAGTGAATAGAAAAGCAGTGCAACTTCCAGCTGCCTGGACATGACCTGGAGGTGGGAAGATGCAAACCCAAGAGGGCAAATCTCACCTGGCATAGCTGGCACTTTGCACCCACAAGGGCTGCAAAAAGAATGACAGGAGAGCAGGCAAAATGTGGATTTCTTCCCCATAACATTAGATCTTTACCACAGCAAGGATCAGGAAAATTTCAGGATGAGCTGACTTTGATTATTCTCATCCACACACAAAATCCTCAGAAATCTGCAGGCAAAACTAAAAATAATTTGATGCCTCTGAGTTACTGCTCTGAAAACATGAATAGAGATGGATGTGGTGTATTGTTAAATCACTGGTTTCAAACAGTTCTAAAAATCAGGACCAGGTCACCACTGAACACAGGCAAAGCACCTTGATTGGAAAGGCCACGTGGAACAAGAGGAGAAAGCTTGGGAATGCACCTCATTTGGGCAAGGAAAAATCTGAGGGAAGTGAAAGGCAGCCCATCCGTGGGGCACAGGGAGAGCACACTGAAAACTGCTGGAATGAGGGGAAACCAAACAATGGATCCACCTGAAAAGCCAGAGATTCTTTAGAATTCCTTTGTGCTGGGGACAGTTGGCACCTCCAAGATAAGTTTCACTGCAGTTTGCTGAGAAGTCAAAGTTTATTAAGGAAGGAAGGCCCAGAGGACTGAGCTGACAAAGCTCTGTGGCTCCTCACCCACGCCAGGCTGTCCCATCAGCTCCCAGAGAAACACATTCTTGTTTCTATTTCACCTGGAGCTGCAGCCAGCCAGGATCCCATGGGAAAGGTCCAGACTGAGCCCAAAGAGCTGCTTAACCCATCCCAAGATCCAGTGCTGGGGAATAAGCACTGGCTCCATCAATCCTGCACAGTGAGAGCTGCTCCTGCCCTGAAGAGGGGAAAACTCAGCTCTCCTCCAGCAGCTGATCAGGAATGGAAGGATCTGGGAGAGAACAATCCCTGAGCACCCAAGCAGGCTTCAGAGTCACTTTAATCACTGCCACAGCAACAAGAGGCTTCAAATGCAGGCCAGCTCTGGGAAACGTCCTGTACTTCTGGGAAGAGAGGAACAGCACAGGGGTGACGCCTTCAGTGCACCTTCCTCCCTCCTTCCCTTTGTCTTCACACTCATCTTGTGCCAATTTGACTTTGATTCCCCCTAATCTGATTTGAAAACTGCAAGTGCCACAGCTGGGCAAACCTGGCTTGAAGGAGGCACCAACAAAGGGAGAGAAAGGAGTTCAAAAGCCCCATTTATCTCCTTGCCTCAGCCTGCTGCAATTGCAGGATGAACCTCTGGTTCTGTTCAAGTTTCCACTCCCAGGACAAAGCAGAGGCCCCAGGAAATTCAAATTTAGGTCTCCTATGTATCATTTTTGTATTCCAGGCTTTGATTTCCATTGTGGCTTAAGAGGAGGGCAAATAAAGGGAGTCCAGCTCTCCTGGACTAACCAAAAACACAGAAGGAGCAAAGGACCCACATTCAGTAGGATCAGTCACTGCTCTCTGCCCCCTCCTGCAAGAAACCAAGAAAGAAAAATTTCTCCCTCATTTCATGTTTGAAATGATGGCTTTGTTAAAAAGGGTGATGAGCAAAGAAAAAGGAAAAAAAAAATCTGTTTTTTTCTCCTCTTTCCCCTCCCTTTTAAGCACAGCCTTGAAACAGACTAAAAGCAAGGAGAAAGGCAGAATCTCATCTCTTTCCATGATGCAGCTCTTCTGCTGCAAATAATTAACACCAGGCAAAGTCAGATCACAGCAGGTAGCAGTGAACTGGGAACAAATGTGCAGGGAAATGAAGGATTGTCTCTGGAATGAGGGGAAGGAGGACACAATAACACTTTGCCATTGTGACAAATTAATCAGCACTGCTCTCCTCCAGCCTCTGCACGTCTTGCAGGCAGAGGTTTTATGATCTCAATCTGGCAAAAGTCCTCAGGGGGGGAAAACTTGTCATGAAATTCGGCAGGGCAAGTCCCTGAGGAGGGAGCTTCCTCTTCCCCAAGCGCCAGCCGGGTTCGGGGAGGTCATGGTGGGGCTCTGCTGCCTCCCGAGGAGCTGCTCCAACACCACAGAAACCTCGGGGACCCTGGGACAGCAGAGACAGAGATCCCCCAGGGAGCCTGGAGCACAGCACGGGGAGGGTGTTTGGTGGGGTGAAGCATCCATGCTCCAGACTGCTCAGAAAAGGGTGAGAAAAAGAATTAAATCCTTTTTTCCTGCCCTTTTCCCCCCTGCTCTTTGTCCCCTGCAGGGTGCCAGCACAGCTGGAGCTGTGTCCTCTGCCAGGCTCCTGCTGGCACAAAGCTGCTGCACCCATCCCAAACGTCTCCTCACAGTCCCTGTCATGCCTTAGGATTTTAGCTTTTATCCATTTCACATATTTGTAACCCTGTAGTTCTTTAGTGTGTAACTCCAAACTCCACACACAGTGTGAGCTGCTGCTTCCCCATTTGGGGCAGACACAGCAATTCCTCTCCAGGCCTGGCAGTCAAGGACACCTCATTGCCTCAGGCCTGAGAGATGGAAACTAAAGTGAGTTGGGGGAGCAGACTCGGGGTAAATGACTTCATTAGCTGAAGCTGTAATTGGAAGATGAACCCCAATCTGCAAATGGCCCAAATTGATAAAAGTGTGAAACCCGTGAGCCTTTGTCCATTGTGGGTGCAGCCCCTGGGGGGCTTTGTCTGCCTGAGATGTACCTGAAGGCCCTTCCATAAATACACCTGATTTTTGTTCCCTTAATCTTGTCTGGCCTCTGTTTTTAGGTAGCCCCAAAAACGCATCACCTGCCCTGGGTGATCCCATAAAACACCAGCGTGGCCCATCCAGAGCAGTTCTGGGGAAATCTCCACGCTCGGCTATCGCAGGCAGAGGAGTAAACCTTGGCAGCAACCATCACTCTTCACTGCCTGGGCTGGAAATACCTCAGGCTTCACCATAAATATTTGAGGACATGACAAGCAGCATTTTTCACACTCGAGAGGCGCAGACTCCCAGATCTCAATGCATCATTCTGGGAGCGTGGCCTCTCTGGCCAGAATTCCGCCTGTCTCGCCACCCTCGGCGCTTCCCCCGCCTGAATCCGTGCCAAAAAGCACTTAGCCTTGAAATAAGTTCAATCATCTTCCTCCCAGCATCCCAGGATAACGTTTATCCTCTTTGCATTGTGTAATCCAAAGCATCAAAACAGTTCACCAATGTCTTGTGTGGCATCATCCAGCTCATTACCGGGCAAAATTAATACCCAAGCTGTAGGAAACTCCATAATCCCAGCAGCCCGTGGAAAAAAGCTGGGAGCTGGGGAGGGGAGGCTGAGGGCTGGGAGGGGAACAGCAGCAGCAGGAGAAAAACAGCACTGAAGTGGCTGCTGAGGGAGGGAACACCAGGAGGCCAAGGTGGGAATGGGAATGGGGATGAGGGTGGGTTTGAGGGTGGGGATGAAGGTGGGGATGGAGTTGTGTTTGGCGATAATGATGAGCATGAGGATGAAGATGGGGTGCTCAGCCCTTGGGGGCACAGGGCATTAAACCAGAATTAAGTCAGAAAAAGATTCACTGTGAGGCAGCACTTCTCAACTCCACGTAGGGATTTTTCCCTCCTCACTGCAAAACCATGGGTGGAGTTCAATAAAAAATTCATCGGGATCATCCCAGGGCAGTTTGTGGTGAGAAGTGGAGCTGTGACATCCCAAGGAGCAAATGAGCCTGTGTTTGAGGGAGGCAGGAGGGCAGCTGGGGTCAGCACCTCCTGCCATGGTTTGCAGTCAGAACAATCTTGTGGTGCCACCAGAGGCAGCCAATCTTCTTCCTTGTGGAAAAGTTGTGTTCCCCTTTATTGCCACCTAGATCGCAGAGAAAGAGTTTACAAGGGATCTGATAAAAATAACTCCCCGCTGCAGCCAGCACAGAAAGATGTTCCAAGGGAAATATATTATGGATACAAATTCCTAAACATTGTCACCACTGCAGTTGTTCCACTCTTAGGAAATGCCACCTCAGTTTCTGGGAAGCAAGGTGCCCCAGCTTTTGGAACAGGGATAACATCACCCGAGGGGCTGGAGGGATGGGCCAGCAAAACTTCAAGCAGGTCTCGAATCTCCTAATTCCACCTAGTTCTCCATTATTTATTTTTATCATTTGTATTTTCCCCTTTCTTGTGTGTGTCTGTTTCTGGGGAGTCATCCCAGCACAATTCCCAGCACAGGGACAGGTGGAACACACATTCAGAATCTTCTGAATTCCAGAATTCCACAGTTCGTAAGCAGAAGGAAACCAGCTCCTGGATGTTATTGGTATCAAAAGGGAGAGGAATTTCTCCTCCTGCTCCTGCTCTCCTGGCCCTGTGCAGTCCTGAGCTCACAAATCAGCTGTGGCACTCAGCAAAAGCTCCTGCAGGAGGAAATAATCTGTATTTTTCTGCTCTATTGGGTTCTGCAGGGCTGCTGACTTTTCTTGGTTCACAGAAGAATCAAGCACCAGGGAAGGAAAATGGAAAGGGGGGGAGTATAAAGTGAGGAGCAGAGAGGAAAATCCCTTACAAAGGCCACAAACCCACTGCTCCAGAGCAAATGGGATGCTGAGTCCTGCTGGAGAGCCCCGGACATTCCATTAAAAAAACCCCAATCTCCCTGGATTTCAGGAGCTGCTTCAGTCACAGCTCCCTTGTGTAGCTCTGACCACTGCACCACTCCAGGAAATCTCTCAGTCACCCTGGAAAACAACCCAGTACTTCCTGTATTTCTGTGATACAATTTCTGTATTTTCTGGTGATATCCAGCCTGGCAAGGAGGAGCTGATCCAAATTTCCCCAATCAGAGCCCCACCTTTGGCACTGGGGTGAGCAGGTCCAGCCCAGCACCCACGGAGAGCCCGACATCCCTGTGACAGCACCAGGAATTTCTGAGCTTCTTGGCCTCCCAGCTGGGGCCTGAGATTGGGGCTAATTTCTATATTCTGTCTTTTCCAAACTTCCACACCTCCCGTCACATCCCTGCCTTTGCTGCCGTTACAGAATCATGGAATCCTTAAGGTTGGAAAAGGCCTCTCAAGTCAGCCAGTCCAACCATCAGCTATGGCCTCAAGTACCACTTCCACATGTTTTTGAACACTTCCAGGGATGCTGACACCCTGAGCAGCCCATTCCAATGCTCCCCAAGCCTTCCCTTGAAAAAACTCTCCTTATATCCAACCTGAGCCTCCCCTGTCACAACTTGAGGCCATCTCCTCTCATCCTGTCCCATGATTCCAGGAGAATCCAGAATCTGTAATTCCAGAGAGGGAAGATTGTTTGCTCTTTATTTCAGCACAGGTTTCATCTCTTGTTGCACATTTTGGGAATCCCAACGGGGTCAGTTTTCCAGGGCTTGCTGGAACAGGCAAACCCAGGAGCCAAACCCACTCATAACTGGTATCTGCTCAGTGTTGATGTGAATTTACAAATAATTCCAGAAAAGCAGAAAATTCCATCAAGATTTATGGCAAAACTCTGCACAGTTTAGGAGGAAGCTCAATAATTTGTTGTCATTTCAGATTTAGGCCAGTTTAGACGGGGCTTGGAGCAGCCTGGGATAGTGCAAGGTGTGGAGGGGGTGGAATGAGATGAGCTCTAAGGTCCCTTCCAACCCAATGCAGCCTGGGATTCTGGCATTAATTATTGCCACATTAATTATTGCCATATTAATTATTGCAATTGCTCACCTCCTTCAGAAATTTGCAGCTTCCTCTCTGCCCACAGGGGTGCATAAATATAGAGAAAACAGCTCAAAACTAACAGCAAGGAAAAATAGCCAGGTAAATCCTATAAAGGTGCAAGCAGGGACATTTTGAAGTTTAACCCCATCCTGCTGGTGCTGTACATGGCAAAGGTTGGAAAATAAACCACAGCCTTGTAGGAGAAGGGAATACAGGTGACCTTGTCCCTGATAAGTAACAGGTGTGTTAATTAACCAATACAGCCTTGCCCCTGATGAGTCACAGCTCTATCCAATAAAGATAAGTGTGATAAAAGAGAGTGGGTTAGCTGGGGAGGAGGATTATGAAGAAGAAAGATCCTGAGGGGAGAGAATCACTGCTGTGAGGTCAATCTGGGGCTGCAGTCAGGGCCTGTTGTTGGAACCTGCAGTCACAGTCTGGCTGGGTAAAAGCTGCAGTCACAGTCTGCAAACCAATCCCTGCAGTCACAGAATGCACACTGATCCCTGCAGTCACAGAATGCACACTGATCCCTGCAGTCACAGTCTGCACACCAATCCCTGCAGTCAGACCCTGCACACCAATCCCTGCAGTCACAGCCTGCACACCAATCCCTGCAGAGCCTGCACACCAATCCCTGCAGTCACAGCCTGCACACCAATCCCTGCAGTCAGACCCTGCACACCAATCCCTGCAGTGCCTGCACACCAATCCCTGCAGAGCCTGCACACCGATCCCTGCAGTCACAGCCTGCACACCAATCCCTGCAGAGCCTGCACACCGATCCCTGCAGTCACACCCTGCACACCAATCCCTGCAGTCACACCCTGCACACCAATCCCTGCAGTCACAGCCTGCACACCAATCCCTGCAGTGCCTGCATACCAATCCCTGCAGTCACAGCCTGCACACCAATCCCTGCAGTCACAGTCTAGCTGGGTAAAGCCTGCAGTCAGAGTCTGCAAGGGAAACCTCCAGCAGGAGCTTGCTTCAGTCAGAGTCAGTGAATGCTTGGAGTCAGGATGGCTGAGCTGCGAAGAGGATTAAACCAGGGCCCTTTTCATGCTGTGGTAAACAAGGAGTCTGTGTCTCGGCTCATTTCTACCCTCTAACAAGAGGGCTGCTGCAACGAGCCTGACCAGCTTGGACTCGATGATCTCTGGGGGTCCCTTCCAGCTCAGGATAGTCTGTGATTCCAACAGAGGTTTTATGAAAAACGACATAATAAAGACCCCATAAGCTCAGAAAAGTGGTGACCCAATGTCAGCTTTGCAGTTCTCTCCTCGGGGCACCTCACCCCTTTGTTCTGCCTTAGTTTCCTCTCTGGAATGGGAGGTGAAGGAGAGCAGAGCACAGCATTCCCTGGGGATCCTGTAGGACCCCATTAAAGGCCAGGAGGTGCACAGGTCATGAAAATCAGCAGCAGATGAGCAGTTCCTGAGCTAACCCCATTCAGGGCCTGTTTGTGGATTCCCTAACCCTCAATCCACTTTGTTTTATTGAAACAGGAACAGGGGGTGTTGCCAGGAGTCTGTTGCAGGAGCTGGGGCTGATGCTGTCCCTGGGATGTGATGGTTTCATGTCCTTGAGTGCAGCTCTGTCCTATGGAAGTCAACTTCTCCATGCAGAAACCCAGGCAAAGAATAACTCCAAAAGAAATTTTTCTTTTTTCTTTTTTCTTTTTCTTTTTTTTTTTCCCATGGTGCTGTCTGGGCTGTTGGCTGCAGAGCACATTAACAAGAGCCTCTGCTTTCTGAGGGGCTTTCCTTTGTTCTGGTGTCTTCTTATCACTCCTCCATTTGGATACAGAATCATGGAATGGTCTGGGTTTAAAAGGACTCTAAAGCTCATCGTGTTCCACCCCTGCCATGGGCAGGGACACCTCCCACTGTCCCAGGCTGCTCCAAGCCCTGTCCAACCTGGCCTTGGACACTGCCAGGGATCCAGGGGCAGCCACAGCTGCTCTGAGCCTCCCCATCCTCACTGGGAAGGATTTTTACACATTTTATGCCTTTCTCCCTCCCTACTCAGCAGCTCCAAGCTCACCAGGAGCCCTGTGCTCCACACCTGTGCTGTGGTGTTTATTTCCTCAGCCTCTCCCCAGGAATTATTCCAGGCAAGGATGTCAAACCACTCTGTGAAACAGAAATTAGAAGCTCCCCTCTGTGAGGAAGATTTTCTCATCCTCACCACTGACAAAGGGAATCCTGCACAGAGCTGTGTTTTTAAGAGATACACATTTATATAATATTCATATTTTGCCCCAAGCAACAGGAGGCTTCCAGGAAAGTCAGACAGAGGTCTCCAGCTCCTGCTCACCAAACCCCTTTGATCCAGCACAAAGGAACAGGAGCCTGCAGGATTTGGGGTTGGTTTAAATCCCACTGTGGAACGAGGGAAATGAGGCACCTAATGAACCACACTCAGCCCTGCTGGGATCATCCCTGAAAATCAGCCAGAGCCTCTGATACACCAGGATGCCCTAGAAATGGATTTGATCAGTCATGGATCAGTCATAAATGGCTTTGGTCAGTTGTTGATCAATTATAAACGGATATGGTCAGTTATTGATCAGTTATAAATGGCTTTGATGAGTTATAAATGGATTTGATCAGCTATTGATCAGCTATAATTGGCTTTGATCAGTTATTGATCATGATGATTATTCCTGCACTGAGGGGTGTGACACAGCCTCACTCACAGCACTCTCCCCTCCTCAAACACCACTGCACTGCTGCCCACAGCCTGTGCTTTGAGGAGGAAAAATAATAACAAAATTATATCAATCAGCATTGATATGTTCCTTGGAAAACACTTTCCTTTTTCCAGTCACTCCAAAAGGGAAGAGTCAAGGTGCAGCACTGAAGCACAGCAGCAACAACTCATTTTTTCTTCCCCTGCTGCCAAGAGGCAGAAAAAAAATCCAGATTTTAATACATCTCTATGATCGCAATTGCCTGCATGATCTGAGAAGAAACTCAGTGCAGGATGAGGTGCCAAAGTCTGAGAGCTTTATAGTCCTGGAGTGTGTTAATTCCAGATCACATCTCTCCAGAGGCTGGGAATGTTCCAGCTTCAGACTTGGCACCTTGATTCCTGCAAAGGTTCAAACCCAAAACTCAGCTGCAACAAACACCAAGTCCCTGGCTGACCCCTGGGGTTTGAACATCAAGGGACCAGCATGTCCCCAAAATCCAGACATTGGCTCAAGCAGGTAGAGATCAAACAAACAAAACAAGTCAACAAAAAAATCAAATGCAAGAAAACAAAAAAATACTACCAAAAAAATAATCCCAAAGAGATATTTTTAATTGTCTTGAGTTTGAGCTTCCCCTTTCCCCAGACTGCACATTTGCACCAAATACATTATCAACACTTCCATATCCCACTCCAGTATTTTATTGGCACCAGCAAGTTTCTGATGGCTTTTCACTGACCCAAATCAATCTAATTCCACAGAATTCAATTCACTCTTTGATTCAGAATCATCTCAGTTCAGGGGTTTTCACCAGCCTGTCCCCATCCTAGGACTCTACAGAAATATCCCCCTTAAGGAGAGGAGGGGTAGGATCTGTGGAAGGGGACACAGCATGGTGTGTCACCCATCTCTCTCAGAAATATTCCCCCCAGTGCTAAAATCAACACATCTTCCCTTTTAATATCCAGCTGGGGACAAACATCCGTGAGTGCCTTACCCTGATAAGACGCCCAGCACCAAGTTGAGCATGAAGAAAGAGCCAATGATGATGAGAGGGATGAAGTAAAGCCAATTCCAGGTATTTCCTGCAGCGTCGTTTGTCTGGAAACAAAGGGAAAAGGGAGAAACAAGCATTATTTCATCTCAGAAAGAAAACACCACACTAAAGCTGCAGGGCTGAGGAGATTCCCCTTGGAATTCCACAGGAGTGTCCACCACTGATGTCCCGGTCAGTTCTGCTGTGTTCACCAGCTGAAATTCCAGCCGAAGAACTGTCCCAACATGCACAGCATGACTTTTCCCCAGCTCCTGTGGGGAGATGCCTCTGCTGTCTCTGTCAATGACCTGGTGAGGGGGTGGAGGTCACAGGTGACACCAGGCTGGGGGGGACGTGGATGTGCTGGAGGGCAGCAGGCCCTGCACAGGGCTCAGCCCAGGGTGCACCCTGGGGTCACACCAAAGGGATGAGGGCCAACAAGGGTCTTGTCCTTGGGTCACAGCTCCAGGCTGGGGCAGAGGGGCTGGAAAAGCTGGGAAAGGCCCTGGAGGGGCTGTGACTGTGGCTGCACATCCCCAGGAGTAGCCAGGTAGGCAAGAGGCCAATGGCCCCTGGGCTGTCCCAGCCATGGTGTGTCCAGCAGGACCACAGCAGTGACCCTCAAATCTGCATCCAATTCTGGCTCCTCAGGAAGGACATGGAGGGTCTGGAGCCCCAAGAGAGGCTGAGAGAGCTGGAAAGGGGCTCAGCCTGGAGAAAAGGAGGCTCAGGGGGGACCTTGTGGCTCTGCACAGCTCCTGACAGGAGGGGACAGCCGGGGGGGGTCGGGCTCTGGGAACAGGGAACAGGGACAGGAGGAGAGGGAACGGGCTCAGGCTGTGCCAGGGGAGGTTTAGACTGGATATTATTTGGAATATTTCCTAATGGAAATGCTGCCCAGCCCTGGCACAGCTGCCCAGGGCAGTGGTGGAGTCACATCCCTGAAGGGATTTCAAAACTGTGTAGGGGATGTGGGTCAGTGCTGGGGGAACAATGGCCTTAAAGGCTTTTTCCAACCTACACAATTCCACAGCTCCAGGCTGACCCTGCTGCAGGACCAGAACACATTTTTAGGTGGCCTAACCCTGTGCAGGCTCTCCCCAGCAGCCTCCTCCCTCCCCACCTCAGCTCCAACTCCTTCAGCATCAGCATCAGCACCTCATTTCCATCTGAACGGAGCCACTGCAGCAGGGAACCACAGCCTTCCCCAGAGCTGGGCTGCAGTGAAGCCCAGAATCTGCTCCCACACAGACAAGGAGTCTGCAGGAAACCCAGGATCTCTGGGGTGATAGAATTCCACATCTGCTCACTGCTGTCAGCCAACCCCACCCTGAGCAGGCAGCAGTGCGAGATCGACGGGAGGGAAGGGTGGTGGAGTTTATGACAAAGTTTCTGCATTCATCAGCCACGAGGGAGCTCTTTGGGGAAATGCTGAAAAGGAAAATGCCACATGGCCATTGACAGAATCCCAGTGCTGAGGAAAATGCAAATTCCTCTCTTGTGCGGGAAGAATGGAGCAATCTGAGGATCTGAGGTTGGGTGGAAGGAAAGGAAGAAGGGAAGAAAAAAGGAAAGTAAAGACCTAAACACATTCTCCTCATCCTTATCCCTCCTCCTGCGGAAGGAGAAGAAAAACAGGAGCCCTGAGCTCACCTTCCTGCCCAAAGGCAGAGCCTAGAGAGAAGTGCTCAAACACCACCTGGCAAAAACTGCATTAATTCTGATATTGGTGCTTTAACTTATTACCTGCAGTGCTTTCTGGTCACTGTCCCCAATCATATTCCCAAGAGTAATTTTGCTGGCAGGATTCACAGAAGGAAATGCCTTAAATGTGCTTTACCTCAGCCATGCATGTGCTTGGTGCCATCTCAAAATCTCAGTGCAAGTCACCCAATGAACAGGCAAAACCTACATCACAGCATTTCTGACAGGTGAGAACATTCATAGCACTGGTACAAGTAAATCCTTGCATTCTCCTTGTCCTTCTCTCTCCTCCTGCTGAGGGTAAAGAGAAACAGGAGCCCTGAGCCCACCTCCCTGCCCAAAGGCAGAGCCTCCAGAGCTGCTCTCAAACACCAGCTGGCAAAAACTGTGTTAATTCTAACTGACATTGGTGCCTTTAACTTATTATCTGTGATGCTTTTTGGGCCAGTGTTCCCAGTCACATTTCCAAGAACACTTTTCCTTGCAGGATTCAGAAAAGGGAGCACTTTCAATGTGCTTTACCTCAGCTCTGCATGTACCTCAGAAGTCTCTGTGTAAGCAGTCAGCAGGGAACAGCAAACTCCAAACTGTCAGAGTATTTCTCACAGGTGATAATTTTTATAGCACTGACACAAGTGAATACCCCTGGGTTTGTTAACAGGGTGCATGTCTGCACAAATCCTTCCCCCGGGAACAGGCTCGGGATCAAACACAGACAAGCATCTCTCCACACAGGAAAAACCATCAGGAGTGTCTGTGCCAGCTGAGCAGTGGCTCAGGAGAGGAACGGGCACTCACCGACCTCAGCACAAACCCCTGCTCCAGGCAGGGCCAGCACGTGAGGGGCAAATGGATCTGGGGAGAAACAGGCTGGGAAAACAGGAGCAGGGATGCAGGGAAAGCTCTGAGTTAGGGTTTTGAGGGCCTTTGGAACACCTGACATCCCACCCCAATGCTTCATTCCCTGTTCTCTCTTCCCATTCTTCTCTGTCTTTGCTGTCAGCTCTCTCCTTGCCCTGTTCTCCTGCCCTGCATCCCCTGCAGATGGGCCTGAGGGGACAAGGAAACTCATCCTCAGTGCTCCCTTCCCAACATGAGGGAAAAAAGAGCCAGTGATGATGAGAGGGATGAAGTAAAGCCAATTCCAGTGTTCTCTGCAGCACCATTGGTCTGGAAACAGGGGAAAGGAGGTGTGGGGAAGCACCTGGGGCAATTTCCAGAGCAATCCCAGGGTTTATGTTTAAGGGCTGTTCTTCAGCTCACATTTCTCCATCACACATCCCTGGTTGGACCAAGCAGATCCTTACAGGGAGGGCTCCATGGGTCCCTTCCAGCTGGGGATATTCCCTGGTTCTGTGAGGCTGGGAATGCTGTCAGCCAGGCAAGGGGGGCTGCAGAGCCCGTGGGGAGGAGCTGCAGGAAGGAGCAGATGGGAGAAGGGAAAGCCACATAAACATGCAAAGGGAGTGCAGCGGGTTCACGGCTGCCAAATGAACGTTTATCATTTATTTCTCCCCTTGAAGCCCAAACTTGGCGACAGATCCACAATTCCAAGCCATGATCAAAGCCCTTAAAAACGAAATGTGTTGAAATACAACCAATTAACCACCCCTCCCTGAGCATTTCCTGGATTGCCTCCTGCTCAGGGCAGGGCAAGACCTGGCTGACAAGGATCCAAGAAAAACTCTACTTTAGGTACAGTGACAAACACCAGGCAAAAGTGGTGACAAACTGCTCCTGGAAAAGCAGAGCCTTCTTGGATGGGCAACCCCTTTCCCAGTGCTCCCCAGCAAGCTGGAACCCAAGCACGGAGTACAGCACCAGGGAGATGCTTTAATGACTCAAAACCTGTTTGCTGGCAGGAAAATCAAACTCCTTCCCCCAGGGAAAGCCCCCAGAGTCTCACAGGCAGCTCTGTCTGCCCTGAGCCCTTCATCCACAGAGCCACCGAGCTCCAGCTCACTCACCAAGCAGGAGGAGCCAAGAGATCAAATCAATTTTTATGTTCCTACAACATTTCACTGCTGTAACGTCTGGCTGTCTGTCAGTGCCCACAGAGATGTAACAAGAGGGCAGGAGAAATGAAATACTCAACACAATGTGCCAGAATTACATCCAGAAATTCAGGGGGGCTCACAGGGGGCTCCCACACTGCTCCTGAGCCTTCTGGTTATTAACAACCATGGGGCTCTTCACAAGCACCCCCTGAGCAGTGCCCGCACCTGGCCCCAGGAGTGCCCCGGGCATGGAAAGATCCACAGCCCCTAAATGTGACAGCACAAGGCTCCCACAGAGCACAGAGGGAAACTGAGGCGTCTGAGGGGCACTTTCAGGGCCACAGTGATCTCCACCTCAAACATCCAAAGCCCACAAATTCTCCAGCCCTAGAGTGCTCTCCCTAAAAAATCTGAGCTCTGCTCAGCCCCCAGCTGCTCCCACCCTGACCTGGCACTGGCAGCAGGATGCACCCAGCATGCTGAAATATCCAAATGCCCAATTCCTGAATCTCCAAAAGCATCTCTGTAGCCTGTTCCAGGTGACTCTGCTCCACTGGAGCTGCTGTCCCTGCTCACAGCTGGGTGTCACAGGACAACCTTTCTCTGGTCACTCCTCATTGATGCCTTTTGGGGCTACTTAAAGACAGAGGCCAGACAAGATTAAAGGAATAAAAAGCAGGTGTATTTATGGAAGGGCCTTCAGGTACATCTCAGGCAGACAAAGCCCCCCAGGGGCTGCACCCACAATGGACAAAGGCTCACGGGTTTCACACTTTTATCAGTTTGGGCCATTTGCAGATTGGGGTTCATCTTCCAATTACAGCTTCAGCTAATGAAGTCATTTACCCCCAGTTTGCTCCCCCAACTCACTTTAGTTTCCATCTCTCAGGCCTGAGGCAGTGAGGTGTCCTTGACTGCCAGGCCTGGAGAGGAATTGCTGTGTCTGCCCCAAATGGGGAAGCAGCAGCTCACACTGTGTGTGGAGTTTGGAGTTACACACTAAAGAACTGCAGGGTTACAAATATAGAAATAGATAAAAGCCAAAATCCTGAGGGATCACTGTATTGGCTTTGAGCACCCAGGGGCTCTCTCCTCCCTCTGTGCTGGTGTCCCCAGGCAGTGACAGCACGGCCACCCCGAGGTGCAGGGCTCTGTGGGGGAATGTTGGCAGCTGGAGCAGACTCAGAAGCCAAAGGCTGCTGTCCTGCAGAGGGATTCACACCCTGAGCTGCAGAACGGGGCATTCTCCAGCAAACAACACAACACTCCCCACCAGCAGCCTTTTGTGAGCTGTCCAAGAGCAGAGCAGGGCCAGGATTAATCCTCATTCTGTGTCTCAGGCACACAGAGCGTTCAGGCACTGCTTCCCCGTGTTAACACAGTGGCAGCTGTGTCTGGTTATTAATTCATTCCAAGATGTGTTTTGAAACAATCCACTTGAAAGCAGCCAACTGCTGCCTGCACTGAGTGCAGAGCCCAGAGGTGCCTTTGTGTCACCTCTCCTCTCCTTTCCTGCAGCCCTGGCCATCACTCACCTCCCCACGGCACGCAGGGCTGCTCCAAGGGGAGTTTCCTCATCCCTGGAAGTGTCCAGGGCCAGCTTGGAAAGGGCTTGGAGCAGCCTGGGCTGCTGGGAGGTGTCCCTGCCCATGGTGGAGGTGGAATGAGGTGATTTTTGAAGTCCCTTCCAGCCCAAACCAATCTGGGATTCTCATGGTGGAGCTTTTCGTTGCTGCAGGACCAGCAGCAGCTCTGCTCCAGCCTCATCCCATGGCCAGGAAATGGCCCAGAGAGCCTGGCCTGCTCCAGCATCCTCCTCCCAGCCCATCCCCATCCCTCCACTGGCTCCCCAGGGTCTCTGCCTGCTTTGGGCTCCTTTTCCCCATCCCCAGGGAGCCTCAGGGCTCACCACACCATCCCCAGGTCCTGCTGCTGACCCGATCAAAGGGAGCAGGAGCTGCTCTGGGAGGGGAGGGAACATCACATAAAATAACCTTTAATGTGAAATACAAACAATTAAGGAGCTGCCACGTTAACGTTTCCTGCGTGGGGGTCAATAAGGGGATTTAATTGGACAGATACAGCCCAGCACCACAGACCATTCGCTTTTACCGTGTTTTTAATCGAAATACAAAATACAGCACACCTCAATTTACTCACTGAATCTAATCAATGGCACAGCCTGATTTATTCAGGGCAATTAAAGGGTAATATTCCCTTAGTTAAGTGCTTTTGCATTGAGAACTCTCAGCTGTCTTGGAGAGACGAACTCTCTTTACCCTTCGTCTGATTTTTCACAACTCTCTTCCTCACCATTTCTGATAATTAGCAAAGCTATTTACGGGTGATTTATTTCTATCTACTCCTGTTCTTACATTTAAATGAACACAGAAATTACTAAGAATAAAATCAAAAATATTACAAGCATGTACAGGAGCACACGGAACCTGCCTTACGATGAAAACAGAAGGAGAAAAAAGCCTTTTTTTATGCAAGGCTTTCATCTTTTAAATCCTCTGTAGCTTCTCTGACCCAGAAACAGCCCTGAGCCCTGCACTAAGGAGGTCTCTGCTGCAACCCCCAGCCTCCCAGGAGGTGAAATTGGGTCACAGGCAGGTGAAAGGTGAGCTGCTCCACATCCCCCAGCAGGGCACAGAGAGAAATCCCATTTCTCCAGCGCTGACCCCACGCAGGATCTGCAGAGAGCCTTTCCCTTCTCTTCCCATCCCAGTTTAAGTGCCATCTTGGCTCAAATCCAGCCCAGTTTCTCCGGTTCCTGGCTCTCAGGTGTTCCAGCCCGTGTTGGGGAGCCTCTGGTGCAGGGCTCTGCAGGACCCTGGGAGCAGGACTTGCTGCCTCCGACCCTCCAGGCCAAACGCAGCTGGCACAGGAATGTCCCCAGGGCCCCCAGGGCTGTGCCACCCACGGGAGGGACTGGCACAGCCTGGGCTGCTCTGGGGGAAGGGTAAAACTGAAATGGGCAGGATGAAATCAGTGCTGGGTCCAAATCGTGCCCCCAGTCCGGCGGGATGGGGTTGGGCTGGTGTTGGGAAAGATGAAAGTTTGACAAGAAAGTTTCACAGATATGTAAGTTTAGCAGAAGGGTCTCTGAATGTGGAACCTGGAAGTGGAATAGAGATGGAAGCAAGTTTTTGATAGAGAGGAATAAAAGATGTCTAAAGCAAGAATTGCTGAGCCAGTTGTTACTGGACAGCTAAGAAAGCAAAGGTTGAGTTGAGTTGAAGGAGATTTTATGGCTGGAGCAAAGGATATGTTGACCACAAAGATGATGTTTTTAGCAACCAAAAACAGGTCTTTGGAAAAGCAAGAGATACCATAGGCAACCAAAACCATGTTTTTACCAAGTAGAAACAAGGTCTAAGAATTTTCACTGCAAGAAAACAGAAAAACAACTCTGAGTTTAAACTGTAACATAACATGGTGATGACAGTAGTTATGACAGGCCATAGTTAAATGTAAAGGTATTGTGTATGATGCTGATTGTTGTTATGTATTAAGATGCTCAGCAAAGAAAACTGTATAATGCAAACCAGAACCAAAGGGGCTTCAGGCTTGTCCATGAGCTGGAGCTGGCAGCTTTAGGCTGGGCTCTGTCACTCATGACCCAGCGAATGCTGTCACCTGGTCTGTGCAATAAACAGCATTTGGAGGAGCTGCCTGATGTCCCAAACATCCTTTGTTGACACATCTCCTACAGGCTGGGGTTCAGAGCTTCCCCCCTGGGGTCAGGGGGGTCAGAGCAGGTTCAGAGAGGGCAGGAATTAAAGTGGAGGAGCCCCCAACGAGCTGCAGGGGCCTGGGAGCCAAGGCCAAACACCACTTCTTAGGATTTCACCTGCTTCTGCCTTCTGTGAGGAAAACCCCTCAGCTGGAAGTGGGATGGACAGGATTTAGGAACCTTTGAACTTCATGCAAGGTCCAGGAGCAATTTGAGACTGGAGACACAGCCTTAAGCTGCACCAGGGGAAGTTTAGGCTGGGAATTAGGAAAAATTCTTCACTGGAAGAGGGACTGAGCACTGGAATGGAGTCACTGTCCCTGGAGATGTTTAACAAAAGACTGGATGTGACACTCAGGGCCATGGTTTAGTTGACAAGGTGGTGTTAGGCCATAGATTGAGACCATCAAGTCCAAAGGTCTTTTCCAACCCCGTGCTGGGATTCTGTGATCTGATCTCCTAGAGCACATTGTAACTGTGCCTTTGGGGGGGTTGGACCCCAGGAAAGATCCCATGGCAGAGGAAGTGTTGGCTGAGAGCCCTTTGGGATGGGGTTGTAGGAAAAGCCCCCAGAGGGTCCCCAGTGGCCTCTGCCCTCCCCTGACCAAGCCTGAACTCCTGGGAAGAGAACTGCAAACCCCTGGCACATTTACACTCACATCCATGTTCCTGAGGAGATCCTCTCTCTTTGAAGCCTTTGAGATATTCCACTCCTCCTTTTCACCTCCACACACACCTCGATCACTCCTCCCTTTTAGGATTCTCATTTTCCACCTTTTATTTCCCCTGACAGGACTCAGAAAATGCCAAAGAAGAGCAAAGTAAGATATAATTCCCTCAAAATACACCAATGCAGAGCTGGGCTTTCCTCTGAAAGCATCCAAATGCATAAAATCAACCCAAAAACAAGAAGACTGTGGGTGAAATCCTCAAAGCTGGCAGCATTTTAATTTTGCACAATAGCAGTAGATGTAGGAACACATTTTAACTGTAGTTGTTGCAAGCAATATTAATGTTAATTCAGCCAAGTTTAAATAGAAGCAAATCCTCCCCTTTGTTTCTCCCCTTCTCCAGAGCTGGGAAGGCTGAAAAAGCAAAACCACTGCTGTTTTCTGCCTTGATCCAAAGGCTTATGGCACCAATATATCAATACATAAATATGCTAACAGGGTTTCTTGATAAAAAATTCATTCTTTCCCCAGCTAGCGTGAACTCACTCAGCTGCTTTATTCATGAGCCTGCCTGGCGCTGGGAAAGCTCTGCCACTGTCAGAAATAACAGCCTGGCCAGGGGACTCTACCTCTTTTTGAATGTTTTGATTTTGATTTTGCAGCCTCTCCTCCCTTTCTTTTATTTTTAAACAGCTGTGGGCTTGAATTATGGATGGAAGCTGGGTCCAGCCTGTTCCTGGTGGGGGCAGGTGAGGCACGCTCAGGGTGAGGAAGGTCAGGCCTCTGGCTGGGGTTCTCAAGGGGAGGTTTTGCCCCAGCAAACACCTGCCCAGCCCCTCTCTGAGCCCCACAGGACACTTATCTGGAAGATAAGGAGGATTTAAGGCCAGGTTAGATGAGGCTTGCAGCACCCTGCTCCGGTGGAAGCTGTCCCTGTCCTCAGCAGGGAGGCTGGAACAAGATGATCTTTAAGGTCCCTTCCAACCCAAACCATCCTGCGACCCTCTGAAGATGCATTTGACACGTTTGACCACAAATCTAAAAGCCACAGAGCTCATGAGACCAAATAATCCCAGCAGTTTCACACAATGTGACCCCAGTGTAGCTGAGATGCTGCAGGGGCAACCAGTTCATCCAGCATAACTCAGATATTCTGATTCCCACAGCACTGCCTCAGTCACCCATGGCAGGTTCCTCTGAGCACTCAAGACTTGCATTTTCTGGGAGGGGGCACAAGGAGAGCATAGGAGCTCTCGGGTTTGTGCAGTTGGAGGGAGCACCCTGAAAAACAGGCTCTGCTGTGGAGCTTGGAATTCTGATCGAGCACAAATCATTCACTGCCAGAGAGAAGCCCTGAGTGAGTCAAGCTGAATTGACTCAAGTGAGAAAATTCAGTGCTCTCTGGACATGGTTTTCTTACTCTGCAAAGGCTTCAGGTGTCGGAAGAGCCAAAGCTGTCCCCAGACGTGCTCTGAAAGTCATGAGGAGGGAGAAACATCCCCAGGTACAAATGCATAAAACACAGACATGGATTTAGGGCCCTGCTCGCTTTGGCTGCTCAGGGACACATGAGATTTTCAGATAAGGACGCATCCAGACCCACACAGAGTTTTGCTGGTCTAGTGAGTAGATGCAGAATAAACTTTTCCTGCCACTCTGCAGCCCCTGGGTCAGCAGGGCAGAGCCAGTCACACAGAGCGACTCCCAGAGCACCACAGCAATCCAATGCTCCAGCATTTACTGGCTTTGAGCAGAGGAAATTGCAGGGCAAGGCCCAAAATCTCTGCAAATAACACCAGCCCTAAGGATAATGCACAGGCTTCCTCAGCATCCTGACACAGAGCCAGATTCTTCCTGATTTTCCCTCTAAATATCACCAGCAAAGATTCCCAAGAAGTTTCCAGTAGTAGAAAATGGGTGGAATGAATTAAAGCCCTGATTCCATTGTATAAAATCACAACCAGGGGCTGTTACACACCTGCATCCTCCAGCAGAGGATTGGGAATGAGCAGAGGAGCGATTGATTTAGGTTAGGCCACCTTCTCATTCTTATATTCTAATGAGACACCTCCAGCAGTTCAGCTTTTCCTTAATTATGAGGAAAAAATATCCTTGCAGACAAATCTACAGCTCAGGAGCTGGAGCTGAGAGCTCAGTCCCACAGAACTGAGAGCACAGCAAAGCCCCCAGGCCCAACAGCCCTTTGTCAATGCAATCCCACTCAGAACAAGATTCCAAAGGTCTTTTATCCCTCCCATTTCCCTGCTGCAGACAAAACAGAACAAAAAACCAGTTGGGCATGATCCTCTCGGCTCCTTCTAAAGATGTTTCACAAGGTTTTGTGATGATATTTTAAATAAAAAGGACTCTCTGGTATAAGAAAGAAAAAACAAGGTTTTTCCTAACCGTAAGCCTTGCCAAATTGTTCCAAATTTGAATGAAAACTGCCTGTGAAATTCCAAATTGAAGTGTGAAAATATTTACTACAGTGTATGTTCATTAAGCCTGTAAAAAATGATGAGAGCAGCTCGTCTCAGGCTTCCAGCAGGAGGAAACAGCCTGGGAACAGGGATGAGCAGCAAAGGTTCTGCCACAGACCCGTTAATAAACAAACCAACCCCAGAAGGAGCAGGGACACCCAGGGGGTTTTTGGGATGAGCTGCTTCCCACAGTTCCTCACTGATCTTCTCCCCTGCCAGGGATTTGCTGGATTTTAGAATCATAGAATATTTGGGGTTGGAAAGGACCTTAAAGTCCATCTCATCCCTCCCCCTGCCATGGGCAGGGGCACATTCCACCATCCCAGCCTGCTCCAAGCCCCATCCACAGCCTGGCCTTGGGCACTGCCAGGGATGGTGTGAGAAAACACAAGAGAGAATAAAAGTGTTGCGGTAATTTTAAAAAATGGGTTAAAAATTTCCTATTAAAGGATCTGTCCTGCCAGGAATTTTATGTTTTGGAAGAAAAACAACAGATTGCTCAAGAGGTGGTGGCTGCCCCATCACTGGCAGTGTCCAAGGCTGGCTGGACAGGGCTTGGAGCAGCCTGGGAGAGTGGGAGGTGTCCCTGCCCAGGGCAGGGGTGGCACTGGGTGATCTTTAAGGTCCCTTCCAACCCAAACCATTCCAGGATTCCACGAAAAGCAGCAGGGAGGCTGGGATGTCACCAGGGCAGACAGAGAACGATGGCACCTTCTGTCCCCGAGCAGCCCCAGCTCACAGCTGCTTGCAGCTCCCTTGTGAAGCCCCACAGACTGACCAGAGGTGGCCTCTGCCCCATCCCACTGTCCTCCCTCCTCCCTGCTGGTGACACCGCACAGCCCCAGCCCTGGCCAGTGCCATCTGTGCAGCTCCCCAAGCCCTGCACCCCTGAGCTGCCCTGCACCCTCAGTGAGCACCCAGCTCATCCCACTGCACCAGCACCCAGCACTGTCCTGTCCCAGCAGCTTCCCTGCCCACCCCCTGCACCCAGGGCAACAGATCTGCTGAGTAAAGAGCAGAAACCTCCTCCCAGAGCCCCCACAGCCCCTCCTGTTGGAGCATGGATTTGGGGCTGCCGTCAGAACTGCAAAACCAAGTGAAACCTGCACTTCTGGTGTGCTCAGACCCTCCCTGCCCCTCTGTGTCACTGCAGCAGGGATGGCAGAGCGCTGGCATGGTCTGGAAGCACCCAGCTGCCTTTTTCATCCCAGGCAGGAAAGCAATTGCCAGGCCTGTGTGTACCCGGGGTGCTTTCATGCTGCTGAGCTGCACGTGGGTTTCTTCAGCTGGAGGTTTTCTCCTCGGCAAGCCCCCGTGATTATGCTGCTGTTTGGAGAGGCCTCATTGCTTTTCAGAGAGCAATTGCTGCCTTGAAGAGACCCTTGAAGTTTGTCTGATATATGTCACTCTGCTGCTGTAGATCTGAAATGTCTCCTATTAAACTGGAGGTGGCCACCCCACAGTCATTTTGAATAAATCTTTCCTGAGACATTAAATAAACCCCAGAAGGTTCAGGGAGGCTCTTCAGCTCCTGCTCAGCCTCACACATTTGCTGGAGGGCTGTTCTGAGCAGGTGATTTGCAGGAGCAGGGTTGGGGTGTCTCAGTCCTCCCAGGCTGGCAGGGAATGCCCACGTGGGCACGGGGTCAGCCAGGCTGTGCTCCCAGATGGAGACCCAGGCACAAACCTGCAGCACTCCTGGCATTTAAAGATTCCAAAGCCACTTCAGCCTGAAGCTCGCTCCTCACATCTCCTATTCCAGCATCTTTGGGTTTCTGCAAAGCTTCCAGAGGAGGATTTCTGGAATCCTCCAGATCCTGCATCCCTTACAGGAGGTGGGAATTCAGCCCTTTGGCCAACAGGCCCTGCAGCCCTCCAGAATCCAGGGGGAAAGCAGGAATCATGGATATCAGCCAGGGCAGAACTGGGACTGCTGCAGGATTCTTGCACTGACAGCTCACACAGGATCCACCAGCTGTGCAGTTTCCTCCTTTCTCCACGTGCTTTCCTCTCACAGAACCTCGTGCTGCTCGTTCAGTGCTCCACAAGGGATTTTTCCTACAAACCCATGGATGCTCACACCAATTTATTACACTCCTGGGCTGTGTACACACACCCAGGTCTCATTAGGAGCAAGTTGGCTGCTCCAAAGCCTGGAGTGAGGCTTCTCCCTGGGGAAAGGGGAGTGGAGAAATCCACCCCATCTGCTGCTCAGGAGAGTTTGGACACAGAGCTCCAGGGAGGGGTTTAAGGCACGGAGAAATTTGGATATTTTTACACACATGGGTGGTGGGTGAGTCCATTTACACAAGAATTTCTGAAATTTGAGATGCTGAGATGTCTGTCACACACCAGTAATCAGATAACTGAATGAAGTTTGACCTAAAAAACTGATTTTTCTATTATAATAACAAAACTGTCTGATACTCAAAAGACCCGCAGGTTGTATCAACATAATGGGATGGAGGAAGCTTAAATTGAGCAGGAAACATGGATGAAATCCACACCTCAACTGGCAAAACGTCTGTGTGCCAGCAGCAGGGGTGTAAAGGGGTCATAGGAGACACACAGGCCACGTGTGGGCTCTCTGTTGGTTTCACACATCCACAACTCCCATTGTGGGTTTGTCCTCAAGTCAGTAGTTTGGCTGAGCTGGTTTGGGGTTTTTGTGCAAGGTTTGGTCACCCCTAAGTGCGTCCCTGCCTTTTATACCTCCTCTACAAAGCACCATCCACAGGAGAGGTTTTTCCCTTCCCCTCCCAAGCCAGCCCTGCACTCAGAGCTGCTGCCAGGCTCTTGGCTGCCTGCTCCAAACTCTGCCATCACTGCCCTACTTTCCTGCAGATGATTGGTGATACTGAGCCACAAAATCAACAGAATCAACATTAACCCCACAGCTCCAGGCTGGGAATTATCATTCATGTGCACGCTGAAGGTGGCTGGTTCTTATTAGCAAATTCAAATCACCCTAACTCGATAGTGAGTGCAATTGAGCACTAACAGCATTAGGAGATTCTTCTCTTCTCTGTGAAGCTGCAGGGAGAAAGAGACAGCACAATTCCAGCGTGGCACAGCCCAGGAGCTCAGTCCCATCTCCATCACGGGTAGGTGACACCAGCATGTGACACGTGCCCCGCTGGCTCTGTCCCCAGCACAGCCCTGGAGCAAATGCACAGTGACAAGAGAAGTTCAGCACTGGTGAGCATCGAGTCCCAAGGGTAACCTCTCCTGGGTCAGGGCTGTGGGGGGTTTTACACTAAATCTGTGGCCCAGCTGTGAGCAGATGCTGTGAGCTCCTGGCTCTGAGATGCTCTGTGAAGCTGAGAGATCAGAGCAGGCTCTGCTGCAGACAAAACCATGGTGACATTCCTTCACACACCTGTGGGCATTGCATGTTTCAGCATTCATTTTTCATCTCTTGGCTCCTCCCTTACCACATGTGCTCCGTTTTTGGATTCCCCCAGAGGTGCTGGCACTGCCCAGGCTCCCCAGGGAATGGGCACGGCCCCGAGGCTGCCACAGCTCCAGGAGCCTTTGGACAGCGCTGCCAGGGATGCCCAGGGTGGGGCTGGTGGGGTCTGTGCAGGGACAGGGGCTGGGCTGGGTGATCCTGTGGGTCCCTTCAGCTCAGGATATTCTGTGATTCTCTGATTCTCTGAGTTCATGCAGCACCAGTTGAGTTTCCCATCCCTTTTCAGCAAGCAGAGATCCTGTCCCCCAACCAGGCAGTGATTCAATCCCAGGCTGTGTTCCTCCCTGGCAGAACTGGGGCCACAGGAGGCAGGCCAGCTCCCCACCCTGGGGAAAAGGCACATTTGTCCCCACTGCCAACTCCCAGGGATGCCCAGGGTGGGATTGTTGGGGTGCCCTGGGCAGTCCTGGACTGGATGCTCCTGGCCATCCTTTCAGCTGGGATTCTCTGATCCCCACCTCTGCAAAGACCCAGCTGAATCCTGAGCTGTGTCCCAGGGCAAGCAGAGCACCCTCGTTCTCAGGTTGCTCTGGTGCAGCTCTCAATGCCAAGCCTGGCACAGCCCCCAGCTCTGTTTTCCCAGTTCTGTCACTTCCAGCCCTGGATTCTGACACCCCACATTCACCTGGAGCAAATCTTGATCCCTGGACACCACAGGGAATGCAGGGGCAGCAAAGGAACCCTGTCAGAAATGTGCTGTGGGGTTCAGAGGGGCAGAGCAAAGCCTCTCCTTGTGCTTATTTTCCCTGTTAATGTAAGGAAAACCCTTCAGCAGCTTTTCCTTTTGCTGCCTGCTCCACTTTTGCTGGTTAAACAGCTTTGCTTCTCAATATTTATTCACAAGGAGAGCTGATCGTGCACAGAGAGTGATTGTAGGAGACTGAACTCACCCTAAACCTCCTCACAGCACTGCTGCCAGCCCCAGGACACACAGACACCACTGCTGACACACAGACACCAGTGCTGACACACAGACACCAGTGCTGACACACAGACACCGGTGCTGCCAGCCCCAGGACACACAGACACCACTGCTGACACACAGACACCAGTGCTGCCAGCCCCAGGACACACAGACACCACTGCTGACACACAGACACCAGTGCTGCCAGCCCCAGGACACACAGACACCACTGCTGACACACAGACACCAGTGCTGCCAGCCCCAGGACACACAGACACCACTGCTGACACACAGACACCAGTGCTGACACACAGACACCAGTGCTGACACACAGACACCACTGCTGACACACAGACACCGGTGCTGCCAGCCCCAGGACACACAGACACCACTGCTGACACACAGACACCGGTGCTGCCAGCCCCAGGACACACAGACATCGTTGCAAACACAACATTTCTTCTCACTCCTCTCAGTATTCAGCAATTGTGGGGCTGTGAGTTAGTGCATTGGCTTCAGATCATTCTAACAGAGAGCAGCCCAACTGCTCATCAGTGGTATGAGGAGGCAGGAGCGATTCCAGTGCCACCAGTGCCACAGAGAAATTCCAGTGCCACCTGCAGAGTCCCCCAGGCTCTGCCGGAGCAGTCACTGTGCCACCAAATCAGCTGTGACAGCCTCCACAAGCAAAGACAAGTGCAAACCCTCCCAGGAAACCACAATCTGAGCCAAGGGTCAGCAAAACGACACTTAAGTAACCCTTAAGCCCCAGGCAGGTTTCAGAGGTGCTTAAAGGGTGGAGGTTCTTGAGCCCTGAGGAACCTCATGAGCAGCCAGGGAGCAAAGAGGAACCTTCATCCAAGCCTGAGATGAGGGGATCTGCTTTGTGTTATTTATTTCCTTTCTGTTTTCTGGAGCAGATCCAAACTGCACCCTCACACCACCTCCCTGGGGGGCTTTGCTCAGGGAATCATCTTCTGGTGCAGGTACCCAGTGCTGCTCACACCCAAACTCCTCCTGAGGAACATCACCTTGGGTCCACCACACACTCTGAGTGATGGAGACCAAGAGTCACAGGTTTGATCTTCATAAATAAACCTTCCTCTGGCACAGGGTGCCCAGAGCAGCTGTGGCTGCCCCTGGATCCCTGGCAGTGCCCAAGGCCAGGTTGGATGGGTCTTGGAGCAGCCTGGGACAGTGGGAGGGGTCCCTGCCCATGGTGGAGGTGAAATGAGATGAGTTCTAAGGCCCCTTCCAACCCAACCATCCCATGATTCCATGAAACACCCCAAAAAGACTCATGTGAGCTCTCCAAACTGGGACAACAGAATCTCTACAGCCCCAACACCATCCCACCAACAAAACCACCTCTGGGCTGGAAATGGAACAACAATTACATCCCAGCCTTTCACTTCTGTCTCTTCTTAGGAATACAGAAATTCAAAGACACAAAAAGGAATGAAAAATACTGAGTGAATCGTAAGCTATTTTAATTCAGGGAGGGTAAAGTTCCAGTTGGGATCCAATTTAAGGGTTTAAATTTAAGATTTTTATCTTGTTTGAACTGTTCATCCCTCCTCACAAGCATATTAGGTTAGGCCCAGCCCACAGTGTTGGGAGACCCACTGGACAGTAATATTTGTCAGTAGGAAATAGAAGAAACATGAAAATCTCTTGCCATTAAGATCAAAAGAGAGCGAGGGTGCACTTTGACATTTCTCCTCTCCTGCAAGGAGCCCCTGCTTTGCAAAGCAAATTCCAGCGTGGAGCTTTGAACTCCTGGAGAAGAAAGATGAAAGGTGAGAGCCCAGCTCACTGAAAGGCAGCACTGAGGGTTCTGACAGCTCCACGTGGAGCAGGTTTCACCCATGAATTTCTGGGACCACAAACGCGATTTCCAATTCCTTGGAGGGAACAGAGCAGAGCAAACCTGGCTCTGAAGGACAGCAAGGAGCCCCAGCCCCTCCCCAATCCACTGAGGATCCCAGGGAAAGCTGTCCACAGCAGCTCCCTCACGAAGGCTCCCAGCTGGTTCCTCTTTGTAAGGAATGCTTAGACTCAGCCTAGCAAAAGAATGATTTTAATTGAGGAATTCATGGGCAGGCACAAAAGCTTTCAGGCTTTTCTCACTTTGCAAAACAACGGGAGCTTCCCATGGCAAGCAGTGGAGGGTTTGATGATGGATAATAAGGTTCTTGCATGGGCAAAACTGGGAATTACTGCCCAGAAAAGGAAACCAGAGCTGTGCTATTGCCTCTTTCAAAGCTTTTCCACCTCCACAGAGCCCATATTAGCAAGGATGAATCATTGTCATTCACAAACACCAAGCACGTAAACAAGGGGATCTGAAATGGTCCAGAAATTATCTTAATTTGAAAGCTAGGTCTGGAGGGAAAACAGGGCTCAGGAGGACTCAGATCCCAGGGCACCACGGCTTCTCCTGCTGAGCCATGGCATGGTTTCCTCCCACCCCAGCACACGGATTCCTTCACCCAGACTCTGCCCTTGGAGTCCATCACTGGAAATATTCTCCCTCAGCAGCACCCTCATCCCCCAGCTCCAGCAGCCCCTGCTGATTGTCAGAGCACGATAACAAAGTTAGCAATACTTGGCATATCCACTTCACGGGGATAATGAATAAATTCACAGAACAGCCCTAAGGGCTGATCCAAGCACCAGCTACCTCAGGCATGAGCTCAGTGGGTCCTTGGTGTCCCCACCTCAGCAGCAACCTGCGGTGTCCCATGTCACCCCAAGGCCAGGGGGACGCTCCAGGTGAACCCCACAAGCTCAAAGGGCCACGCTGAGGCAGAGAGCCCAGAGCAGAGCCTGCCCCAGCACCAGATGCAAAACAGCTGCATCAACCCAGGAAAAGCTGAATCCACCCTGCGGAGACACAAATCCTGTCACCAGCCTGGCACTGGGCTGGGCCAGGTCTAGGTCAAAGTCAGGTCTAGGGCATGTGGCCCCTGAGCAGCACTGCCCCACACAGGGAGCTGCTGCTGGAGCAGATCCTTCCCCAGTTTCATGGTCCAGAAAATGCTCTGCCTGTGCTCGAGGGGTCTCTGACCTGTCTGCACTGGGTTGGACTGAACTCCTGGTCACTGGGCTCCCCCCCCGAGGAAAACAGTTGGGTTACTTTAGTGCATTCCCAGATGATGCTGAAGCTTGAGATTAGCAGGGGGTGCTCCATTTGCTGGAGAAAACGTTCTTCCCCATCCCCAAATTCCTAAATCACCTGTTGCTCCCTGGGCACTTTGAGCACAAACAAGCCAGGGCTGAGACAAAGCTGCAGCTCCCAGGGGAGCTTGGTTGCAGTCATTGTTCCAGTGCTTTTGTGCTGCTGAGGCAGGAAGGTCTTTTCCCCAGTTTATAACTGAAGAATTTCACCCTACTGATGATTCAGCCTCTTTGCTCCAAGCATAAATCACCTCCAGGATAAAGCCTTGCTAGAAAGCTTTCATGGGCCCCAATTAAAAGGAAAAGCCTCTGAAAGTATAAACACTGGATCAGCAAGGAAAAAACGGGCTGAGATTTGTGAACTTGCTTTCTTCTTGCTCTCCTAATTCCTCAGTTTATCACAGGACAAGGAGTGAATATTTCCAAGGTAGATTTCCGACTGCAAAGGCTGTGCTGAAGCCTTTGATGCTGTGAATTTCTAAACCTGCAGGAAAGCTGGATCTGGACCACCTGTGAAGTCACCTCAGTCCTTTGGGAATGGCTGAACAATCCCTCCCAACACACCCTGGCTTTGGGCAGGCCTGAGCCGAGCCACCAAACCCCAATCCCTCATTCCTGAGCTCCCCTGACACCAAACTCCTCCGTCTGCCCAGTGCCACCACAGACCAACTTCTTCAGCCACCAATCTGCTTTCAGGACAGAGAGATTGAAAAGCCTCCCAGATTTCAATTTTTGATAGCTGAAAGCCTCCCAGATTTCAATTAGTGCTGAGCTGGTGAAGCAAATCCCAGCCAGTGACGGATCCCTGGCATCACCACACACCAAAACCCCGCTGCCCTGAGGAGCCCCAGCACAGCCCAGCAGGAGGAGGGGAGGGATGACAAAGCCCTGATGATGCAGGACAATCAATCCAGCCCAGGAAACGGAGGGGCCATTACGGAGGGAGTTGTAACCTCAGCCTTCCCCTAAGGGGTCTCAGGCCAGACTGCCTGGCAGCACTGGGATCCCAGCAGGGCTGGCTGCTTCAGCAGCAGTGAGGGAGGGGGTCGGACAACCAGGGGGACAAATCTACCCCAGCCAGAGCCAGCCTGTGCTGGCACACTCGGGGAGGGGTGAAGGAAGGGCTCAGCTAAGCCTGAGGAGGAGCAGCTTTTATAGAATCACAGATTTGGGTTGGAAGGGACCTTAAATCTCATCTCATCCCATCCCCTGCCATGGCAGGGACACCTCCCACTGTCCCAGGCTGCTCCAAGCTCCAATGTCCAACCTGGCCTTGGGCACTGCCAGGGATCCAGGGGCAGCCACAGCTGCTCTGGGCACCCTGTGCCAGGGCCTGCCCACCCTCCCAGGGAACAATTCCCCCCCAACATCCCACCTAACCCCACTCTCTGTCAGACTGAAGCCATTCCCTGTGTCCTGTCCCTCCATCCCTTGTCCCCAGTCCCTCTCCAGCTCTCCTGGAACCCCTTCAGGCCCTGGCAGGGGCTCTGAGGTCTCCACACGACCTCTGCTGTGTCTTGTGTCCATAGGGGAGGTGCTCTATCCCCCACCCCGTGGCCTTGCTCCCACAGCCCCATGTCCTCGTTATGTTGGGGGCAGCAGAACTGTGTGTTTTTCCCTGCTTTCACGAGTTAGCAGGAGAAAAAAGCTCCAGCCTTTCTTCTTACTAATGCTTAATCACAGTTTACACAAACCACATCTTGCCTCCCGTAGTCCCACAGCCTTTTGCAAATCTTAATTAAGCAAAAGATTAAAAGTAGGTCCACAGCTCAGCTCTGATGAGTATCCTGCATCAGGGGAATGCTGCTCTCCTGGAGGAGTCCGGAGCCTGGGGCTGACAGGGAAACTTCTGATAAAATTTTCCAGACAAAAACCCATTTTCCTCAGCAGTGGAGAACTCAGTTGGTGAATCAGAGCTCCCTGAACAAGGAATAACCTCTGACACTCCCCCTTTGTCTAAGTCTCAGCGTGTGTTCACTTACTCTACCAGTCCTGCATGCAAGGGGAAACATCTTCCAGATTCTTCCTGGCCTGGGTGCAGCAGGGATCAGGCTGCAGCATCCCTGGACTGCCTGGAGCAGGATGGATGGAGTCCATCTACAGAGGAGTAGCCAGGATGAGGGGGATGATTCCCCCTCTCTCTCCTGCCCTTGTGGGACCCCATTTGGGGTTCTGTGTCCAGGTCTGGGGTCCTCAACATCAGGAGGACCTGGAGCTGCTGGAGCCAGTCCAGAGGAGGCCACGGGGCTGCCCCAAGGGCTGGAGCCCCTCTGCTCTGGAGCCAGGCTGGCAGAGCTGGGGGAGCTCACCTGGAGAAGAGAAGGCTCCAGGGAGAGCTCAGAGCCCCTGCCAGGGGCAAAGGGAACTTGTGAAAGGGAAGGAGAGGGATTTTTTATGTGGGCAATGACTTCAAAGTGAAAGAGAGCAGAGTTAGATGGGATACTGGGGAGAAATTCTCCCCTGTGAGGGTGGCAGGCCCTGGCACAGGGTGCCCAGAGCAGCTGTGGCTGCCCCTGGATCCCTGGCAGTGCCCAAGGCCAGGCTGGGCAGGGCAGGGCTGGGAGCAGCCTGGGACAGTGGAGGCGTCCCTGCCCATGGCAGGAGGTAGCACTGGATGGGATTTAAGGTCCCTCCCAATCCAGACCATCCTATGATTCTGTGACTTCACTTCTGTTCCCTGTGCACAGCCTGACAATGCATCCACAAACACCCCACAGAGGATTTTCAGTCACTGCTGCAGTGTAATTTGGGTTTTTGTCTCCTCTTTCAGTTTGATGAACTTGGAGTAGGCACAGAAGACGCCAAACCAAAAAACAAGTGGCCACAAAACAGCACATGACTGAAGCTGTGAAAAGGCTGAGGGCTGCACAGAGTGGATCTTCTCCACCCACAGCTCCTCTCTGATTCCAACCTGCAAAAGCACAGCCAGGTCCTCAGCAGAGCAGCACAGGGAGGGGCTGACAGCCCTCAGGGACAAGGGACAGCTGGCAGGGATGGCTCTTGGCATCACGTACTTCTGCTGAGTGTCCATGGTACAGCACAAACCTCTCACCCTGCCCTCAATGAGAACACCCAGAGCCCCTCAGATCTGCCAGATCCAAGCACCAAACCCCGAGCTGGGGTCTCAGGCACAACAAATCCAACTCTGCCGCTGCTCCAGGTACCTGCTCCCAATTCATGGGTACCTGGAATGAGACTGCAACAGCTTCGAAGCAACCCCCAAAATCAATACCCCCAGAGTAAGCTCAGGGTTTTGCGTGTGGTACGAGAGGCAGGTTGGGAGAAGATGATCTCATACACCACGTATTGATTAATCAATTCCAGCCAGGATGCTAATGGGCTCTTCTTACAACACTTGGCACCAGGAGGAAGGAGCAGGAATGCTGAATGAGAAGGGGAGAAACTGCTGGTGTGGTGAAGCTTTAGGGTGAGGGGGGAAATGCGGTGGGAAATCTTCTGGAGATGGCTTAAAGTGGTCGGAGACTGGGAATAAATGGAGGAACTGAGCAACAGAAGGAGAAGGGAATAAATCAGATTTATTGGCTCCAAACTCAGCAGAATTCTGAGTAGCTGGCAATTCACTGAGGATAATCCTTTCCTGTTGCTACAGGAGCCCTCCCAGGAAGGACTGAAAGGGCCCAGCACGACTCTGGAGTCTGTGATGAAGAAAACTGGGCACAGCATCAACCCTGCAGCCAGGGAAAAGGGCTGAGGACACCAGTAATGCCTGACTTGGGGATATTTCCACATCAACTACATCCTCAAATGAGAGCATTGCACTGCCTGGAAGGCAGCAGAGGCTGGGGGAAATCGTCCTGCTGTTTGTAAAATTGGGAAGAGCAAAACAGACCAGCCCAGAGGTTGTGCCAGTCGTGGTACTGCCTTGCAGGAGGCAGGGAAATTCAGCCTGGAGCATCTTCTCTGCACCCACAGAGTCATGCCAGGGGTGAAGGTGAGTGGGCTCTGTAAAACTGGACTGGACTAACCAAAACCAGCACTGGAGCTCAGTGTTACAAGCTTGATCAACAAGGGAGTGCTTGACTGACAACCCAGTCAGGAGAGGAAACCTCCAGGTACAAAATTTTAAGGAGCTTCTGGGTTTGCCACCCAATTTTGTACAATTTGGATTTTTTGGGAGGCATAGTGAGAACCTGCTCCTGCTCACCCACAGGAGCACCTCGGGGTGACACCAGCACTGCCCCCACCCCACGGCCACCACACATCCCATTGCATCTGGGCAGCCCTGCAGCCTCCAAGCACCACAGATTCAACCAGGAAAACAGGAACAATCCTCCAGAAAAGCAGGGGTTCGGGAGGTGAAAAACCACTCTAACAAAATGACTTTTATCTTCCAGAACCATTTCTTCCCATGCAGCAGCCCCAGCCCCAGCAGAGGACTCACGTTGTAGAGGATGTCGGTCCAGCCCTCCATGGTGATGCACTGGAAGACGGTGAGCACGGCGAAGAGGATGTTGTCGAAGTTGGTGATGCCGTAGTTGGGGCCCTGCCAGTACTCCCTGCACGTGGTGCCGCTCTCACACTGCCTGGCAGGAGGCTCCTCTCCACAGGGAAAATCCCCCACCTCCTCGCCTGCAGGGAGGGAAGAGAAGTTACTGACTGAAACCATCCCAAAAAGTTACAAACTGAAACCATCCTGAAAAGTTCCTTATTGGAATCATCCTGAAAATTTCCTTATTGGAACCATCCTGAAAAGCTCCTTATTGGAAACATCCTGAAAAGTTCCTTATTGGAAATATCCTGAAAATTTCCTGCTTGGAACCATCCTGAAACCTTCCTGACTGGAACCATCCTGAGAAATTTCTGACTGAAACCATCCTGAAAATTTCCTGACTGGAACCATCCTGAGAAATTTCTGACTGAAATATTCTGAAAAGTTCCTGATTGGCACCATCCTGAAAAGTTCCTGATTGAAACCATCCTGAAAATTTCCTTATTGGAACCATCCTGAAAAGTCCCTGAATGGAACCATCCTGAAAATTTCCTTATTGGAACCATCCTGAAAAGTCCCTGAATGGAACCATCCTGAAAAGTTCCTTATTGGAACCATGCTGAAAAGTTCCTAACTGAAACCATCCTGAAATCTTCCTGCTTGGAACCATCCTGAGAAATTTCTGACTGAAACCATCCCGAGAAGTTTCTGTCTGGTGCTGCTGCACCCTCCTGGCACCACTGCAAGGATTAAATTCACATTTTGGGTTTCTTTGCACAGCCATGGACATGGAAAAGTTGTTGTGCCCCTGTAATCATTTCCACACCGCTGGGCTGTGAGACGTGGGTCAGTGGAGGGTGAGGCAGAGCCATCCCTGAAGGGCCCCAAATTTGTAGTTTCCCATCTCACATCGTGGAATTTTTAGGTTGGAAAAGCCCTCTAAGATCATCAAGTGCAACCATCCACCTACAACAGATACAGCTGGACTATATCTGTATAGATTATTTCGTTTAACAGATACCAGCTCAACCAGCCTGGCTTGAAATAGATCCAAACCCAGTCAAAAGCCCTCAACCAACCCCTATAAAGCACAAAGACACCCATGTCATTAACCAGTGCACTAAGGGAAGGTAAAACCCCTAACCAATCATGTCTGTAAGAGCAAAAAAATTAAAAAACCCTATAAAAAAAGCTGCCAAACAATAATCAAAGCTGCTGCCACATAATCCTCACCGTGTATATATCACACCCCTGTCTTCAACTCCACAGCTACATCAGCCCAGCACCACTGAGGCGTGTCCCCAGGTGCCACACACAAAAATTGCTTTTGAGCACTTCCAGGGATGGGGACTCCCCCCTGAGCAGCCCCTTCCAATGTCTGACCACCCTTCAGGGAGGAAATTTCCCCTCCTCTCCAGTCTAAACCTCCCCTGTCTCAACTTGAGGCCTTATCCTCTTGTCTTGCCACTTGTTACCCAGGAGGAGAGGCTTCCAAACTGCAAATCATTTCTGCCTCATGACAGCTCAGTGCATCTGAGAGGCCTGGAAATGGTGTAAGAGCAGCACGGAAAAAACACACACACAAAAAACCCCCACCAAAAACCCAAAATAAAGCAACACCACAAAAAATACAGCCAACAGTGCTAAGAGCAGAGCTTTGGGAATGGCACATGCTTCAAACACCCTCAAAGTGCTAAATATTTGCTCTATAACATTAAAGCAAAAGGACACCTCCTGCGCTAGTGCCAACCCTGGACTGCCCCAAAACTACCCAGGTCCAGATGTTTGAGCACAGCTCCATGAGGAGCCCCAGCACTGTAAGGACTCCAGCTCCTCCACAAATCCACATTTTTGCTCCAAAGGGAGGGAAAGGACCCATGTGGGATGGTGCTTCTCGGCTGAGTTTCACTGCAGAGCCAGAGAAGGCCAAGGTGGAAAATCTGTCAGGGAGGGACCACCAGGAATGGCCAGGAGGGTGCACAGCACCTTCCAGGCTCAGCTGGGTGCAGGTTGGAAAGCTCCAGTGCTGGGTTTTCAGAGTAAGCAAACATCCCAAGCAATATCCCAGTTTAGAGAGCTGGGACTGGGGAAGCATTAAAGGGTTTTCAAAGGGACACGTTATGGTAATGGAGCAGCAAACGGCACAAAATCCAACCCACCAGGGGGAAAAGCAGGAGCAGCGCTAACAAGAATTAGGAATAATCATTCCACGGAGCAAAGCCTGCAGGAGGAAAGCAAAATTGTGACCGTGGAGCAGGATCTAAGTGTGTGTGGATATATATAAATATATATGGGACACTTTCCTGTTGACTCAACCCCTCGGAGCAGGGCAAACCTCCAGCTCCCAGATGGGTCACCACAGGCTCTCACAAGGGCCTGGGGAGAGAAGAAAATGCCAAAGCTGGCTCCTGCTGACCGTTTGTGAGCCTGCATTGAAAGAGGATCCAGTTTCATCTCGGTCTGGCCTTTTGCTGCCAGGCAATTCTCTGAAAATGCAGTGCACAGCTACCACAAAGGGGTGGGTGGGGGATCTTCTCCTTTTTAAAGCAGTGACCAGAACTGGCCCTTACTCCTCATGGCTGGAGAAGACAGAGAAAGGGGGAAACTCAAGGAAAAACAGGAAATAAATGTGGTGCCCTTCTGTCTTGGAGCAGCTTTGGGGCATTTGGGCTGGGTCAGGTGCTTCAAAATAATCCTGTGTCAGCAGAACAGGACAGCAAGGAGGTGCAGGGAGAGGGAAACAAGACTGGAGCATGCACTGCCATTGAGTTTTACCCAGTTTTCATTAAAATAATGACATTTCCAGTCAGAACAGTCAGGCTGAAGGGGAAAGGCCTTGGATAACCCTTTGGCCATATTTTGGTGCCCAGCACCCCTTTGTGCTGCAGTTCAGCACTGCCCTGCCCAGGTTGGCTCAGCAGAGCCAACATTTAGAGCCTACACCTCTGCCTGGTCCCCTCATGATGCACAGTTGGTACCTCTGGCTCCTGATTCCAGGAAAAACCCCAGGGGTTTGCTCGCTCTGGGGATTTGGAGCAGAAAGGAGCACGAGCAGCTTTCCCTCCTCCCATTTTCCACCCCCTGCCAGAGGCATCTCTTTATTTAATGAGTTCACATTTCCACCCTCAGGCCGGTTTGGAGCCGTGGTCTCTGCCCGGGCTCCTTAATGCACCTCTGTGGAGATGAGGAGCACTTAGGGTTTAAAAAGCTTTGTGGCTTGCTCTGCTGCTCTGCTCCCAGGGGAGGCAGTGCCAGGAAACCTCCCCCCACTGCCCTTTCCAGAAACACCATTTCCCGCCCGGCAGCTGGAACAGATCCTCAGAGCTCACCCAGAGCCAGCTCAGAGCACGGAGGGAGGGGGCACAGGCACCTTCCCCTGCCTGCTGAGAGCTCTGAAATGCAGCAGAGCCCCCAGCTCCGGGCTGGAACAGCCCAGGCAGCAAGAGGCGCTGCCACGCGGCACCACCGGTGACAAAAACCTGCATCCGTGACAAAAACCTGCACCCGTGACAAAAACCTGTCCTCAGTCCCCAGAGGTGGGAAGGGGATTTGTAGAGTGTAACAGCTTTGGGTTCTTCTCTTCCTTTACCAAGGTCAGGGTAGAGACACAGAAAACCCAAGTTTGGGCCTGGAATGTGTGGGAACTGACAGTGGTCAGATTTTAGGCTTCAGGCACTGGCTTAAGTCTGTGGGAAAGACAAGAGAGCAACTCTCTCGTTCTGGCCTGGGAAAATCCTGAGGAGGAATCCAAACAATCCTTGGGAGGTGAAGAACCCTTAGCAGGTGGTGTTTGTCTGACTTGTTCACTGGCAAAGGTGTTTACAAAGAAGCTCTAAATGACCAATCATACTCATTGCACCGAAGTGCTGTATAAAAAGAATCGGTAATAAACCTTCTCTGCAATGCCCTCTGATGAAGGCTCGGGGTCTCCTATCATTGCTTTGCCATCCCAAATCGTAATGATAGCAGTGTTTATTATCTCTTATCTATTTACAGTATTTACAGTCATGCACCATGAGCTTTTAGAAAACGAAGGTAAAATGGAGAGCTTCTAACTCCTTGAGGGTTATTTAAGCACCAAATACCCAATAACAAGATTAACAACAATAATAACCTATATTCTTTATACTTTTGACCCAATAATGACCACCCAAGGCCTGCAATACAGGCCTTTTTCACCCAGTTACAGAAAACCACCCAAACCCATGAAGAAGAAGGAAGAAGGACGTAGACAACACTCAAACCCATCCACCTTGACTCATGCCCATTACTATCTACCAAAATATTAAATCTCACTTTCTAGCATTCTAACAGTAGAGAATTCTCCAAGCCTGGCAGAAGGCTCACACAGTCCTGTGCATCTGTGTGCAAACTTTGAGATAAAGTGTGCTGACTGAGAAAGGCCATGGGATGGGACAGACATTGAGAGAGAAATGGAACTGGAAATGTTTCAAATGATGGCCTTGCAAATAGACTAGATATTCTGGAGAAATAGAACTATGAAAGATGTGTTGTAGCTAGACCCACATGGGATATTTTAATAGATGATTATTTTAGAAGCATTAGGCAGCATGGCGTGGCAAAAGCTGATGGGCCAAAAAACGCTTATAATGGATTGTAGTTAGGAAATGGTTTGGCTTCTGATTGTGATAGTGTGAATTGTAACACCTCCACCATCTCACCCTTCTCATGAGACTGAAAATGGAATAAAAGTCTTTAAAACACCTCTCAGGAGCCCCGTCTCTGGGTAAGAAAAGGGTTTTGCAGCACCCAAAGCTGGCACAGAATCTTTTGGTCACCACTGATGGCAGAGGTGAGTCTGCAGGGGGCACACAGGATTTGGGGTGGTGATTGCCTTTTCCCTTCTGTTTCTAGGCAGGAAAGAAAATCTTCCCTAGGCAGGTGCCAGGCCTGAGGGAGAGCCTCGGGCTCTGCCTGCAGCTGCCTCCTGCACACAAAGGATGCACAAACAACCTGAAAATGCTCCTGGAAACCCCCAACCTGCTCACGGTTTCATCCTCCCCACGCCTCAGCACGGGCTCTGCTGCCTCCTCCACACCCATCCTGTCACTGCTGTCCCTGTCCCCTGTCAGCACTGCCACAGCCCCTCGCAGGGGCCACACCACCCACAAAGAGACTTTTCCCTCCTACAAATCCACTCCAAAGCCTCATTTCCTCCAGGAATCGCCAGGATTTTCTCACAAGTCACAACTCCCAACTCTCCTTCACAACCTGTGCTATGTTTCTGCAGCATTGCACAGGAACACGAGCAAGAATTCCCTTTGCAAATCTCTCTGCACACTCAGTGTGTTACACTGCTCCCATCAGAAAGCACTGTGAAGGATGCCCAGAGATTTGGCAGGGATGTTGTTTTATTTCCACTGGATTGCATGGAAATAAATCAATATTATGACCTATTAGTGATAATGACTGAAAATACAAGGCTGTGTTTTAAAGAAAGTCAATTGCACCTTAAAATGCAATGGTTTGGAGACAAGAACATTTTAATGTGTGTTATCAGATAACAAACGTATATTAACACCACTATAAAGGAACAAGGTGGAATGAGATGATCTTTAAGGTCCCTCCCAGCCCAAACCATTCCATGATTCCATGATTTGACACAGCTGCTCCCAGCCAAGAATCTCTGGGATCATCCTTCTCCACCTCCATCTTCACTCAGTCACAGTCCATCATTTACTCCTCAGTGCCCAATTTCCCTTCTCTGAAGGTCACTTTTACCCTTTTTTCCATCAAAGGACTCCTTGCCTCCCATCTATTGTCCCTGTATTTTTTGGTTGCTCACAGACTTTTCAATCTTTTACTATTCCACCAAAGTTTGCCCTGAAACCTTCCCAGGAAAGTCAGCCATTAATTACTATGAAACAACAGGAATTTGGTTCTGTGCTTCTGCTCTGAAGGAATTCTTTTGGGATAGGAAGCCCTAAGAACTCTCATCTCCCTCTTGGGCAGACTGGGAGCAGCCCAGTGGCATCAGAGAGAGGAAAATCTGCCCCAGACCCTGTACGGCGGGCACAAAATTCTGTTAACTCTTAGAATGCGTGGGAAAGAGGGAGAGAATGCAGGAAATGTGGAAGAGGCAAAAGGAAAAGCAACACAGAAGCAGGAGAGAAAGGTCCCAGGGCCAGGGCTCACCTGTCTCGTTGGAAAAGCAGGTTTTGTGGAATTTGCCCATGTAGAACTCCAGCCCGATGATGGCAAACATCACGATGGCGAAGAAGAGAAGCAGCCCAATCTGCAGCAAGGGCACCATGGCCTTCATGATGGACTTGAGGACAACCTGCAGGCCTGTGGGGACACAAAAACACCTCAGGGAGGGCAGGAAAACAGGGCCTTGGCAGCGGAGAGAAGGTGGGAGAAAGGGGCTGTCCAAGGGACAATTTAGGATTGGCAATACCAAGCAATGCTGCATTTGCCAGGGTGCTACAAAACCATTCCCTGCCATGAGAGCAGGAGAGGGAGTTAAGGGTCATGCTTTTCTGGTGTCTTCTCTTCAGGTGACAGATCCAGGGGTTTGTTAAGCTTCAGTCAAAGGATTTTTCCTGAAGCTGCTGGAGTCCCAAGACTCAGCCTGGAGCTGAACCAGGCCCTTGGAGCAATTGAGGGGCAGCTTTGGACTCTATCCAGGACATCTAAGGGCCAAGCAAGCCAGTGTGGTGTGGAGCAGGGGGAGGAAAAGTTTATTCTCTCTTCTCCACAGACATGCTGGGAGTGTCAGCTTTATCCCACCAAATCCACACAGTGGCTGGACTCAGTGGTAATTAAGAAATTGGTGCTAAATTGTTATTACTGTTATTATCTGACTGTACTGAGATGGAAGTGAGACCATAGCAGGAGATTAAACCTCAGCTAATACAATTATTTGGCTGTGCCAGGGTCTCTTACAGATATTTGCCAAAATAAATTCCAATTTGTGTCTATACACATGAGGTTGAAGCGTTTCTTTGGAAGAAGATTATGGTGGTACTTGGAGAGACCAGGCAGGATCTGGACTGCAGTGAAAACCTGTCCTGAGGAACTCAGAGTGAAGGCAAAGAGAGAATTTCCCAGCTCCTGATATTGTCTCTGAGTTTGAAAGTGGAGGAGGGAAGCAGCACCCGTGGATGGATGTGATCCCCCTGTCCTGGGCTGCTCGGGAGCTGCCTCTGCCCCCCAGCACACAGGGCAGCCTGGCTGCTGTCCCTTCACACCCTGCCCTGCAGAAACACACCCAGGGCTGGCCATCCACAGCTTCTCCACCAGCCCGGGAACTCATTTTCAGTCAAACCAGGGGAGACAAGGTGAGAGAAGCTGCAGATGGAGGTGGCTGATACCGTCCTGCAGATGCACACCACAAAACCCTGCAGGGATGGGCAGCAGCTGCCATGGCGGCCTGTCCTGAGGGGTGGGGGAGGAAGGCTCAGCCTTGTCTTGTCACCTTGTACAGCACCAGGGAGATGGAGGTGGGCACAGACATTTTAAAAAGCGTCAAGGTCTCTTTGACAGGAAAAATGCCGAGGGTAAAAAAGGGAAGAATATTCCATGTTTGTGGGTGGTTGCACCTCAAGGTTATGCATTTACTACAGGGGAAAAAAAACGATAAAATATTCCACTTTCACCACATCCCTAAAAACCTGAGAGCAATTATTGTGGGGAAAGGTTGTGCTGGTGCAGGACACAGCCCCCGGTGGGAACACGTGTCCCACAGCAGGACAGGGACAGCTCTGAGGGGCCACCTCCCCTCTGTGACATCCTCAGACCGTCACTGCCACACCTGGCACAGGCAGAAGGTCCAGAAAATAACAGCCAGGAGCATCTCTGTGCTGGAGACCCTGCTAACAAATGCCACCTTCCCAAGGATGTGTCCTGGGGGGGAATTCCCATTGAAGCCCACAAATGGATCCTGATTTCAGGAGGTTTTGGTGCTGTCATTGCCCCCAGGTGAATTCAGAGAACACCAGAGCATCCCACAGTGCTGCAGCTCCTTCCAGCAGCTCTGGCTGCAGGGTATAAACCTCTCTGCTCCACACGCAGGAGTGAAAGAGCTCCTGGAAGTGATCCCTGCTGCGGGCAGGGCAGCTGTGGCTGTGACAAATGAAAAGGCAGAAAGCCACGGTGTGGGCACTGGGGTGGCTTCAGGGCCTGAAGCAGCTCCTCACTGGAGCATTCAGACCCTTCAGGTTCACAAATAAAATACATAAATTGAGTAGGCAAGGCCAGATCCCACCTGCTCTTTCCCTTTATTTTCTCCCCCTTATTAAAAGGGTAAAATCCCCAGCACAGGATGCTCAGCTGATCAAAACCCTCCGAAGATCCCAGCTGAAAAGCCTGAAAGCTGCCAAATTCAGCTCTCAGGTCTTCACAGCCCAGAGAATTCATTCACCCCCAGAGGCAGAAGGGTCCTTGGACAAATCCCTGCCCCTCACCTGCAGATTCAGGAGCACAAAATGTGACCAGAGACAACCAGACCCTGCCAAGGGCAGGAGCCACCAACCCCAAAGAGGCAGGGGGAGAAAATACAGCTCAGAAAAGCAATAACACCCCAAATGCACAGAGCCCTGGGGCTGTGCCACTGTCACCACACTCACTTGGGATCCCCGAGACCAGCTTCAGCGGCCGCAGCACCCGCACAGCGCGCAGGGTCCGCAGGTCAAATTCAGTCCCAGCAGTCGCCAGAATCCTGAAGGGAAACAGGGGGGGAAAGCCCAGATTAAATGCAAATCCCTCTTTCTGAAGCAGGGGTAAGTGTGGTGTAAAATCAGCGAATATTGGAGCTGCTTTAAGTTCTGTACCTGTGATCACAGTGGGGATTGTGTCCACTGAAAGGAATTAATTCCCACAAACTCCAGGGCTGCTGTAGGAAAATCCCCAATCTCTGCCTGTTTGTGGGGCCACTGGGCACCATCAGGCCACTGAAGAGCTGCACCCTCTGCCCCAGGAAAGCACAGCCCAAAAGGAGACAGAGAGAGGGAACTGAATCTCCCAGTTACGCTGGAAATTACCTGCCAGAACTTCCTATAATAAATCCACAAATCTCCCCATTTGATGTCTGGTATTTCCCAACACCTGAAGCATTTTCTGCTCAACTTTCTTTTCTGTGTGCAAAATTAATTTTTGTTCAGAGCGTCCTCTTGGAGGAGAACATGCAGAGAGCAGGGTGTGAGTCTGACACACCATGAAATCCAGCCCCAGAGCAGCAGGAGTCTCAAAAGTGTGATGCTCTGCACAGAAAATGAAATGGATTCCCTGGTTTAGGACACAGCAAGGGAAGGAATATTGTCCCAGTGTCCACAAGTCAATGATGAGAACTCACTGAGCCAGCCCTGCCCCACAGAGCACAGCACAGCCACCTCCATCCATTCCTGCAGCACTTCCTGGGATGCTTCAGCAAAAACATCCTTTATTTGGGCCTGTGCTCATCTAAGGGTGGGATTTGATCATCCTGGAGGGCTTTCCCAATCTGAACAAATCTGATTCTGACACAAGCCACCCCAAAACCCTCCCACCAGCCCTCCGTCCACTGCACCACTAAGTGACCATGAGAATTTGGCCCTTTTTCCTCAGTTTCCTACAACATGAGCCCTTTTTTTCCCATTTTCTTGACAACAGGAGCTCTTTTTCCCCATTTTCTTGCTGACAAGAGCCCTTTTCCCTCAGCTGCTTGACACGAGGAGCCCTTTTTGCTCAGTGTTTTTATAACAGGAGCCCTCTATCCTCACTTTCCCAATAACAGGAGCTCTTTGCTCTGGATTTCTTGATAACAGGAGCCCCTTTTCCTTACTTTCTTGTTAACAGGAGCCCTTTTTCCTGAGTTTTTTGATAACAGGAGCCCTTTTTCCTCACTTTCCTGCTAACAGGACCCCTTTTTCTGCAGTTTCTTGCCCCCAGGCTGCTGAGCACCCGGCAATGATCACCATGAAAACCAACCCAAGGAAAAGCAGGGCTGCAAAATTGCAGCCTGAGCTGTGCAGAATGTGGCCGTGGCAGTGCAGGGAGCACTCCCAGAACAAATCCCTGTCCTTAACTCTGTGACTGAGCCTGGCCCAGGGAAGAGCAGGCTCAGCATAGCTGGGCGGAAAGGGCCAGACTCCATCAGCAGGAGGTGCTGGAGATCAGGAAAAAAACCTGCTGGGATCTTGGATGGCAGGAGGCAAAAGCCAGCCAGGACCTGGGGAGCTGAGTATTTATTCTATAGAACACCTGTTCCCACATTTTCACGACCTTAAAATTCCCATGACATCAGCTCCATGGATGCAGTTGGAGCACGAGCAACAGGAGACAATTTAAACCAAGCACCAGCCCATGCAGAGCCTTTTAATTTAATCTTCTGCACCCAGGCCAATGACTTCATCTTCTGCTCCCTTCCCTCCATCCTCACAGCTGAATTGCTCACTGATAGACCTGTGCAGTGTGGGAATAACACAGAGAGGAGACAATCCTGAAGGTGCACCTTGGATGGTGCTCCCAACAGCACCATCAGTCTGCAGGGAGCCAGGAGGGATTTGTGCAGAGCCCTGCCTTGGGACCAGCTCAAAGGGTTCTTCGTGCCCTTCTTGCTCTGGTTTAAATTCAAAGAGGGAATGAGTGCCACTAAATGTTCCAGCGGGTTGATGTTTTCATTCCAGAATTTTCTTCCTAATGGGCTTGATGTTAAAACCAGACTGTTCCAACTCTGGCAACACACACAAAGCCCCTTTCCCAGGAAAACTCCTGGGTTTGACCACTTAATTCATGAATTCCGATTTTCACTGTCACCCCCCAGTTAACCTGCACATCCTGGAGCCACAGCCTCTGGTGGCTGCAGAGCTGCTCCACGGATTCCATCATGTCCCACCCCAATCCCAGATATCCCTGTGATATCCCTGTTATCACAGACCACCCAGCAGGGCTGAGCTGTCCTTGCTCCCTCTGCCCATGGATCCACCACTCTTGGAAAACAAAACAGCCCAGGTGTTGTCTAGAGAGGTAAAAAACACCTGAAGGCAAAACAAAGCTGGAAAAAATAATCATGGAGTGGTTTGGGTTTCTCTAGGCACCCTGTGCCAAGGCCTCATTGCCCTCACAGCCAGGAATTCCTGCCCAATCTCCCGTCCATCCCTGCCCTCTGGCAGTGGAAGCCATTCCCTGTGTCCTGTCCCTCCATCCCTTGTCCCCAGTCCCTCTCCAGCTTTCCTGGAGCCCCTTTAGGCCCTGCCAGGGGCTCTGAGCTCTCCCTGGAGCCTTCTCCTCTCCAGGTGAGCGCCCCCAGCTCTCCCAGCCCTGGGAGCTCTCTGGACTCTCTCCAGCAGCCCCAGAGGGGCTCAGGGGCAGCTCTGGGCTGAACCCCCATGGGAATGTTGCAGGTCAGTGAGGCAGAGGCTGAGGAAGCCCACGTGGGCATCCTGCACTTGTCCTGCTCCAGCCAGAGCTGGATCCTGCAGCCATTCCCTGCTCACCCCCACGGCTCTGCAGCCCCAGCCAGGCTGTGCCAGCTCTGGAACCAGGGCACAGCAGGCCCTGAGGATTTTAAGAAGTGTTGTGGTGTCAGCATCCATCCCAGGAACCCTCAGGATCTCAGGAAGGAGCCAGGGGCAGCAGCTGGAGCACAACAAAGCAGCTCAGGAGGGGAAACTGGGCCAGGCTGGGGATGGAGCCTTTTCCTCCTACAAAACCAAAGCTCATTTACAGGATTCCAGTGCCCTAAAGTGCCTGGAAAAACATCTCAGTGAGGGGGAGACCTTAATTAACATCATCTGGGGCATTTGCCAAAGTGCCACCTTTGTTTTACTTTTTCCCTCTGAAAGCTCATAAAAGCCACTGTGAGTTAGGTCAGGATGAGTGGGAAATCATCCTTAAAAATAAGAGAAATGGAGAGATCAAAGGAGCCAGCTGACAAGCACATCCCAAAATCCTGCTGGAGCATCCCTGGCTGCACAGCCAACAGCTGAGAACAAAGCAGAGGTGATGGGGGACCCAGTGCCAGAAGAGGAAATTGGTTGGGCAAAGCAAAAACAAAAAGAAAAAAATCCAATTTTGGGTGACAAATGGCTCAATCTGCAGCCATTTCTGTGTCTCAGTGGGTTGTACAGAAACACAGAGGTTGGCTATGTTTGGGATGTTGCCTTGGATTGCACTTCCAAGGGTTTAAGTGCAACAAAATCAATTCCTTATGGAAGTTGTCATTTTTGTGATGACCAAACACCAAACCTTTCTTGTTTCCTGTGCTGCTGGGGAGCACCTGGGCATCTGCCCTGCCATCCCTGGGGGCTCAGGACCGTGGCACTCATTCCCCAATTTCCCACCCCTTGGTTAAATGCTGCTTTTCCCTCTCTCTCCTCCACTAACGAGCCCTGACTGACAGCTCTTCCCAGAGACAGCCCAGCTGTGGGATAAATGCTTGATAACTTTTATTCCAGCAACGCCTGGAATAAATTATGAAAGCAGCTTGTTCCTCAGGGAATAAAAGAAAGCAAAGAATGAAGGGAAAGTTCCTTCCCTGAACATTCTGATAACATAAATAATTAGCAATCCCTTCCTGTAAGGGCCTTGGAGCTCAGGATTGATTTGTTCTGGTTCAGCAAGACCCCAGCTGCCAGACACGAGGGATGAACATCCTTAGTGAAGCCCTGAGCAAAGCAAATGCCTTGGAATTCCTTCAGGTTTAGCCCCAGTGCTCCAAATCCTGAGGACTGGAGAGGGGAAAAGCAAATCCTGTTCCTCAGGGTCATCCCCACCTTCTCTGAGAGCCACTAATGCTTCCCATGGGATGTCACCCCTGGATAATGCTGGTGCCCCTGGTGAGGAGGAATCAGTGGAATAACTTTTGGGTGTTTTAATGTAACCTTGCTAATTTTTATAAATTCTAGTTTTAGAAATAACCCCAAAACCTCTGAGAGAGAGAAAACTCTAGTTAATCATCTCCATTCCCAAAACTGGACTTTGAGCACCCCCATTCCCAAAACCTGACTGAGCACCAATGGTTAAGACCCAGTGACCCCTGGGAATGGAATCCAATGGGGAAAACAAAATAAATAATGTTGTGAAGACTGGCTGAGTATTTTGAGGTGTTTCCCCACCTGTGGGTCACCTGCAGGCTGTCACCTCTGCCCTTCCCAATACCTCCTCTGGTGCCCACAGACTGGAGAAGGAATTGGGAAAAGAAATATTGCACCATTCTGGCCCTGAATTGCAGCAGAGCATCGACAGCCAGCAGGCAGCACGTGGGGGTGCCACAGCCTCTGGCACTTGGTGCCACCAGGGCACCCCCAGTCCCATTTCCCTGAAGGCTCTGAGTGGATCCCTGTGGCAGCCCGGGCCCGGATAGGAGGGCCGGTGTCACCACAGGATTTTGGGCGCCAAAGTCCCACTGGCGGCGATATAAATGAGAGACAGGCATGATGATGCCTGTCTCTCTTTTATTTTTATTTTTATTTTTATTTTTATTTTTATTTTTATTTTTATTTTTATTTTTATTTTTATTTTTATTTTTATTTTTATTTTTATTTTACATTTGTATTTGTATTTACAGGAGTATTTATAGGAGTATTTATAGGAGTATTTATATTTATATGAGTATTTGTATTTATATGAGTATTTATGTGAGTGTTTATATTTATATGAGTATTTAAACTCATTTATAAATGAGTGACCCAAAACAGAACCCCTTTAATAAGAAACAAAACAACAAACAGCAAACCCAGCTCAGCACGAGGTGCACCAAAAATGGCGAGGCCCAGGGGGTTACAGTAACTTCTGCAGGGCAGGATAAGGGTGGAGTCTGAGGGAAGGGAACCAATCAGGAGAGAGGATTAGGAATATGCAAATTATTGTGGCAGAAAGTAACCAATGGTAACAAGGGGAACAGAGAACTTTCTAGTCTAATCTGCATAGGGAGCTCCCATGAGGCCTTGCAGGTGCGATTTCCCTCACCCTGACCAGGGGATTTTTGCCATGGCCTTTCTCATGAAAGAAAAGCCTCCCTTGAGGATCTTCCACCCCAGCAGATCACAGAGGTTTGGAGAGGATGGAGCCTGCGGTGAGGGAGGAACCACCCAGCTGCACCCACCGAGCGCTGCAGGGGTGCAGGGAGTGTCCTGGGGGGTCTGCCTGCTCTGGGCCCCCAGCTGCAGGGCACAGCACAACGAGCCCTTGGCACCGTCCTGCCACCCGTGTGCAGCCTGGGGACACTGCCCGGGGTCACTGCGGGCTGGAGACACTGCCCAGGGTCACTGCAGCCTGGGGACACTGCCCACAGTCACTGCCTGGGGTCACTGCAGCCTGGGGACACTGCCCAGGGGTCACTGCAGCCTGGGGACACTGCCCGGGATCACTGCGGGCTGGAGACACTGCCCAGGGTCACTGCAGCCTGGGGACACTGCCCAGGGTCACTGCGGGCTGGAGACACTGCCCAGGGTCACTGCAGCCTGGGGACACTGCCCAGGGGTCACTGCGGCCTGGGGACACTGCCCGGGGTCACTGCGGGCTGGGGACACTGCCCAGGGGTCACTGCGGCCTGGGGACACTGCCCGGGGTCACTGCAGCCTGGAGACACTGCCCAGGGGTCACTGCGGCCTGGGGACACTGCCCGGGGTCACTGCGGGCTGGGGACACTGCCCACAGTCACTGCAGCCTGGGGACACTGCCCGGGGTCACTGCAGCCAGGGACACTGGCCACAGTCACTGCAGCCTGGGGACACTGCCCACAGTCACTGCAGCCTGGGGACACTGCCCGGGGTCACTGCAGCCTGGGGACACTGCCCACAGTCACTGCAGCCTGGGGACACTGCCCAGGGTCACTGCAGCCTGGGGACACTGCCCGGGGTCACTGCAGCCTGGGGACACTGCCCACAGTCACTGCAGCCTGGGGACACTGCCCAGGGTCACTGCAGCCTGGGGACACTGCCCGGGGTCACTGCAGCCTGGGGACACTGCTCAGGGTCACTGCGGCCTGGGGACACTGCCCGGGGTCACTGCAGCCTGGGACACTGTCCGGGGTCACTGCGGCCTGGGGACACTGCTCAGGGTCACTGCAGCCTGGGGACACTGTCCGGGGTCACTGCGGCCTGGGGACACTGCCCAGGGTCACTGCAGCCTGGGGACACTGCCCGGGGTCACTGAGGCCTGGGGACACTGCCTGGGGTCACTGCAGCCTGGGGACACTGTCCAGGGTTACTGCAGCCAGGGGCACTGCCCCACCCAGGGGCTGAGGGCTGCACAGGCACCCAGCCAGGGGGTGCTGCAGCCATGATCTGCGTAACTTAAGCTGTTCTGTGTACCTGCCACACTGTTTGTAAGCATTTTTATCAAACTGCCTGTAGTTACTGTTATCAGGGCTCTCAGGAATTCATCAAGGTTACCCAGACAAAACAGGGCTAAATTAAGAATGAAGAGCCTGAGAAACCAAAGACCAAGCGTTGGGAAAGATGAAACAGGAAAGCCTTGTAAATATGATTGCTTGGCAAAAGATTTTGAGAATATGAAACCTATAAGTGGAGTGGAAATTAAGGCGAGCTTTGAGATGTAGGATACCGAGCCTTAGTTACTGAACAACCAGAAAACAATGGCTGAGTGAGCTGAAGGCAAATTCCCTCTTGATTGAACAATACCCATAGCAAATAAAGAGATGCCAAGGGTGCAAAGGTCGGGGGGACCCTGCCAATGTGGCAGGGAAGAGAAAAAGGATCTAGAAAGCAGATCCTTTGAGGGTTTAAAATGTAACACAGTGTGGTAATATAGGACTTCTAATAGGCTGTATGTAGATTCTATAAGATGTGTCTTCTACTGGTTGGATGTCGTAAATTAGCATATTCAGGACAGAAAAAGATAGAATGTATTGTAACCAGAACTTAAGGGTCTCTCAAGCAGGCTTTCAGTTGTGACTGGCAGCTTTAGGCTGGCTCTTCTTACCCATGACCCAAGACTGCTGTAATTTCATCTATGCAATAAACAGCAGCTTTATTAAGAGCCAGCCCACATCTCTTGTCTAGGCTCTTACAACCAAGAACACAAAACCTAGATAAAGGAGGCCCGAGGGGACGATGGACAGTGACCAGTGAGGTGTCCTGAAGGATGCGTGCTGGCCACGTGGATGAGATAGCACCACCAATCAAATACTGCGTGACGGCGTGAACAAACAACCTTAGCACGTATAACCGTGGCTTAACGTGAACAAGAAATGGCTTCTACTGCAATGACATTGATTGTGTGTTCAGATGTCCCTGTCTCCTGCATCCCATGCCCTGGGATGGGGCTGTGACTCTGCCCAGCTGGCAGTGCCACAGCCCCGAGCGGGGACACGCAGTGACCGGAGGGTTGGAGAGGTGCCCCTTTCTGCTGGGTTTGATTTCACACTGTGTGAGCTTTATCTTGACTACCAAAGCATGGAGTGGGGGCCAAGCCTGGGCTGATAAGCCAGTGTGAGGTGCTAATTGCTCTGTTTAATTTATGGCAGTGCCACGTTCAGCTGGCGGCTCTGTCACTTGGCGCTGGTGACTCCCCACCAGCTGTCCTGTCCCTGCCACGCAAGGGGCCCGGCTTGGCAGGTCTCTGCCTCTCCTTTGGATCACCAACACCAGGCCTAAGCATCCCGGCAGACCCCTGCATATTCCATCTGATCCTGCTCCTGACTTCCACATTGACAGCACAATGGACAGATCCCACTCCTTCCCTCCAACAGAGCACCTCAGGCTGATCCCCGGGCTCACAGCAACCTGTTTGTTCCCAAATGAATTGTATCCATCAAAACAGCCTCACAGCAGTGAGGGATATACCTCTGTTTAGCTCTAACATGGAGGGAACAAAGGGCAAAGTAAAATACACCCAGGAAATAACAATATTTGGCTGCAAAGGGCGTCAGAGGCACAAAGAGCCCATCCAGAAGAGGAGATTCAGAGGGGACCCCATCAATCCATAAAATATCTCCAAGGGGTGTCAGAGAATGGTGCCAGACTCTGCTCATTGGCAGGATGAGCAGCAATGGCCATAAACTAAAACACAAGATCCACATCAACGTGAGGAAGAAATTCTTTCCCTGAGGGTGGCAGAGCCCTGGAACAGCTGCCCAGGGATGGTGTTGAGTGTCCCTCTGTCTCTTCTCTCTGGAGACATCCCAAACCCACCTGGATATGTCCCTGTCCTGCTCTGGATGACCCTGCCTTGGCAGGGGGGTGGTCTGGATGATCTCCAGAGATCCCTTCCAACCCCAGCTGTTCTGGGATTCTGGGATTCGCTGGTCTCACCCCAACCAGATGCATTTCTGCGCCTTTTGTAGCCAGCATTAAATTCATCACCAGCCTCCAGCAGCGCCCAGATGTGAACACAAACTCCCTCCTCCTCCTCCTCCTCTGCATGGCAGAAACGCTCCCAAGTCCTGGGAGGAGACAGAGAAAAACAGGAGCAGAATCCCCTCCCCAAAGCACCTGAAACTCACTTTTGTGAGTGTAAATCCTGAGCCAGGCTCCAGGGAGAAGCCAGGGAGGAAGAATTTCTGGGGCCAGACACTCCTCTGCTACAGCCAGCCACAGCAGCCAGGGACGGGGGGGCCACTCAAATCCACCAAAGGAGGATTTGCAGGGCTTGGATTGTGCCCAGGATGAAGGAAGATGTTCTGATTATGAGGCAGTTGCTCAAAGAAGTCCTTGTTGCTGCTAAGCAGGAGAGACAGGGACATGCACCACTGCAGAGAGGCAAAGGAGGCTCGTTTGCAATCAGCACTGACAGCTGGCAGGAAAATGCACAGGCCAAAAACATTCCAGGCAGCTCACGCTGGGAAAACGGAGTGCAGAGGAGTTAAAACCATCCTGCTCTTCACTGGGGCTCCAAAGTAGGTCACACCTTGAGCCTCACCCATTGACAGCACCAAGGAGAGAGGCTGTTGTCTGTCCTTGGGAATGGGCATCCCAGAATGTCATTCCAGAGGTTCCCGAGGGCAGAAGCTGGGAGCAGAAAGCATTTCCTGGAGAGTTCTGGTGTCACCCACCCCACGGTCACGATATGATGGGTTTTGTCTCAGCAGCAGACAAGATTCTTCAAGGGGAATTTCAGGATCAGCAAAACGCTTCAAGTATTTTTACTTCAGGGGATGTAAATGAAAGAGCAACAGAACAACATTTGGGGATTGTTTCATTTGTCAAGTTCTAAAATGAAGCATTCCCGGCTTTAAATACGTTTTCCTTTTTAGTGGAAGCAATTCTTGTCAAGCCTGCAAATAGTTTTGCCTTGATTTAACGCTGCCATTTTCCAAAAAAATACAAAATCCCAAGGCCCGTGTGAGTGAAAAACGTCACCTAAAACAAACCCTGCCTTCCAGAGCTGTGCCAGGAACGCTGGAGGAGCAGGGCTGTGCTCTCCACGAGCTGGAAGCACAAAGCAAAGGGCACTGGCCAGCTGGTGGGTGGATGGGGGATGGATTTTGCTGCCAGGTGGGCTAACAGGGCAGCACAGACTGCAGGAGGAGAGAGCTCTGAGTCACCAAAACACATCCCAAGCCTCCTTCCCTCCAGGAGCCACAGAGGAGAAGCTCCTTGCCAGGCTGCCCCGGGAGCTGTGACGAAGGCTGTGTTATTTGGAGGCAGATCCACCTCACCCTCTGCACTTGGCCAGCCCCCAGGAGCTGCTCCTGAGCCGGGCAGAAAATGTCAGCGCTATCAAATCCCATCAGCGTTTGAAAAGCAAAACAAAATGGGTGGGAAGCAGAGCTCAGCCTTCCCCACTGGGGCTGCTGGGGCTGGGTGGGAGCAGCAGCCAGAGAGGGGAAGGAGAAACCCCTGCCAGTGCTGGGCACAAGGGGCAGGAGGGACAGGACACCTCGTGCTAGGTCACTCTTTCCTGGGCCCTGCACTGCGGGGTTTGCCCTGCCCAGCCACAGCCAAAACGAGCACTGCACTCTGGAGGGCTGGGGGATGTCCCAGTGCAGCCACCCCAAATCACTGCTGAGGTGGGCAGATAACGAGGAAAGATCCAAAAACATCCCTAAAATAAATGGGAAAGCAGAGGGTGGCCAGGGAGGTGACATTTGCACTGCTTTGTGCTCTCTCTCCAGCCTCAGGGCACAGCCAGAGGGGCAGAAGTGGCCAAAATGGATCATCAGCATCCCCTGGAGCTGTGCACTCCACCAGTGAGAGCCCCAAACCCACCAGCACCTCAGCCAAGGTGGAGAACTTCACCAGGATGTCGAATATCCCCTGGGCTTGCCTTCCAGCAGTGTCCCAAAACATCGACAAGCCAGGGGTCCCTGCTGCCATCAGCACCCCCAGCACCTCTGCTGCTGCCTTCAGCCGGGGTGCTCACCCAGCACGGGCCTGTGGGGGCACATGGGACACCCAGGGAGGGACATGGGACACCCAAGAAATGAAATGAGACATCCAGGAGGGACATGGGACAGCCAGGGAAGAACATGGGACACCCAAGGATGACTTAAACCATGGATAAAAACCAACAGCAGGCCCCAGAGGGGCCCGGGCAGGACCAGGATTTGCTGTTATCCCTTGTGGATGTTGAATGGCTCCAATCCCTCCTCAGGAGCTCCAAGGAACCCCCCTGAGGGGCATCACCAGCCCTCCCCTGCAGCTTCCCCTGTCCTTCCCAGGAGCAGCTGGGAACAAGGGAGGGGTGCTGGGGTGGAGCTCGACACGACAAGAAAACTGCACTCCATCCATTCCTGGCAGCGTCCCCAAAGGAAATTCCTCTAACAGAGCAACTCCTGGAGAAAAACAAAGTCTGGGATGGCACCAGGTGCCTCTCCATGTGCAAACAGTATTTTCCCTGTGGAGGGAGCTGGTCCTGGGTCACAGGACCCTTTGTCTCCTGGTGAGAGGTGTCTGGGGGAGCTTTTCCCAGTGAATGCCCTGAGCAGGCACAGATTTGATGTTCCTCAAACACCTCCTGTCCCAGCCTGCTGTCTCAGATCCCAATCCCAGCATTTTTCCACCTGCCCCTCGCTCAGGCATCCCCTGGTGCCCCTGCTCACACAGGCAGGCCACCCCTGAATCAGTAAGGCTGGACTAAAACTCAGGAGATCCTTAAAAAAACCAAAATTTAAACTCTCTTTGCCTTGTGATCCCTCAGCCTTTGGAGGCAGCTGAGGTCAGGTTTTCAAGCTTTATCCACAAGCCACAAAAACACAGATTTTGAAGTAAAATCAGAAACTCTCCTCTTGCCACAAGGATTACAACAAGGCCTCAGATCTCCTAATCTGACTTGCAGTGTAATATTTCTTTTTTTAATACACACCTTACTGCCCCTCAAGGGATATAATTATTCCTCTTTCCCTGTTTTGTTGTTTTATTTTTGGCCAGAACTCTCACACCAAACATGCAATGTTGTTCTAAGGAAAACACAGTTTGCCAAGACATCTAAAATATTGTGTATTCCCTCCATCTGCTTCTCCTAAATAAACCCAGGGCCTTATCTAATATAATGAGTAGCTGTTGGCAATAATTTCATAGCCATCTGTACCGTGCTTTAAACCTGTTGCAAGCTGGGCTGTGGACAGGGAAAAGTCAGAATTTATTTCTTCAGTATCAAAGCCAGAAATTGTAACTCCCTCCCTTCTGTTTTTTAGGATAATTTAGCCATGACAGCTCCTATGCTGGGTGCTTGGGGAGCAGTATTTCATGAATGTGGCAAACAAATGCCATTTTTCCCCTGGTTTTTGTAGATAAAAGTCGAGTTCTGCAGCTGAGAAGGTGCAGGGCAGTTCCAGGTGGGTGCTGCCTCTGGGACCTGGGTGTGTCACCACCACCTTCACACCCCCACAGGCCCTGCTGGGGATCACCAGCCCAGAAAATTTAATTCTTTAATTTAAAAGTCTCTTCTGGCTGCACTCAGCTGCAAGAACCACAGCCTGCAAGTTCCCAGCACCCAAATATGCTGGGGAGTTCATAGGATCATAAAATTCCAGAACATCCTGAGCTGCAAGGAATCCACCAGGATCATCCTGTCCAGCTCCTGGTCCTGCACCACCCCAGCACGATCCTGAAAACGTGGTCCAAATGGGTGGTGAGGTGAATTCTCTCCCCATCCCCACTCAAACAGAGCCTGGACCAATTTAACAGCTCAAACAAATTTTATTTTGTTATTTTTAACCCTTGTTCTTGCCCTGTTGGGGTGGAGTGCAGCTCCCACAGCCAAATAGAGCCAGCACGCCACTGCCCACTGGCAAAGGTGGGGAAAGAGGGATCCAGCTGTGATTGCAGACCCAGCTGCCAGATGTGCAGCAAGAGGAGGATGTCTGAGGGAATTGGTAACCCTTGGGACACAACAAAGCCTCTGTAGCACAGTACTAATAGCACAGTACTAATGCTCCACTACTTTGCACAGGATTGCAAAAACACAAAAGTCTTTGGGTAAAGAGAATGGGAGGAACAACAACTCAGTGCCCAGGAAACCTAAAGAAGTCAATGCATCCTATGAACATGGGCCAGAATCCAGAGATCCAGAGATCCAGAGCTCCCAGCACGGCTTCTGTGTGCCCAAAGGCCTTTAATGACCCCAGGGATCACCTCAACACCAACACAGCACACGCCAATGATCACACCCTTCCTGGGCACTGGTTTGCTGCTTCTGCTTTTCTCCTTTTCCTCCCCATTTGTCTCCACCTTGCCCATCCCTTGTCCCCCAGCACAGCACCAAAATCCCCTTCCCAGAGCCAGCACAAGCTCACAGACACTGCCTGGGCAGCAATCACGGAATGACAAAATGGGTCAAGCTGGAAGGGACTGCAGGAGGTCATCAAACAACACCTGAAAGAGGGGAAATTCAGAGAGATATCAGGAAGGAATTGTTCCCTGGGAGAGTGGGCAGGCCCTGGCACAGGGTGCCCAGAGAAGCTTTGGCTGCCCCTGGATCCCTGGCAGTGCCCAAGGCCAGGCTGGACATTGGGGCTTGGAGCAGCCTGGGACAGTGGGAGGTGTCCCTGCCCATGGCAGGGGTGGCACTGGATGAGTTTTAAGGTCCCTCCCAACCTGTAACATTCCATAATCCAGGCCCACCTCCCTGCCCAGCAGAGTCCCTGGAGCTGTCACCCAGGGCTGTGCCCAGGTGGGGTTTGGGCTCCTCCAGGGAAGAGGCTCCAAACCTCCCTGAGCTCCTTTCCAGAGAATGAAAGGGACAATGCAATGGGCAGGTGGGACCTCAGGGGCCAGAGCAATGTCACTGGCACAGGGAAGAGACATCTTTATAGCAGGAGAGGGGAATGTGCCTAAATTAATTGGCTGTTCAGATAACAGAGGCTCCCACTCTCCGCTGGGCTGTTACCAAGCCTGGAATTGCTGCAGATAAAAGTCTGGCAGCGTTTTCATCATAAACTCCACATTTGTGGGCTGTAGATTCCAGCCGTTAAAACAATCCATGCTGTGGGCAGACCCCTGCCATCCCAGCTCCCAGGACAGCGAAGGTTTGTGTTTCCAAAGGTCCCGAGCAGTCCCACGGGGCAGTTCTGGAGCAGAGGTGGAAGCTGCAGTTTCCCAAGGGCTCAGAGCCCAGGCAGGGTCGTTCTCCCGTGTGCTGCAGCCCCCTGAAACACGGAGCACCCAGCAGGGATAACCCCGGGGGTGCTGCTGCTGCTGCTGTGCTGCAGCCACTCCTCGTGTCACAAATCCCTGAATTTATGGGGCAGGAGGGAGAGAGACCCAGGGGGGTTTCTTTGGCAGCTGAAGGAAGGGAGCAGCTCGCAGCCCGCAGCGGCTTCGTGGCGAGGCAGCGCAGGGGAACATCGCACCGAGGCCTTTGGGATGCCGCCAACAGCATCAGATGCTCGCTGTTGATGCAGCCCGTTGCTGTGAAATGGTCCAGAAAACCCCCCCAGCTCTTCGGCGGCCGAGCTAAATGTTGTGTTTGGGGCTAAATCAGCCCAGGCTTAGCTCTGCAGCCAACAGAGGAGAGCACGGGCAGGGGAAGAGAGACCCAGAGCAGCGCTGGCAGTCCCTGGGGTCCTAAATGTGCGGGCTGGGGTCAGCAAGGAGGGGTGTAAGACCTGATGGATTTAATCATCTGTGAGACAAGCCGCTGTTCCACTCCATGCTGCTGTTTCCTCTCTAAAATACACTGCTCTTGCTTAAGCTGGGATTTGGGGGAAGGAGATGCTTCGTGTTTGGCTGGGCTTAAATCTCAGGGGGGTGGCAGTGCCCAGCTCCAGTGCCTGCCCCCTCGGTGCCCCTCCACAAACCCACCCGAGCACAAGGATGTCCCAGAGGGGCAGCTCTGGGGCTGCAGCCACCCCCGGCGGGCAGGGGGGGAGCTGGGAGCGCTTTTGCTGCCGCTTGCTATTATGATAATTGGGATTTGCACGGAGCAGACCATCGTCTAGACAGCGCTCAGCTCCGAGCCGGGAAGGTGCGGGCGGACCCAGCGTGGTTTCCAGAGTAAGCGATTCTGACATTTGCAGAGTCATCGCCTTCCTTCCCTGCGCGCGTAGCCCTGGAAACAGCGGCAGGAGGCAGCTCCAGATGTGCCCGCGGCCGCTCCAGATGTGCCCGCGGCCGCTCCGGGCGTGCTGCGCCTGCCAGGGGGCTCTGGGGGCACGGGGCTTTGTGTCCCCCCTGTACATCAGGGGAAATTCATCTGGTAAAGTCTTTATCTGGTAATTCCTGCATCCAGCCGCAGGGCAGGGGACTGGCACGAGGAGGGAGGGCTGGGGAGACACCAGCACCTAAAAACTGTCAAGTCCTACAAAAATTCACCTCCTTCCCTCCAACTTTTTGTAGGGGAGATTCTTAGCTGGTTCTGCTTTGTCCCTGCTCCGATCGCGTTTTCCCCAGATTCCCTGGAGCAGTTCACAGCTCCGGCCAGACACTCCTGCAGCACCCAGTGGCCAGCACGGGGACACTGCCAGCATGTCCCAGGCTCTGAGGGGAGCAGCACAAAACAAGGACAGAGCACTGCAGCCTCAATTCTAGCACTGGGAGCTGCCCTGGTGAAATACAGAAGGAAACACTGAATTCCAGAATGGTTTGGCTGGGAAGGAATGTTAAAAGTCCATCTCATCCCATGGGCAGGGACACCTCCCACTGTCCCGGGCTGCTCCAACCCCAATGTCCAGCCTGGCCTTGGGCACTGCCAGGGATCCAGGGGCAGCCACAGCTGCTCTGGGCACCCTGTGCCAGGGCCTGCCCACCCTCACAGGGAACAATCCCTGCCCAATATCCCACCTAAACTTCCTCTCTTTCATAGATTGGCATAGATTGAGTTAGAAAGGACCTTGAAGCTCATCTCATTCCAACCCCTTCCCAAGGGCAGGAACACCTTCCAGCTCGCTCAGGTAAGTGACACCTCTGTGGCAATAACTCCAGCAAACCAAGAAGTGTTGCTTGTTCTTAGAAAAAGACTCAAAGAAAGCTGGAGAAAACTTTTTGTTTCACCAAAACTATTTGTTTTCAGGGAAACATCAATTTCAGTTTTCCACTGGGAAATAACAAAACATGTTGGTTTCGCTTTAAGTTCAAATATGACTTCAGATTTTATTTTTATTTTTATTTAGTTGCCTTTAACTGCAGCAATATTGTAAAGCAGGCTGAAAGCAGCATTTCCACTTAAAATCAGGCTGAAACCTCCCAGGGGGAATCTCTACTTTCTAAACCAAACTTTTTGCAAGGAGGATTATTCCTCCAGTATTTCTCAGTAGGGAAAAACATGAATTTCTGGGTGACCATCCTTCAAACCTGGAGGGAAAAGCTGTCACCCTAAGTTGTCTCATCACCCCTTCCCACTGGGATGGGGTTTGAGGTCTGAGAATTTGGCGTGGACACAGTTTGGTGCTTCCAGCTCACCTTCAGAGCCACAGGGAGAGGTGGGGACAGCAGGACCCTCCTTAGGAGCCCTCAGCCACCGTTCCCAGCTCCCTTTCTCCTGGCTCAGGGAATCCCACTCACCTTTCAGCTGTGACAGCTCCCATGACTGATGGCACTGTGATATTTACCCGAGCGTGCTGCTTGTCACAGCAGCCTTCAGCACATCACACTTTTGGCAGCGAGGGAACTCCTTCAGCTCCCTGCTGGAAGAGCAATGGATTTATGATGGCCCTTCCCTTGTCACATTCCCCCAGAGCCTGGCATGGCCTGGAAGGAAGGAGAGCTCAGCCAGATACAAACACTGAGGAAGGGAAAAGGCTCCAGGGGGTTGGATGGAGGGGAAGGTGGGGAATGGATCAATGGCACCAAGCAGGATCCACCCAGGGGGACTTGGTAAGACACATCCTTCTCCTGGAGCACAGGTCCGGGATGTGCAGGATGCAGAGCTCCAGCAAATGGGGAAAGTCAGGCTTGGGAGGGGGAGGAAAGGAGGGAGCAGGGAGGAGGGAGGCTGGAGGGTGCCAAGCACCATCGATGCCACGGCTTTGCCAAGAGCTGGAGGGACAAAGCCGACACCTGGGGTTTGACAAGCTACAGGCTGGGCTAGATTCAGGATTTGGATTTTATCTCAGACCTTCCTTTCTTCAGGGAAAAAAGAAATAAAAAGAGCATTTTTGCCTGGAAGTTCCCCAAACCCACTCTGGAGTTGCTGGGATGGAATGAGCAGGTTTTGAGGGACACACCTCCCCCTTTGCTTTAACTGAGCTGCAGTTTCCTGGCAGTGGGACAGTGCCCATCACTGCTGTCCCACCCTGCCCATGCCACCCTATCCCCTCTTCCACGAGGGATGCTGAATCCTGGGGTATCCTGGACTTCGCTGTCCCAGCCCTCAGCACCTCCTGTGAGCCAGCAGCTCATCCTCACGTGCCCTGTATTCCAGTTCAAATCACACAAATGGGCCTGCCAGGATCGATGTCTCCCCATCCCCAGCAGCTCCTGGATTCTGAGCACAAGCTCTGCCAAAGACCAAGCTGATGAACCCAAAGTGAGCAAAACTGAAGGCACCAAACTCATTAAAGTAATGAGTGCCCTGCAGCAGGATTTGTAACTGCTTTGCACAGAAAGGAGAGGCTGAATCTGCACACACAGCCACATCAAACCCCTGCAAGTCACGGCTGAGTGCAAGAGTTAAACTTGCAGCTTTCCCCTGTCCCAGCTGCAGGAGGGAAGATTATTTTCTTTTTCATTTTCCTCTCTCTCTCTTTTTGTCTCCCTTGTTACACAAATGAGGCAGCAGAATTCTACCAGCTTTTATGTCCTGCAAGAGCAAACGGGACTGCTCTGACCTTTACAGTGCTCTGTAATTCTAACAGCTGTCCAGAGCCCCTTCCCTCCCCCGGGAGAGGGGACAGCCAGGAAAAGCACCCTGTGGATCAGAGTAAATCAGCCATGGGATTTTCCTGCTGGGAGAAGAGCAAGGAGATGCATCCCACATCACCAGCATTTGTAGGGATCAGCTAAGAGGGAGCACTGGGAATAACCAAGGGCTGGATGCAGGAGGCTCTCAGCAGTCCCTGCCACACATCCCTGACTGGGTGGGACCAGGGTGGGGAAAACGAGGGCACAGCACCCCAGGAAGTTCCCTGGGATAGAGTTTTGTATATGAAAGGGGGTGAAAGCAATGGAAAACCCTTGGGTGCTGCTAAAGGGGAGAGGGCCAGCAGCTCTCCCCACAGCCCAGAGAAGGGATTCCTGCTGGGAAATGAAGATGCAGCCACGTCCTGAGCCTTACACAGAACCACCAAGCCCAGCCAAGCCCCTGTCCCAACCCCAGGCTTTCCCCTGAAACTCTGCCTTTTGTTTTCCTCCTCCCTTTGCTGAGCTGCAGCTCCCCAGCCCCACTCCCTTCGGATGGGACTGCTACAAAACCCATCCTGCTCACAGGCTGCTGCATCTCCCCCCAGCTGCCTAAAAACACAAAGGGCTTCTCCCCCTGCTCCTTCCTGTTCCCCAACCCTCCTCTTTCCCTTTAACCTGAAACCCCCTTGAAGCAAACACAGAAAACAGCTCTGGCTGCCACAAGCAAGCAATAACCCAGGAAATTTTAATCCCTGCCTGTGATTGTACAGAGGAACACAGAGTGAGATAAAAGGCTCACCAGCCCTGGCATTATTGTATTAGAAAGGTAATTATCTCTTCTGCCACCTGACTTTGGGCTTTCTTCATATAATGAAGTTTCCAGCTCGTGGTTGCAACCACAGGAGCAGCCACCACAGCCTCGCTAGAAACTTGAGGGAGAATTGTCTGCTCTGAGGGGAGAGCCAGGCTGGGAGGAGAGGGAAGGAAGGGGAGAGGGAATCAGAGCTCCTGGCAGCTTCTGGTGCCTGTGTCCCACCACAGAGCCCAGCCCGAGGCACCCTCAGGTTTCAGCCCAAAGCTCAGCAGCACAAGCCCAAATTCACATTTGTTTCAAGGCACCAGTCCCAGGAATCCTGATCTTCTGGGCTTTTTCCAAATCATCAGGAAGGCTGAGGGAATGTTAAAATAAAAAGATTGTTTTGCCTTTTGATGCTGCTGAATGATGCAGGAGAGTGCCCAGCACACCACAGAAGCCTGAAATGGCTTCCATGGAGGGGACCTTAAATCCCATCCAGTGCCACCCCTGCCTAGGGACACCTCCCACTGTCCCAGGCTGCTCCAAGCCCCAATGTCCAGCCTGAACTTGGACACTGCCAGGGATCCAGGGGCAGCCACATCTACTCTGGGCACCCTGTGCCAGGGCCTGCCCACCCTCCCAGGGAACAATTCCTGCCCAATGTCCCATCCATCCCTGCCCTCTGGCAGTGGAAGCCATTCCCTGTGTCCTGTCCCTCCATGCCTTGTCCCCAGTCCCTCTCCAGCTCTCCTGGAGCCCCTTCAGGCCCTGGCAGGGGCTCTGATCTCTCCCTGGAGCCTTCTCCTCTCCAGGGGAGCACCCCCAGCTCCCCAGCCTGGCTCCAGAGCAGAGGGGCTCCAGCCCTGGGAGCATCTCAGGGGCCTCCTCTTCACTTGTTCCAGCAGCTCTGGGTCTTTTCCACCATCACCAAACCAGCTCCCCATGTTGCTGGCAGGTTCAAAGTGAGAAGGGAAACTGAGGCATGGAGCAGAAGAGGGACCTCAGAGCAAGACCAAGGGCACCCCCAACCCTCAGCCACATGCAACTCCACCCAAAAGCTTTCTGTGGGAATTTGGACCAAAGCTTCTCGAGGCCCCTGAGCCACCCCTGTGTGTGTCTCTAAGCAGCACGAGGGTTCCTCTCCTGCAGCCAATCAATCACCCAGGAGGGAACAAAGGAAACACAACTGGAACAAGGACACACTGTACAGAGCGCACCACGGAGACACTGCCTGACACACGTTGGCTGCATCGTTTCTTCGAGGGATCATTCTTGTGTGTGCTTTGTACTCCGAGTAGGATAAAATTCCCCTTGCAGACACTTCATTGTGCCAATTACAACCTTTGGGGGAATGTTTTGAAAAATTACTGTCATTCACCAGTGCATAGGTGACCATCTGATGTCCCCTGCATCACTGCCACCAAAGGCTCAATTTAAGAGGTGGGACAGTGCCATGTAAAGCTCCCAGAAGCATCAGTTCCTGGCCTGTGCTGTTTGTTTTAAGCCATTGCAGGATTTGTTTTTTCCCTTAATGATAAGTCATGCTCTAATGATTGAGAATGATGTCCTACAACACCAAAAGTGACAACAGGTTTCAGCTGACTCCTCTCAGCCTCAACATCTGCACTGGTTTTGCTCACACTGAAGGTTTGGTGTCTTTAGGCCACTGCTCCTCACTCCCAGTGCTTTCCATTTTAAGATGGAGAAGAACTATCCCAAAACTCTGGTCCCAGCCCTCAAAACCTCTCAGCACCCAACACCCCTGGGCCCACAGAGGAACCAGCACAGCCCCTGCCCCACAGCTCCACCAGGGCATCCCTGGCCACCCCAGCTGAGCTTGCCCTGTCTCCTCCCACTCATGGCTTACACAGAAACACAAGATCTGATTTTCCCTTGTGCTCCTCAATACCTCAGCACCCCAGACTGCTTCACCCTCACAGGAACACACAGAACCCAGAGCTCCTCCGTGCCTGGCCCCAGCCCTCCCACCTCCCCCAAGGACACATCACCCACCCCAGACAGCTCCAAACATCCCTCCCTGCACGGCGAGGACCCTCCTGAGGGCACCTGCTGCCAGCAGGGCACATCTGGGGGAGTTTCTGCTGCCTGATGAGGAATTCTGTGGAAGCTGCAGGTTTCCAGCAGGGCAGAGGGACAGGGGACAGTGGCACTGCAGGAGGACACAGCGGGGAGGGAGAGCTGCTGCATCCACAGCTGCCCTTCCTTCTCCTGGCGCTGCATGGCTGCAGCAGCAGCAGCAGCTCTGCAGGATGCACTTCCCAAAAGCCACTCCAGCAAACTGCCTGGGAAGGAGCCTGCCACCAGCTCCCCGTGGGGATGGGGCACAGGCAGAGGGGATTTGGCTGGGGCAGGGCTTGGTGAGGTTTCACACTTCCAGTCTGCACACACCCCAGGGAGCTGCTGGGTGCAGCTGGAGAGTGTGGATGGAGCAGAGGAGAATAAGTAAAAGCAGACAAAGATCAGTTGTGCAGCCTGATGTTCATTCCAGCCGCCCTGATCCCCCCGTGCTCACAGAAACCCCTCTGCAACCCTGCCCTTGTCCCAGGGATGTGCCCCACACAGCATTCCCAGAGAGGCACTGGGAAGGGCACAACAGGATTTATCTGCTGCTCCCCTGGCTGGTGCTGAGCCCCCAGGGCTGTGCACAGGACAGCAGGGCCTGCCAGTCCCTGTGGCACTGCCCTCACAGGGACAGCTCTGCCAGCTCTGCCAGGCCCTGTGGCACTGCCCTCACAGGGACAGCTCTGCCAGTCCCTGTGGCACTGCCCTCACAGGGACAGCTCTGCCAGGCCCTGTGCCACTGCCCTCACAGGGACAGCTCTGCCAGGCCCTGTGCCACTGCCCTCACAGGGACAGCTTTGCCAGCTCTGCCAGGCCCTGTGTCACTGCCCTCACAGCAGGGACAGCTCCCTGAGCTCTGCACTCACACCAGGGCTGGGCACTTGAGAGGCCCAGGGCTGCAAAGCTGATCAAACTTCATGAAGTTAAAACACAAATATGTAAAATAATGCCCATGAGAATCCTTCTCCCCCAGCTCGATCCCCAGGGGATCCTCCCTGCAGCACAGCCAGGGCAGGTCCCTCCACCAGGAGCACAAAAGAATAAATTTTGGAAGAGCAAATGAGTGGTAGCACTCCCTGCACCTCCCCTGGGCCAGGCTCTCCTCCCCTATCGCTGGCACTGCCCGGTGGCTGCTCCAGCCAGGCTGATCTTTGATTTTTCAGACAATGCCTTGATGGTTAGGGCTGGGATGAACCTTAAAGTCCACCCAGTCCCACCCCTGCCATGGCAGGGACACCTCCCACTGTCCCAGGCTGCTCCAAGCCCCAGTGTCCAGCCTGGCCTTGGACACTGCCAGGGATCCGGGGCAGCCACAGCTGCTCTGGGCACCCTGTGCCAGGGCCTGCCAACCCTCCCAGGGAACAATTCCTGATTCCCAAGATCCCATCCAGCCCTGCCCTCTGGCAGTGGAAGCCATTCCCTGTGTCCTGTCCCTCCATCCCTTGTCCCCAGTCCCTCTACAGCTCTCCTGGAGCCCCTTTAGGCCCTGGCAGGGGCTCTGAGCTCTCTCTGGAGCCTTCTCCTCTCCAGGTGAGCCCCCTCAGCTCTCCCAGCCTGGCTCCAGCCCTTGGAGAAGCTCCATGACCTCTCTGGACTCTCTCCAGCACCTCCAGGTCCTTCCTGTGCTGGGAGTTGTCCCAGAGTCCCAAGGGGACCTCCCTTCCCCTGGAGTGGCTCCAGACAGACACCAATAATTGTGCTAACAATGATCTTCAGAGCCTCAGGCACAAGAAACCAGCTGAGCTCAGAGTCAGCTCTGCACCAGGGCTCCTCGGGGCAGGCCCTGTCCCTGCCTGAACACAGCATTCATCCAGCCTCAAAGACCCTCAAAGCTGGTGAAATTCGAGTTAATCCTTTAGGCTCCCTCCATGGACACCCCCCAGTGAGGAGAGGAGCACCCAGGGAGGGTGAGGGTGTGAAGGATCATGGAAAGGGCTGCATGAGGTGACCTCCATGGCATTTCCACCAGGAGCCATGTGCTGGCCTTCCCCCTCCAGCTCTGAGTGCCAAATTCCCTTATAAATTCTATTACCCCCATTTAAGAAGTTTCCTTTGCTCCAAAGCTTCCAGCCCCAGCTATAAATGGCATTTAACGAGGAGCTGCTGGTGCCTGCTCTTATTTCACTTCCAAAAGGGCTCAAGGCTCCCTCCCTGCCTCCCCCCTCTCTCCTGGCCACCACGAGGAGGCTGAGGCATGCAAAAGTGACCCCAAGTCTCAGTAGCCAGCTGGGGGGTCAGGAAAAGTCAGGGAGCCTGAGGAGAGGCAGGGGGGTGATGCCAGTTCTAGTCAGTCCCTGGCATTTTAATACTGCCCTAAAAATTCCATTTTTCTTCTTCATCTGGGAGAAGCCCTTGAAGAACCCCTTTGTTTTTTACACAGCCCAGCTCCACACACACCCCAGCCCTGCCAAGCCCCTCCCAAGCCCACAGGAACAACGGGAGCCCTTGGGAAGCCAGCAGGGGAAAGGCTTTTGGGACACGGCCCCAAACCCAGCACACACCACGGCAGGACATCACACACTCCCCCTCCCAGCAGGCTGCCAGGCTCTCAGGGAGCTTTTTCATCTTTAAAAGGCATAAAAGAGAACAAAAGGCAGGAATCCGTGTGCAGCACACCCAGATCTAACGGGGCTAATGAGAACTGCAGCTCCTGGGCCTGCAGACGGGCTCAGCCCTGCTGGAACCCCTCTGGAAATTGTTATCCCTGGGCTTTGGGAGCAGCTGGATTCATGTGCAGCCTGTGGGGTGTGTGAGTGACCCACAGAGCAGCTCCAGAGGCAGTGGAAAGGAGCCAGGGGATGCCAGGGGATGGGTGCCCAGGATGGGCACCCTCCCCAGCACCCATCCCTGAGGGCAGAACCCCTGGCCAGGGGTGGGGGACACAGTGGGGACAATTCCCAGCACAGCAAGGACCTGGAGATGCTGGAGAGAGTCCAGAGGGGTCATGGAGCTTCTCCAGGGTCTGAGCCAGGCTGGGAGAGCTGGGGGTGCTCACCTGGACAGGAGAAGGCTCCAGGGAGAGCTCAGAGCCCCTGCCAGGGCCTAAAGGGGCTCCAGGAGAGCTGGAGAGGGACTGGGGACAAGGGATGGAGGGACAGGACACAGGGAATGGCTTCCACTGCCAGAGGGCAGGGATGGATGGGAGATTAGGAATCAGGAATTGTTCCCTGGCAGGGTGGGCAGGCCCTGGCACAGGGTGCCCAGAGCAGCTGTGGCTGCCCCTGGATCCCTGGCAGTGCCCAAGGCCAGGCTGGACACTGGGGCTGGGAGCAGCCTGGGACAGTGGGAACTGTCCCTGCCATGGCAGGGTGGAACAAGGTGAGTTTTAAGCTCCTTCCAACCCAAACCAGTTGATAAATACAAAACCTGCCCAGTCCAGTAGCTGCAGCATCTTTGGAGATCTGCAGCATTTCTGTGCTGAGTGGATTTCAATTAAAGCCATCACAAAGAGACAGGGCCTCTCTTCCCATCGAACTCACAGCAGCAGATCAGGAGGAACAGAAAAATTATTTTTAAACCCTCTACCTCAGATGGTGGAGAGCCCCATCCTCTTCCACTGAGGGGAAAAACAAATTAATTGATACAGGTCAAACCAGAGCAAGATGCTCAATTATTCCCCAGTAATTACCTCCATAAAAATTTAAACACACATAAAACCTACTCAGTAAGGTTTAGCCTCGAGATTTGCAACACAGGAAACTCATCTAGAGAGAGAAATTTAAGAGTCAGCTCCCAATAACATCCAGATGTCCAGACAGGTCTCATTTATACAAAAAAACATTCAGAGCACACATAAAAATGAGTTGCCAGCACACACACGTGCAAATTCCCAGCTTGTGTGTGAACTTGGGGAAACTAAAATCTCTTTATAATATTTTACAGCATCTTCCCTCCACACACAGAATATCCCTTACAAAAGCACTGGTGTGCAGCCTAAATAACACAAGATTCCCATTCAACACCCTGGGAGGATGAGAAATCTGATTTTTATTTCTCATTCTAAACACTGGGAATGGAAGAAAGCTGAGCAAACTCCTTTTGGAAAATACTTTCTCAAAGGAAAATGCGTGTGGAGTGAAAGCAAAAGTGCTGGTTAATTTGAGCTGAATACAGTAAATGGCCTCAGCCAGGAAAAATGAGGAGCTGAAGGAGTAATCAAACGTTTCCTTTCAGTGTTTGCTCAATTAGGTGGTTCAAAATGGTGCTTTAACTTGGTTAATTCTCCATGAGTCAGCACAAATGAGCTTTTAAATTTATATATAAAGCCAGGAAAATGGAGCAAACAGCTGATTTTCACACCTTGTGATAAAAAGTAATGAGAGGAGTACCCGGGTCCACTGAGCACGTGGAGCTGATTTTCCTCAGGTCGTTCAGCAGAAGTGGAGAACATCGGGCCGAGCTCTAAAAATCAGGATCAGGGGGATGTCTGGGAGCCCCTGGGGTGCTCAGTGCAGCCCTGGATGGGTGTCTGGACTGGGAGCTGCCTTCCCTCGGGTGGCACTGCCAGCGCTGCTCCCACCTCTGCCAAACCCCAGGGCTGCCCCCAGGCAGGCAGCGTGTCCATCCTGGGGTTCTGCTCTTCCCAGGGGATGGGCAGAGCTGGAACAGCCCAGACAAGTGGAAAAGTCATTCCAGGAGCCCCCAGCCACCTCTCCTCTCTCCCTTTTCACTGCTTCTCCAGGGAGCTGGTTCCCCTCAGCTCATCAGGAGCTTGATTTGACAGGAAAATGTGTTCAGAGCAAGGCTCAGGTGATGCTTGGGAGCACCTTTCCCCAGGGAATGCATCCCTCAGAACCTCCCAGACAGTCCAGCTGTGTCTGCTGACCCTGGGGCCAGAGATTTTGGCTTGGGATGAGGGGGGCTCAATCCAGAGAAGGGCAAAGCACTGATGCCCTCCCTGTTCTCCCAGGATCTCCAGCTCAGCACTCTGGCACAGGGAGGCCAAAATTCCCACCCAGGGGAGAAAATCTGGGTTCACTCTGCCAAAATGGGCTCCTGTCCTGGCCCAGGGGGGGCAGGGAGAGTGGCTCCGCTCCTGGGACTCCTTCAGGGAGTGCAGATTGAAGGGAATGAGAGGGAGGGGTCTGCACAGACAAACCGGGTCTGCTAAAGCCAGATGCTGAGAGGTGACAGAAGCAATGGAAGGAAGCAGGAATTCCAGAGGAATTCCATGGATTAACACAGACTGTTGCTCACCCAAGGCCTTGCTAATATACATATTCTAATTTCTCTAAAGGCTTTAATTCAGAGAAATGCCTGTGATGAGGAGAGGGGGAGGAGAGGAGAGGAGAGGAGAGGAGAGGAGAGGAGAGGAGGAGAGGAGAGGAGAGGAGAGGAGAGGAGAGGAGAGGAGAGGAGAGGAGAGGAGAGGAGAGGAGAGGAGAGGAGAGGAGAGGAGAGGAGAGGAGAGGAGAGGAGAGGAGAGGAGAGGAGAGGAGAGGAGAGGAGAGGAGAGGAGAGGAGGAGAGGAGAGGAGAGGAGAGGAGAGGAGAGGAGAGGAGAGGAGAGGAGAGGAGAGGAGAGGAGAGGAGAGGAGAGGAGAGGAGAGGAGAGGAGAGGAGAGGAGAGAGGGAGAGGAGAGGAGAGGAGAGGAGAGGAGAGGAGAGGAGAGGAGAGGAGGAGCTGCTTCCCCAGAAGGGATTCAAGCTCCAGCAGCTGATGGCCAGATCCTCTTTAAAAGTGCAGCACTGCCCTGAAATCCAGCAGAGCTCAGCTCTGAAGTTTGCTCTCCTGATTCCAAGAGCTCTGAGCACGAGCTGCAGGAAGCTCCTGGGGAAGTTGTGCCCGTTCCCCTGGAGCTGTTCCCTCTGACATAAATCCCCTCAAACCATCAGGGGCTTATCAAAGCAGTTCCAGGCTCAGCCCTGCAGCAGGACACTCCCACTCCTTGTCTGGTTGCACACCAAACCAGGGCAGAGGGAGGCTTCAAACAGGACAAGATGTTCTCAGCCTGTTCCTCCAAGAAAAATCCCTCAGCTCTCTGGCCACCCAAACCAGGGATGAATCTCCCAGACTGGGGAAAGGTTGTTCTGCTCCATCATCAATTTTCTGACTGGGTCACTGTCTGTAAAACATTTTTAGGGGTTCCCATGTCCCTGTAAGTGACAGCATTCCCAGTCAGGCCTGGTGTAACCTGCAGGTGGCATTTGGGACAGCGTGAAGGATGTCCCTGCTCACCCTGCAGATCCCAGAGCCAAAATCAGGGTCAAGTTTCCCTGCTTGGTTCAGTTGTGAAGTTCAGGAGTCCCCAGCGACAATGGAACATCTCCTCTGTGCCCACTGACAATGGGAAAAGTGATCCTAAAAATGACATTAAAATCCTCCAGCAGCCTCTGCTGCAGTCACCAGCTGGGACCAGCCCTGGGATTTACCATGACATTTGAAAAAAAAAAATGCAATGGCGGCTCTAAAAGCAGGAGAATTTAAAAGAAGGTGGCACAAAACCCATCAGGAATAGAAGGAAAACCAGAAGGGAACCAGCTGGGTCTTGGTTTTACCCCACTGGGGTAATTGGGTAACCCCAGAGACAGAAGGTGCTGCAGCACACAAGTGGAACACTCCAAGAGCTCCCAGCTGCAGCCTGGTGCCTGAACAGCTGCACTGGGATCCCAGTTATCCCAGGGGAATGAACCCAGCACAGCCCTGATGGGTGTCCCAGCTCAGGTGATGGATCCCACACTGGGAGTGCTGCTCTGGGCTGCAGGGTCCTGGGAAAGGCACATCCCAGGTGTCTCCTGCCTCTGGGGTGCAGCACAAACGGGCACCTGTACAACCAACCAGTGTCACTGAGCAGAAGCCCCTTTATTGTTTACATTACACTACAGTTACAGATTCTAAATTGTTCACCCCTTTATGCATCATCTCTTTGGTTCCCTGCCTTGTCCACGAGGCAGGCTGGCATCCCTCAGGACATCTCATGGGTCAGGGTCCATCCCCACGTGGTGCCTCCTGTATCTAGGGTCAGCATTCTTGGCAGACAGTTTCTCAGGCTCTTAGTTCTTATTTTGGTCTTGATGGGTTCCTAGGAGCTCTAACAGAAACTGCAGGTGGTTTGCTGAGTTTTCTCACAAAGGGTTTGGCTGGCAAACAGAGCGGCCAAAGTCACATCGCTGCACTTGGAAGCTCGGATTGTGCTGCCCGTGGCATTCCAGTTCCCCCTGGTGCATCCAGAATTCCTCATGGAGTGTTTTACCCACCCCCAGTGCCTCCCCAGGAGCTCAGGCCTCTGTTAAGACCACAGCTAAACCATCAAACTCCCGTGGTTTTCATGCTGTGGAGCAACTCCTGAAATCCTGATGGCAATGGGGAGGAGCAGCAGGGAGGGGGAATGTTTCCTGGGAGGCCCTCTGGGAAAAAAAGAGCAGCTCTCAGGAATTCATTTGCCATTTGGTGATTGAAGGTAAAAGAAAAAAAAAATTAAAATAAAAATCCTGTATGTTTTCTTGCAGTTGTATCATTTGTCCTACCCCTCCCAAAACGCTGCTTCCACAGCCCCCACTGCTCAGCTCCAGCCTTGGAAACTCCTGCTATTGGCTCAGTCACCCAGGCTTGGGTTTTGTATTTCAGGCAAAACAGGATTGGGAAAAGTGTTTTATCCTTAATCAAAACAGGATTATTAAGGATCAAATCAGAATCCCTCAAAGCTCATCCCCTTTCCAGATCACTTTGCATCCCATCAGCACTTCAAGAGATGCTCCCCCAGCACTGCACGGAGGCAGAGAACACTGGGACTTATTCCACAGAATCCCCAAGGTTGGAGAAACCCTCTAAGACCAAACCCTGCTGCCCCAGCACTGCCAAGGCCAGCACTGACCATGTCCCCACGTGCCACATCCACACATTTTTTAAATCCCCCCAGGGGTGGGGACTCCCCCACTGTCCTGGGCAGCTGTGCCAGGGCTGGAGGAGCCTTTCCCTGGCACCCAACCCAAACCTCTCCTGGTGCAGACTGAGGCCATTTCCTCTCACCCTCTCACTCATGCTGGGAGAGGAGACTGATCCCCACCTGGCTCGGGGATTCAGAGAGACACCCAGATGTTGCTTGGATGCACAGAGGACTTTGTTCCCTAAGGAAGGGGCTGGGATTGGGGTGGCTTCAAGGGGAGGGGACAGCCTGCCTGGCCCTGCCACGTGTGGGGCTCCAGCACATCCAGGACATCCCCCAGCCCCTGGCAGCCCCTCCCGGGGGGACAGAGGCGCTGTCAGCCCTGGGGCTGTGCAGCTCCTGCTGGGATTTCCCAGCGTGGCAGAGGCAGAGCTGGCCTCCAGATGGCTGTAACTGGGCCAGGGTGTTCACACAGCCAGGCCGGCAGCAAAAACCCTCCTGGAATTCAGGATCAAAGACAGGAAGGGGGTTCAGCAAGCACAGGAGCTCCCACTGACCCAGCAACTGCCTCCATGTGCGAGGACCCAAACCTGGCTCCCACCTGAATCCTCTGTCCTGAGCCCAGCTGCAGCTCCTGGGAGCATCCCCGGGCAGAGGGGGGATGGATTTGCTGCTCCCCACAAACCTCCTGCTCCCCTTCCCTCGTGTTCCCATCACCTCAGCACATGGAGCATGGGATCCAGGGATGGTTTGGGTTGGAAGAGATCTTAAAATTCATCCCATTTCATGGGCAGGGACACCTCTGTCCCAGGCTGCTCCAAGCCCAATGTCCAGCCTGGCCTTGGGCACTGCCAGGGATCCAGGGGCAGCCACAGCTGCTCTGGGCACCCTGTGCCAGGGCCTGCCCTCCCTCCCAGGGAACAATTCCTGCCCAATCTCCCACCCATCCCTGCCCTCTGGCAGTGGGAGCCATTCCCTGTGTCCTGTCCCTCCATCCCTTGTCCCCAGTCCCTCTCCAGCTCTCCTGGAGACCCTGTAGCTTCTGGGAAAACATTACCATGAACCACACCAGAGCATTGATTCCTGAGACTGCCCAGAGCACAAGAAAGGAAAATATTGATTGGAAGTGGCTGCAGATTTTCTGGAAGAACAGTTTTCTGACAGAAAATGACAATTTGATCATATCAAAACTTCCTGCTGGAAGGGGTCAAACTTAGCAAAAGCTCATTTAGTAAAACAGTCACAATCTGTCTGATTAGGTTAAACACACTTGTTCTTGTTTTGAAAACATGTTTATTTTCATTTTATCAAGACTGACGCCAGAAATAAACTCTAAAAACAAAATAAAAATATTTTTATCCCCACCTAAACAAGCCCTTCTCCTTGGAAAATTCTGGCTTCAGCTTTCCAAAGAGGGATTTTACAAAATACTTTTGATGTGGTGGAAACTCCAGGTTCTGCCCTGACTTTGAACCTGTGAGTACTTTTGGCCCAAGAAGGTTAATAGGATGAATAAATTACATAGACTATTTGGAATATTTGCAATAACTGTTTCAAATTTTAAACTGACATCAGTTGTAATCAGAGCTCTTAATGAGAATGGGGGAGGCTGAGGGGATCTTTGGTGTGCTCATGTGGAAATATTATTTTGTTTGTTAGTTTGGCTTTTTTTTTTTTCTTTTTTGGGTGGGGTTTTTTAGGTTATTGGCTACAAATCAAAGTCCTGGTCCAGGAGATTGGATAAAATCCCTCCCTTCCAGCAGACCCAGCTGGGATGCAGAGTGTGGCCTGTCCCCATGGATGGGTGGCAGTGACATCCCTGATTTTTCCAGGCTAGAACCCCCTATGGGAGCACTGGGGGCTCATTCTTCCCAATCTTGCCAAAACAGGGCAAAACCTGCAGTGTGAACAGCAACCAAAATTAGGCAAAAAATCTGAGCACCAAGGCCAGAGCAGTGTTTATGTTCTAACTCTTCCTGACTCCAAAGTATCCAGGAACCAAACCTTCCACGGATGCAGGCTGCAGATATTATTTCTCTGTTCTTTTCCCTGGTTTTCACTCCTTTTCTCCTCTCTCCTGTCATCACACACTTGATTTCATTCACCAGCGCCTTTGCCTTGTTCCCTCTGGCACTCCGAAGGCATTTCATTTCATTTCCATTTTTTCAGACATTAAAAGCATTTCTTTTGAATTCTGGTGCCTTCAGCACGTGAAATGAGCCTCAGCTGCACTGAAAAAACCCCAGCCTGATCTCGTTACACGCCTGTTCTTCAGCGGGAATTAAGAGAAAGGGGGAAGCAGCTGCCTCCCCAGTCCCCCCTGCATTAACCACGCTCCAAGTTCAAAAGCTGAATGCAGAGGACACAGCTCCAGGTGCAAACCCTGCTGCTGCTGGGATTCAGAGCTGGACAGGAGTGGTGGAGCCTGCTCTGGATTTTTAACAATGTGGTGTGCCTGACACAAAATCATGGAATCACAAAATATCCTGAGCTGGAAGGACCCACCAGGATCACCCAGCCCAGCCCCTGTCCCTGCACAGACCCCACCAACCCCACCCTGGGCATCCCTGGCAGCGCTGTCCAAAGGCTCCTGGAGCTGTGGCAGCCTCGGGGCCGTGCCCATTCCCTGGGGAGCCTGGGCAGTGCCAGCACCTCTGGGGGAAGAACCTTTCCCTGCTCTGCAGCCTGAGCCTGCCCTGGCCCAGCTCCAGCCATGCCCTGGGTGCTGTCCCTGTCCCAGAGCAGAGCTGGAGCTGCCCCTCGGGAGGAGCTGCAGCCCGGGGGAGCTCTGCCCTCAGGCTGCTCCAGCTGCTCCTTGTGTGACCCCTCCAGACCCTTCCCCATTTTCTTAATTCTCCATAGCTGTAGATCTTTCTTCTAAAGGTGGAGCCAGGGGCATCCAGAGCAGAGGGGACTCTGTGCACCCACAGGTGAAGGTGCTTCACTCGGCCAGGTGAAGCAGAGCCACCACCTCCTCTCCTCAGAACAGACCCCCATCCATGCAGATCCCTCTGGGACAAGGTAGGAAATTCCTGTCCTGGTTGGAGGCATCTTCCCACCTCAGGGATGTGGTTCCTAAGGCAGCTCAGCTCAAAGTGACGTTGAGACAGAACTAAGCCAAGCTGCTCCACTTCTCCTGCAGTGAGCCAGGAGCCAGCTTTAGATCTGGCTTTGGGTGACCTGACTGTACCTTCTCCTATTCCCTGGGAGGGTGGGCAGGCCCTGGCACAGGGTGCCCAGAGCAGCTGTGGCTGCCCCTGGATCCCTGGCAGTGCCCAAGGCCAGGTTGGACATTGGGGCTTGGAGCAGCCTGGGACAGTGGGAGGTGTCCCTGATAAGCTGGGATGAGTTGAGCTTCAAGGTCCCTTCACACCCAACCCATTCTCTGTTTCCCTGTTACAGGGGTGAACATCTTCCCATGATTTTCCCTCCTAGAGGGAATGGGATCCATGTCTGCAGCACTTTGCACAACACAGCCCCCTGTACCCAGGCAGCCTCAGCATCCCAGACCACCTTGCACAACAAACACATCCTGAACATGGCCTGGAGCAGTGTCAGGAGTGGGTCAGGCTGCAGAGCAGGGAAAGGTTCTTCCCCCAGAGGTGCTGGCACTGCCCAGGCTCCACAGGGAATGGCCACGGCCCCGAGGCTGCCACAGCTCCAGGAGCCTTTGGACAGCGCTGCCAGGGATGCCCAGGGTGGGGTTGGTGAGGTCTGTGCAGGGACAGGGGGTGGATTGATGATCCTGGTGGGACCCTCCAGCTCTGGATTTTCTGTGATTCTGTGCCCCACGAGCAGTTCATGCTGGGGGCAGTGGCAGCTGCCCCACACCGAGCCCACAGAGCCCTCCCGGCTTTGTTTCTCATGGCTGAGTGGGAATTCCACAGCAATGGGAGCAGGGCGTGAGTAGGACCTGGCTTAGCAGGCTCCAGGGAAGCAGACAGCTCCTGTGTTCTCCACACAACAAAACCCAGACAGCTTTTCCTGTGGGGATTGCTCAGCACAGGCGTCTCCCTCGTGTGTGCAGTCACACACAGAAACTGCACAGCCCCTCCGGCCCGGCTCACTCCAGCAGCTTCACAGGTTCTTTGGGATTTAGGGCCTATTTTAGCCTTTATTCTAAAGCAAAAAAGCACCCAACCAAAAGAAAACAATCCCCAAAATCATTAGTCTGAGAACTATCAGCGGTGATTAACAGAGAAAAACAACAAATGAGCTCCCAAAACACAGGAGCTGGGAACAGTCTAGGGGAGCTCTTTGAAAGGAAAGCTTTTCATCAGCTCAGCGTGGCACCAAGCCATCCAACCATCCATCCTTCCCCTCCTCTGCCACACCAAACACCCCAGTGCAAAGTTGGTTTTTATCACAAACCAACCAACCATCCAACCATCCAACCAACCATCCAACCATCCAACCATCCAACCAACCATCCAACCAACCATCCAACCATCCATCCAACCATCCAACCATCCATCCAACCATCCAACCATCCATCCAACCATCCAACCAACCATCCAACCATCCAACCAACCACCCAACCAACCATCCAACCAACCATCCAACCAACCATCCAACCACCCATCCAACCATCCAACCAACCACCCAACCAACCATCCAACCAACCATCCAACCAACCATCCAACCAACCATCCAACCAACCATCCAACCAACCATCCAACCATCCAACCAACCATCTAACCATCAATCCAACCATCCAACCAACCATCTAACCATCCAACCAACCAACCAACCATCCAACCATCCAACCATCCAACCATCCAACCAACCATCCATCCAACCAACCATCCAACCAACCACCCAACCATCCAACCAACCATCCAACCATCCAACCAACCATCCAACCAACCATCCAACCATCCAACCAACCATCCAACCATCCAACCAACCATCCAACCAACCATCCAACCATCCAACCAACCATCCAACCAACCATCCAACCATCCAACCAACCATCCAACCATCCAACCATCCAACCAACCATCCAACCATCCAACCAACCATCCAACCATCCAACCAACCAACCACCCAACCATCCAACCAACCAACCGACCATCCAACTGACCATCCAGTTATCCAACCAACCATCCAACCATCCAACCAATCACCCAACCAACCATCCAACCATCTAACCAACCAACCAATTCCACCACTAGGAATAAACCAGGATAATCTACTAAACAGGATAATCTGCTCAAACAGGCTGGGCGGAGAGCAGCTGATACTGCCCAGGCCTGGGGGTCAGCCCCACATGCCCCCGATGCCCATCCCATCACCAGGCTGGGGGTTCACCAGCACCTCCCCCAGCCCCTGGCATCCCTGCCAATGGGTCAGGATCAGTTGCTCTCCCCCAGCCAGGTACACCTGGAGAGACATGAATTGCCTTGTCCAAGGGTCATGGAAAAAGCCACTGGAAGCCTGGGAGAAAGAGCCCACTTGGTCCTTTCCATGTGTTTTTCCCAGTGGATCACGGTGCCACGTCACTCATGTCCCCCAGGAGGGATTTGGGACAGGAGCCCTGCTCTGAAAAACACTTAAACCTCTGCTCAGAGCTGAGCTTGGGCTCCAGGGTTTAACAGGGAGGTTCTCAGGTTCTTGTCCAAGAGCCACAGCTTCCAGAATGACCAGGAGATGGAGGACAGTGCGAGCCTGTGAGCTCTCAGCTCCCAGCTTCTGCTTGTTCTGACACCCCTGCTCTCCCTGGGTGAACCCCCTGAGCCTGGGGAGCCGGCCAAGCCCACAAATCCCCACGGATCCTGCACCCATCTCCCAGCTCCTGCTGCCTTTCCCAAGGCCATGCTGCATGCCCTGCATCCCTGTGTCCCCAAAGGCCACCGCCACCCCAAGCAGCTCTCAGCCACAAACCCCTATCTGTGTCCAGAGGGACACAAAGGGTGCTGGGCTCAAGGGCAAAGCCACATTTCCCTGGAGAAAGTTCCTTCAAGCAGGCTGCTGCTGTCTCCGGATGGGAAGGGGCCCAAAAGGAAGGCACAGGTTCCTGTTATTGAGGAGCCTAAAGACAGCACACGGCTTCCCCCGGCTCCACCAGCGCCCGCCTCGGCTGGGGAGTGATTCATCTCCATCTCCCGAGGATTTTTCTGGTAACTGCTGCAGATCCACCTTGGGATGACGGAGCAGAACTAGCAGCAAACCAATCTCGGTGCTTCTATTTTTCCCCCCCCCCCCCCCACTGAAAAAGCCATAATTTCAGGACTGAGGTATCAGAATCACAGCTAAGGACGAGTTGGCTCCTTACGCAGAGATTTATTTTTTTTTTTGGAAACCTGTTTTCAGCTGACAGCGTTAAAGCTGCCACCCATAGATTTATTGGGGGAATTTATGAGCCAGCAAGGAAAGCCACCAAAAAAGGAGGAAGCAGAATCCATTCCAAATCTGGAGACAAGGAACATGTTTCAGTGGGATTGAGAGGTGTTAAAGTCAGTAAGCCAGAGAGAAAGCAGCACGCAATAAATACAGATACCCTCTAATCCCTAAATACTCTGTCTGGAGGACATGGAGAACTGTGCTGCAAACTGAAAGCAATAACTCCTAAAGGGCAGCCAGACCTGCTTCCCAGACTGATAAGGAATAAGGATGAAAGCAAGGAAGCAGCAGGACAAGTTAAACAAACACAAACACGTGGCGTGGTATTTAGAAGGGGGAAAAATAAGAATGGTTTTCCTTGACTGGGACTTTATTTCCAGTTGGCCCAAATGAGGGAGGCTGCTCTGGCAGACCCTTGGGATTGCTGGATCCCACCACCACGCTCCAGTGTCCAACATCCCCACACCTGGAAAGGTTCCCTATCCTAAAAATGCCCACATCAGCATTTGTGGTGCTTTTCTGTGCCCACCCCCCAGCAGGAATGATGGACACAGGGAACATCTCATGGCACATGTGAAGGGAAGGCCAGGGGTTGTCACCACCTCTGCCCCTGCAGTGGTGACAAGGGGCACACTCAGCCCTGTCCTCCCAAAGCCACCTGAGGGGCAAAGCTCTGCCTCCAACAAACCTCAGCAGGGCCACATCCATGGCAAAGAGAAAAGAGAGGAATAATGGGATCACAGACTGCTTTGGGGTGGGGGGGACATTAAAGCTTATCTCATTCACCCCTGCCATGGGCTGGAACAGCTTCCACCATCCCAGGTTGCTCACAACTCCATCAATTCAGCCTTGAGCACTTTCAAAGATGGCCAGGAACAAGGCTCCAAAATTGTTTTTAAGTTCAAGAGCACATTTGCAGTTCATCAGATTTTTATATGTGTGTCTGCATATATATGTGTATAAAATATATAAATATATATATATATATCACAGACACACTATTTTTTTACATTTTTTTATTCAGCTCCTGGGCAAACCAGGCAGTTCATAATTTTTATTTCTCTCCCCAGCACATGCAGGAAGCTCAGCAAGAGCCGAGCTGCACACAGGCAGCGCTTCGTCTGCAAAGGCCTCCCCCTCCCTTAAATCCCTTTAAAAATCCCTAAAGGGAATCATTTACTAAAGAAAACAGAAATTTGAGGTCACAGCACGATTGTCAGAAAGGCAGTGCAGGGCCAGGGCAGATCCTGCTGGGGACATGCAGGGGCTGAGCCCCAGCTCACGTTTATCAGGGACAGCAGGGCAGCCTGGCTTGGATAATCCAAACCATTTTCCAGGTCCATGAGAACATAGCACTGATGGGGAAAAGCTGGCAGGAGGCAGAGCCGGGGCCAAGTGAGAAATAAGAACCAGAACACCTGGCTGCAGAAATGCTCTAAAACATCCCCAAATAATTAGCTCCTCAGCATTATCCCTTTCAGCAGGAATGACTGGAAATGAATTGGTATTTAACCAGCGACTTGGAGGCTTTAACACTGCAATATTTTCAAGCTGGGAAGAGGGAAGGGGGGGTTTTGCTCTAAGTTTTCTCCAAGTTCTCAGGGGCTGGGTTAACAGAGCAGTAAAAATAAAATAAATTTAAAAAAATAAATTTAAAAAAAAAAGGGTTGAACTTGGAACATCCAAGCAAGAGAATTGATGGGAACTTCTTTAAGGCTCAGCTCAGTTTGTGTTCCAGCAATGGGCAGTGCAGGGGGGCTCCTGCTGCTGGCAGGGCCCTGTGGTGACAAACACCCCACGAGGTCACAGCAGGAGATGGGACAGGGGGGCAGTGCCAAGCAAGGGGCTGTGGCAGAGCCTGTGCCAGGCTCGCTCAGCCCTGGGGGGCTGAGGCACCAAACCCCACACCCCAAGGGACTGAGACAGTGAGGGCCAGCACAGACAAGCAGAGCACAGCCCTCCCTGCCATGCTGGTCCTCTGGGGTTTGCACCTGGCAGCTCAAATTCATTTTGGAAATGCTTCCAGCACTTCTCTAACCCAGCCAGTCCTTCAGCCACTCGCCCTTCACGGTATCTGCCTTTATCAGAAGGAAACCTCCCACAGCTACTCTGCAAAATTGTTCTTTAACTGAGCCCCAGGTTTTCCTCTTTCCTAGGAAACAACCTGTGGAAGGGTCCTCCAACATCCACCATCAAATCCTCCAATAAACACCTCCAATATCCATCCACAGCATCCTCATCTTCCCCTGGACAGTGCTGATGGAACAGGAGCACTCCACCTGCTGTGCTGACCTTAAACCCCAAACAAAGGCAGAGGGAAGACCAGGGGGCCACTAATAGGGAGGAATTAGTTTCTTTAGCAGCTCCAGCTCCATCAGGCATGAAAGTTTAGGATGCTCTCGGGGGAGGGAAGATTCTTGTCTCAAGGCAAACTGGCCTACTCACTCTATTTATAGAGGAGAGGCAGCATTTGAGCCCTGCTGCAGCTCAGCAGAGCCCACTGAGATGCTCTGCTCGTTATGCAAGTGCTCCAGAGCCACCTTTGTCACCTGGCCCAGCCCCACAAGGAGCTGCAAGGGCCACCAGATGTCCCATGCAGGGCAGGAGCCCCCATCCAGCACATCCCTGGGGACAGCAGTGGAGAAACTCAAGCCTAGGACATTCCTCTCCTCTGATGACACAAACTGGGCCTGGAAAAGCAAAACACAGCATCCAGCTTTCCCTAAACCCCTCAGCTGGGAAGGACGAGGAGCTGCAAGGAGAAAATGCAGAAAATGGGGTTGTTTGGAGGCTCCTGTGTTGATGGGAATGGCAACACGTTCTGCTCTCTGGTGGCAGTGCCAGGCCTGGGGACAGTCCAGGTGTCCCCTCATCCACAGTGGGCCAACATCCAGGGAGCAGAGCAGGGGCTGCTGCTGCAAGCAGGACTTTGGCCCTCAAGGTGCTGTCCCTGCTTTTGGGACCAAAACAGCCACTTTGGGACCAAAAGAGCCTCTTTGGCCACCTACAATATCCACAGGAGGCAGATGTCAGGCGCTGACCGTGATGCAGGCAAATTAATGAATATTCCATTTCTTCTACTTATCCTTCCCCAGAAAATTTAGCCTCCTAAAGAATGCTTTGCCTGCCTCCTATCTCAGCTGGTCATAACAACAAAGGAGCCAGCAAATGGGAATTTAATCCCCATCTTTTAGGATAAGGTCATGGGATGTTTCAGGAGTTCAGAGCTCTCTTTGTGCACCGACAGCAAGAGCAAGAAAGGCACATTGAACAGCAAAGTCTTATAAATCTCATGCTCATGGGAGCCCTCAAAACTGAAAATCTGTGGTTCTATAACCAAAGCTCAAATCCAGTACATCCAGAAACACGGAGCCTTTCCTCACATCCCTCAGCCCAACCCTTGGGAGCTTCCCACAGAGATGGGATCAAACAGGAGGAGCAAAATGGGAATGGTTTTCGTTCCCACAGCATCTGCCACCTTGCCCAGCACACGGGATTCAAGTAAAGCCACCAAAGAAAAATATTTAAATCTCCCCAGATAAATTCCCAACCAGAGCTGACTCCAACAGAGCCAGGGACACTTAACCACGGAGCAGAACTTGCTAAACACAACGGGCTGTGCTGGGTTTTAGGGATAATTCACCAAGACACGGGGATTTCCTGGGCATCTCATCACCCCCTCAGCCTGCCTTGTTATTTATTCATCATCCTCAATATTAACCTTTGAGAAACTGCTGAAAACTCCAAATTTGGATGTCACAGGAGTTCGCCATCTTTGAACCAGAGGAGACAATCAAGGCACACGGCTCAGGGGTTCCTCAGCACAAACAAAGCAGGATTTGGAGTTTCACCCAGGGAAGATTCAGCCCTTTCCAGCACAGCTCAGGGACACATGGGAGCTGACCTCCCAGACATGGCCCTGGCTGAATTTGTCCCACAACACCCTGGAGCACCCAGTGAGGTGGGATTGTGAGAGGGCAGCTCTGCCTGCTGGGGCTGAGCACCACTTCCCTTTGCAGTGCTACACCTGAATATCCAAAAACTCCATCGGCCCTTTGCCTGCTCCTGCCACCTCTGCTGGGGGCAGGAGAATCTCAGGCAGAACAGAACGTCCCTGCTGTGGTCCCTGAGCAGAATTCTCACCAGTGACACCCAGATTATCATCCTTGTGCAGAATGGTCCCCACCACTGACACCCAGATTAGCATCCCTGGGCAGAATGGTGCCCACCAGTGACAGCCACACCTTGGCCCTGCAGGCTGTCACACCAGTGCAGTCTCAGGGCTCCCACCCTGCCACCCTGGGCTCCCTCCCACTTCTGCATCCCCACACTCAAACCCTCCAGCCTGTGTCCATCCATCCATCCATCCATCCATCCATCCATCCATCCATCCATCCATCCATCCATCCATCCATCCATCCATCCATCCATCATCCATCCGTCCCTCCAGCCCCTCTCTGTGCCTCGGGCAGCTCCCCCAGCCCCCCCCAGCTGAACAGAGATCCTCCCACACATCCTCAGCCTGATCAAAGTGGGAATTGTGCTCTGCTGCTCACCACGGGCACACAGAGACAGGAACATCCCAGGCTCCTCGGGGGAACCCTTGGCCTCAGCCAGGCTGGGGCAGCAGGAACAGAGGAGCTGCAGCAAAGGGATCAAACAGATAATTCTGGGCACAGAGGGGCTGACCTGGGTTGAAATGGAGCCAGCAATTAACACCATTTCTCTTAAACTCATCTCCCAGTGCTAGAGGCAGGGAGAGCAGCTCCAGTCCTCGCTGGAGCCAAGAAATGGTGGAAGCCACCTCAGGCTGGGATTGGGGGCTGCCCCAGAGGCAACAGTGGTCTGGGGTTTGCCAGGCTGCCTCAGCCCCAGAGCACATCCTCTGAGTAAACCTGTAGTAAACCATCCCCAATGCACATCCTTATGGGAAACCTGTAGTAAACCATCCCCACACTGCACAGCCTCAGAGTAAACCTGCATTCAGGGTGGGGGATGCAGTGGGTTCTATGAGAAACCTGGGAGCTGTCCACATACAAAAAGGGGATTCCACTGCAGGAGCCTGGCTGGAACTGGGATGGGTTTGCCACGGCCTTGGGGTGGGAGATTCAAAGAAAACAAAAGCAAAGCACCAGCTCAGGGTGTGGGAAGGGCACAGATGGCTGAGGCTGACACTTCAGAGAGGAACATGGGATCTTAGCAAGTTCTTGAAACAGAACTTTTAACAAAAACTGGGTGAGAGCAAAACATTTCTGGAGACAAATGCTCCTAATGGCAATGACAGAGGCAGGGAAAGCCCTGATGTACCAGGAGAGGCTGAAAAGAAAATGAGGATCCTGTAAACACACCCAGAGTCCCAGGCCAGATTTGAATATTTGACAGTTCATTGCCTCAGGCTCCATCACAGCAATGGCATCAGTCCTCAAATGGGGGTGACACCAAGTGACAACCTGGCAATGTTGAGGGGGAAAGGAAAGGAAAGGAAAGGAAAGGAAAGGAAAGGAAAGGAAAGGAAAGGAAAGGAAAAGGAAAGGAAAGGAAAGGAAAGGAAAGGAAAGGAAAGGAAAGGAAAGGAAAGGAAAGGAAAGGAAAGGAAAGGAAAGGAAAGGAAAGGAAAGGAAAGGAAAGGAAAGGAAAGGAAAGGAAAGGAAAGGAAAGGAAAAGGAAAGGAAAGGAAAGGAAAGGAAAGGAAAGGAAAGGAAAGGAAAGGAAAGGAAAGGAAAGGAA